>NC_087201.1:122640563-122647352 GCF_015104395.2 Macrobrachium nipponense
CAACAATTTCAAAACTGAATATGTTATTGAGGATTTCCGTTCTTTTCGCCTTATCGAAAATAGTGAACTAATTTACAAACTTTCTATCACTGGATTACTTCCTTTAAAAGGAAGAATACCGACCTACTTTTACATTTGTAACATATGACAAAAGTTCCGCATTTTCATATCTCCTCTTTTATCAATACCAGTTCTTAAACTGCATTCTATTTTCATAGTTTCTTCGTACACAAGCAATTCAAACCAATTATATTCATGAATTCACTGGCGTTCACGCTGCCAGCCAAGATCCCCATTTAGACTTCATACGTCTTGTTATAAAGAAACGACAAAAAAAGTCTAAGCGTTTATTTACAATTGTAATGAAAGCATTACATTATTCTTATGTGTACTTGTCATATATGCAACCCAGTCTCTTTAAATTCTCAATTCAAGACACCAGCAACCACATTTACAAACTGTTTTGTCATTTATCCACCACAAATGTCCAGCAAAATTATTCTTGGGAAAAAATGATAAAGACAATAAAGTTTACGTTAGTAACAGTGCAGTCGTAGCATACAAAGAGCAATAATAGATTTATAATTCACTCATTGGTATAACTCGTATGAACGTTTATCATACAGTGTTCATAAAAATGAATGGAACAACCAACACTGCTCTCATAATCTGTACTTTAAACCTAATTGTAAACTTCAAGGGGTCTCAGTACACGGTCGTTTCTCAACTTACGAAGGCAAAGGTCACGAATAGCAGCTGTGAAAAAGCAGACCCTTTGTTTGTTTGTTACTCGCAAAGCATTGCAAAGGATATGACGTCATCACTTTGTATTGACGAACAGAGTAATAAAGCAAGTCGCTGTTATAGGCCATATTTTTGGTATTAAAAAGGGTCCAACACTAAAGATTAAGGGAATATACCGACTGATTCTTACTGGACAAGGAAACATATTGAATGGTCATAAGTGGTTATCCTGAGGCTTTCAATTACGGAGAATTAAAATAATCGTTGTGTTGAGCAGAACCAAGAATCGTGTTTAATGGACCCAAGAATCGTTTTAGTAGACCAAAAGAATCGTGTTTGGTAGACGCTAGAATCGTATTTGTTAGACACAAGAATCGTGTTTAATAGAGCCAAGAATCGTTTTAATAGACCCAAGAATCGTTTTAGTAGACCCAAGATCGTTTTTTGTAGACCAAAGAATCGTGTTTAGTAGACCAAAGAATAGTCTTCATAGACCCAAGAATCATTTTAGTAGACTTGACCCAAGAATCGTTTTAATAGAACCAAGAATCGTTTTAATAGAACAAAGAATCGTGTATAGTAGACACAAGAATCGTTTTAGTAGACCGAAGAATCGTGTTTAGTAGACCCAAGAATCGTGTTTAGTAGACCGAAGAATCGTGTTTAGTAGACCCAAGAATCGTGTTTAGTAGACTCAAGAATAGTGTTTAGTAGACCCAAGAATCGTTTTAATAGACCAAAGAATCGTGTTTAGTAGACTCAAGAATAGTGTCTAGTAGACCCAAGAATCGTGTTTAGTAGACCCAACAATCGTGTTTAGTAGACTCAAGAATAGTCAGTAGTAGACCAAAGAATCATGTTTTAGTAGAAACAAAGAATCATGTTTTTAGTAGACTCAAGAATAGTCACTAGTAGACCCAAGAATCGTGTTTAGTAGACTCAAGAATAGTGTTTAGTAGACCCAAGAATCGTTTTAATAGACCCAAAAATCGTGTTTAGCTAAGAACCCAAGAATGTGTTTAGTAGACCCAAGAATGTTGTTTAGTAGGACCCAAGAAATCGGGGTTTTTTTTTTTTTTTTGTAGAACCCAAAAGAAATCGTTTTGTTATAGGACCCAAAGGAATCGGTTTAGTCGAACCCAAGAATGTTTTTTGTTTAGTTAGGACTCAAGAATCGGTTAGTCGGAACCCAAGAAACGTGTTTCGGTAGACCCAAGAAATCGTTTTAATAGACCAAAGAATCGTGTGTAGTATAACCTCCCAAGAATCGTTTTAATAGACCAAAGAATCGTATTTAGTAGACTCAAGAATAGTGTCTAGTAGACCCAAGCGACCCAAGAATAGTGTTTAGTAGAGCCAAGAATCGTTTTACTAGACCCAAGAATCGTGTTTAGTAGACCAAAGAATCGTTTTAATAGACCCAAGAATCGCCGTTGGTAGACACAAGAATAGTGTTTAGTAGACCCAAGAATTATGTTTAGTAGACCGAAAAATTTTTTTAATAGACCCAAGAATCGTGTTTGGTAGACCCAAGAATCGTGTTTAGTAGAAAAAAAAGTAATATTTGCCAACTTCATCACGATATTGAATCATTTAAATAACAAATCCTTTAGTAAAACGCCATCTTATTTCTGTTTATCAAATTATTTTGAATTCATGCACTAATTAATTTAATGAATATCTTAAACCATGAAGAAAACTTTATACCTTGACCATTCCAATATTTATTTGATACCCGACCTACACAGATACTTCCACCACACATGCATGCCACCTCATTGGGACTGCATAAATATATAATATTTAATGTGTCGCAGACGTAACTTTATTGTTTTTGTTTTTTTGTTTCAAATCGTGAATGATCCAAGATTTGTTCTCCAAAAATTGGCCATTCAACTTTCGCGTATCATAAATGCTTTTCTCTTTTTCAAAAACAGCTGCTTAGTCTAGTCTACTGTATGTTGGGGAGAATGAAGCCAGTCGCCATGTGAGATATGACGTCAGACAATTAAGAACAGAAAGACTGAACAAGAAAAAACTAAAACATGATATGCACGCGAAAGAATGTGACAGACCCGTTGCTTTTTCGTGTTCCTTCCGTTGTCATCAAAATAATTTCATCGTTTTTTTTTCTTATTATTATTATTTTATGAAATTTATGCTATTAAGCCAAGCACTGGGACGCTTTTTGCCATTCAGTGTTTAACACAGTGAAAACTGAAAAAAGAGAAGTTGGAGTGGTTGGACAGCAAGATAAAGCTATCTAGAGAATAAAGAAGATAAAGTACAAAGTCCGTAAGGTGGAGATGGAGAATTCCCCACAGCTGCACTGAGGAGTCAGGGACACAGAAGTTGGACAGCGAGACTTAAGAGAGAAGCGAGCGGGGCGGGGGGGCTGGAAGGGTGGGGGGGGGGGGGGGGGTGGTTAAAGCAAAAGGCGAGGTGCCGAAGGCGGTTGGGGATTGCTGCAAAAAACCTTACGTAATGTTTACAGTGCACCACGTAATGTGTAGTACCGGAATATTTTCATGATAAAGATGACTTCGCACCACCCCGATATTATAAGGGAAATCGAATGCTTTGAGAGAGCACGGCCCTTCAGCATTCCAAAACTAGAGACTAACAAGAAAAAGATTCCAGTGGTCAAGGGAAAACTCAAAATTTCTCAGATACTCAACAACAGAAGCTTGGAATAATTTGGAGTTATAAAGAGTTTGCTTTCTTTTCGTCATAGTTGTCGTTATGGGGCTTATCCTACAAATAAAAAGAAACATCGGTTATTTTACGACTCGATATCGCTTACCTCCTCTGTTTTTCCCTCTCACCATAAAAAGAAGGGTAACATTATTTATAACTAGTTGATTTGTATAACAAAGAATTCTCGCCCAGAACTAAAAAGAACTGGTATCATGAAGGAGCAGGGTCAGATATATATTATATATATATATATATATAATATATATATATATATATATATATATTATATATATATATATATATATATATTTCACCTAAATAATTTTCAAGACATTAAAATAACACGAATTCGGTTCTCCCGAGGTGTCATGAAGTGTGAAGGAAAACTGTTGATAATTATAATTTGACCAAAATAAAAATAAACAAAAGAGACCAACTTACTTCAGAGCATTTTCAGTCGTTACGTGCATCAGTGTACAGAAAAAATAAGAATCTTTTTACATCCTGCTCAATGCAAGCCGCTCGTTAACGTTCACAAAGATAAGAAAACAGGTTCTTCATCTCGATCGATTTACAACCTGCAGCTTTCCCGTTTATGAAAATAATAATTAGCATTACACAATGGCATGTCATAATATACATTAACACGTAAAACACACTCTCAAATGTAAGGATACTTTGAAACCTCTAAAAGCACTTCCCCTGGCTTTGTCAATATGATGAAGACCTATATGCATATCCGTACGTATTTTTTACTGATAAAAATCACTTTCAGTCTTCAAAATAGATAAGTTTTCCTGTCGCTCTGAGAATGAAACGTCTATTAACCCCACTTTAGGTGACAATGAAGAAGTGGTACTTGAACAGACATCCGGTATTCTGGATGTTACGAATGTATTTCACAGAGGAAGAATGGAAAGATTTAAATGAAAAGTGTGGAAATGGCTCATTTGAGTCAAGGCTATTTATTCTTGAATTTGCATGAAATATTCAAACGTAACGATTCTTACCCAGATGACCATACTATTCGCAAGAACTATATATATATATATATATATATATATATATATATATATATATATATATATATATATATATATATAGAGAGAGAGAGAGAGAGAGAGAGAGAGAGAGAGAGAGAGAGAGAGAGAGAGAATCAAGGCCACCGAAAATAAGGATATCTTTCGGTGGCGTCGGTATAATGCTGTATGGGCCGCAGCCCATGAAACTCTCAGCCGGCCGTGGTGGCCTGTGTTGTTGCGTTCCCATTAGTACGATTATGGTTAAATTTAACCTTAAATAAAAATAAAAACTACTGAGGCTAGAGAGCTGCACTTTTGTATGTTTGATGATTGGGTGGTGGTTTATCTACATACCAATTTGCAGCCCTCTAGCCTCAGTATTTTTGTTTTTAGATCTGAGGGCGGACAGAAAAAGTGCTGACAAAAGAAAAAAAAAAGTGCAGATGGACAGACAAAGCAGACACAATAGTTTTCTTTACAGAAAACTAAAAACCATTCTTACCTCTTGAATCTTGCAATGATGAATAAATGGATATTAAGAGCGGCAACTTCCTAAATTTTCACCATATGAAAATGAATCTAACATGCTCAAATTACACAACTGTAGGGTTAGTTACATTAAGAGGAAACCATGATGTGTTTTTTATACTGCATTCCGACAAACAGGAATATAAAGAAAGTTAAAGCGTCGATGAGAGATATTTACCTTAGGTCGTCAGTCCACGTTGTTTTGGCAACTCAGATATTTACTGAGAGTCTATCACTATCATAAGTGACTCGATTCCGCTATCATGAATGACCCGATTCCGCTACCATGAGTGACTCGATTCCGCTATCACGAGTGACTCGTTCCGCTATCATGAGTGACTTGATTCCGCTATCATAAGTGACTCTATTCCGAAATATATGATCCGATTCTATGAAAGATAATGAAAGGACATGTAAAAATAACAGAATTCACAACAGCTTCTGGCTTAGTGAATCTTGTGATAGGTGCGAATAAGATTCTACATCACAACTCAAAACCACAAAAATACTGAACGCAAAGGGAGACATTCCAGACCTTACAGTTCGTTCGGGTTGCCCCAGGTCCCTCTAGTCTAGTGTCTACCTGAGAATTGCTAATGCATCTTCCGGTATATTTTGCATCTTCTATTCTTGGATGGTCTAAGAGAGAGAGAAAGAGAGTACGTCGGACTAGAGAGGGGAACTGATCAATTGATTTTCCATAAAACTATAACATTGCCAAATAGGTACGTCAAATCAAGTTCAATCTAAAAAAAATAAATAAATCAAATAAAATACAAATAAATAAAAAAGGATACAGTCGGATTGAAATAACGAAGTGAAGTTACGTTCGCTCTGCACGAAACTGGAAACAGAAGAAACACAAGATCGAACAACATGAAGTTCACTCTGAACGAAACAAGAAACAGAAGGAATGAAAGATTGAAGAACATGAAGTCAGGTTCACTCTGAATGAGGTAGGATATGGAAGGAAAGAAACATCAACGAATGTGAAGTCAAGAAACAGAAGGAATGAGAAGCGGAAGAATGAAAAGTCAAGTTCACTTAAAATGAAACGGAAAACAGGAGGGATGAAAGATCGAAGAACTTGAAATCAAGTTCACTCTAAGGGAAACAGGGAACAGAGAGAATGAAAATCCGAAAATCCTGAGGTGAAGTTCATTCCAAAAAGAAACAAGACATAAGAGGAATGAGAGATCGGAGAACCTGGAGTCAAATTCGCTCCAAAGGAAACAGGAAACGGACTGAACGTAAATCGAAGAACGTGAAGTCAAGTTCACCCTAAAAGGAAGAAGATATGGAGAGAAGTCCTCTGAGGGGACAGATAAATAACTTCTATAATGTCGAAGCGAATACATAAACAGGTGGGATATTATTTAAATATGCTAATGCGATTCATACCGATACTAGATGACAAATGGATTTGAAATGATAATTGCACATTTAGGACCAAACTGATGACGTCGAGATAAAGATGAACCTATAAATATAAGATGTATCTGCATATCAAAAGGATTTAAACTAAAGATCAAAGATGAGTTGGGCTATTTAATTTCCATTATAAGTTTTCATATCTTCCGTGCTTTGAATAGCCGAAACAACTGGGAGACTTCCCTGCAGACAAGTAATAAGGGCTCCCGCTGTTTCTAATATCGAGGACTGACACTGATCGGAACAAAGAGCGCGCGATAGAGCGCATTTCAAAACATTGAACAGTATTTTCCTGTTTTTTCTTTCCTTTCTTTTCTTTTTTTTTTTTTTGGTTGGAGGGGGGGACGTTCTTTCAGTAGGGAAGTCA
>NC_087201.1:122647852-122665352 GCF_015104395.2 Macrobrachium nipponense
CATATATTGTGTACAAACATTTAGTACTGTGTGGAGTAGGGTATCAAATGATTTACACCTTACTGAAATTAATTGATTCCAGGGCTGCTCCACGTTTGATACTTATCCTATTATGAAGGAAAAGCAATCCCATGATCTGTAGTTGATATGTTTTTTTTTTTAGTTGTCTCTCAATATAAACAGTTATTTTTTTTTTAAACTACTCTCTTGTATTGATTTCTGGAAATCAAAAATTAAATAAAATTAACATTTCCAGGGATCTAGTCCAGGAATCTAGTCCAGGAATCTAGTCCAGGGATCTAGTCCAGGAGTTCTGAAGACTAGGTAAATTAATCAAGTCCAGGAGACTAGGCCTGGGAGAAATTTGGCATGATGTAATGAGTAATAAAGAAACAAGCTGAATACCAGGAATTTTCTTTGATACCCTTAAAATGGAAATCAGCACTTCAATTGCCTCCTAGTGGGAAGACATCACCTGGCCTCATCAGTAATAAGACCCATACACACAAGGAATATCATGTAATAGCAGGTAAGACAGGCCTACCCTAATTCCCAGGCAGCGTAAAGGTCATTAGCCTTCATACCCACCGTGTCAACTATGACACAGTACCATTCTCTGACCCCTGTCTCCAGGCAAGAAGACTGACAACAGTGCATATGTATTTTAGTACCTAGTATTATTATTCTCGTATATCGTAATGTCATGGTGAGGGAAAAATCCTCCCGCGACATAGACACTGAGGTAGAAAGTCGTTCCGAGGACACACAGATCCTCTGCATCCCCCTCTCCCTTCATAGGCAGCAATTCCCAAGGCAATGAAACTGCCACCACTCTCACAGCAAAATACCATGTCCTGGTTCCTGCGGGCAGACGTCCAAATCTGTGTAACTAAATTCACGGACAAGGAAACGAAAGCAGACCTCACCATGAAAATGCTGCCAGAGTATGTCTTCAACTGAATCACCTCATAGTTGAACTTGCAACCGGGCAAAGTCAAGTATGAAGACCTACGAAAGAAACTCATTGACACGTACTCCATACCTGTTCCAGAGAGAGGCCAACGCACCCTTGACCTGATGAACCAACCCCTGGGGGACACATCACCCAGGGACACCTGGAACAAACTATGAGGTCTCCTAATGCTGCAAGGTTTTGACTTAGATGGACGGAGGAGGGAGATCAGCTTGTCGCCACAAATATTCCTGCGGCACCATCCGCAGGAGGTGAGGGCACAAATCATGGAGCAGAAACGCGCTCGATAGATGAATTTGTGAATGTCGCACACAAACTCCACGAGGCCACCAAGGTCTCCAAACACACCGCAGCACCTGCACCTGCAGCCTGGTAGCAGAAGCAGCTGAGGATGAGAGGTGGGGACACGAAAGCATTATACAGGAAGAAGCCATCTCTGAAGCAGAAGATGAGGACAAATCTAGCCTGGTGTTACTTCCATTGAAGGTTCAGAAAGGATGCAAAAAAATTGCAGAGCCCCCTGTTCTTCCACAAAAAACTGGGAAGGCAGCCACCCATGCCGTTTGGGACATATATACCTTCGACCTCACGATCACCGGGACAACATTCCAACGCCTAGTGGACAGCAGCTAGTGGGACTTTTCTGCATCTGCTACATGGACGACATTCTGATCTTCTCCAGGTCCCCAGAGGAGCACCTGGGCCACGTCTGGGCTGTGCTGAAACACCATCAGGAGAATGGACTGTTCGTCAAGTTCGACAAATGTACCGTCAGAGTGGAGAAGGTAGACTTCCTGGGACATGATATCTCTCTGAAAGGTGTCTGCTCCATGGCTTCCAAGATAGATGCAGTGAGGGATTTTCCAACACCAAAAACAATCAAGTCCCTGCTGGAATTCCTAGACATGGTCAACTACTACATACAATTCATGCCGGACATTGCCTGCATCATGTATTCCCTAACCAGAGTGCTGAAGGGGAAGCCAAAAACACTGACTTGGGAAGTCCCGCTTGTGGAGCCGTGCTGGAGCAGATAGTAGACGGTTCCCCTATCCCGCTTGCGTTTTTTAGCTGCAAGCTAAAGCTGCCAGAGACTCGCTACAGTGCATTCGATAGGGAACTGTTGGCAATATACCAAGCCGTGCACACTTCAAGTACCTTTCACCATCCTAATAGCCACAAGCCATTGGTACATGTGTTCACGAAGGCTGGAGATGCATGGTCAGCATAACAGCAATGGCACCTGGCTGCTCATCAGGCGGATTGTTGTTCATCCTGATGGATGTGACAGGCCGTGGATGATGTCGAATGCCTGTTTTCTCCTTGATGTGGGTATCAGGGGGCGGGGCCAGCTTGTTCTGGTATCTCAGAAAAGTGTCGATCCTGATTCGCCTATTGGCACGTCTTCCCACATCGGTGCGGTAAGTGCCTTGCAGTAAGCTGTCGTTTCCGGGTCTGCGGCCTGTTCTTTAGCCAGGTCTGCATAGTCTATGCCGAGGTGGACTGAATTTTTTCAACCCTTGATAGGGTGTCAGCTACCAGGTTCTTCTTGCTGCGGATGTAGCTGATGGTGCATCCAAATTCAGAGTTATTGAGAAATTCGTGTGGCACGGGATCAGGAAGGACGTACGAGAATGGGCAAAGAACTGCATACCGTGCCAGACAAGTAAGATCACCCAGCACACAGAATCAGGCATCAGAGACTTCCCTCAACCACGAAGACGTTTCGGGCACATCCATGTAGATGTTGTAGGACCTTTGCCACAATCAGGGGGTGCCAGATACCTCCTGACAATCATAGACCATTCAACAAGATGGCCGGAAGCAACCCCAGTGGTAGAAGCATCAACAAGCGCCTGTGCAGAAGCCTTACTATCAAGTTGGATAAGCCATTTTGGTGTGCCGGACGCTATAACTACAGACAGGAGCTGGGCATTCTTGTTGGAACTTTGGGTCTCCCTGACACACCTGATTGGGACAACACTCCATAGTAGTACAATGGCATACAACCCTACAGCCAACTGTATGGTGGAAAGGAGCCACCATTCATTAAAAGCAGCACTGATGGCACTTTGTACTGACAAAAACTGGAGGGAGCAGCTGCCCTGAGCCCTGCCGGGTCTTCGCATCACACCAAGGGCAAACGGCGAAGCATTGGCTGTACCTGGAGAATTCTTCCCCATGGAGCTGGACGACCTGAATACACCCATTCCAAGACTAAGAGAAATATCAAAGAAGTTTGTGCCCTGCTGGAAGACTTTTGTTTGCAGACAGGACCCATAACTTTATTTCACAAGGCCTGAAAACCTGTATTGTCTTCATGAGGAACGACGCCCACTGCCCTCCCTTGACCAGGCCATACAGACGACCATACCGAGTCATCAGTAGATCATCCAAGGCCTACCTCGTCAACATCCATGGGTGGGAAGACTGGATATCTATCAACAGGTTAAAGCCAGCCTTCCTAATGGACAGTGGAACCAGGGAGGAAACAGCCAGATGCCCCAGAATTCCTCCACAAAACAAGACTTCAGATGAAGAGATCTGCATCTCGTAACAAGGTCGAGGGCGTCCCAAGGGCCACACTAAGGATGGCGTCCGTCAGGCAAAACCACCAGACGACTCAGCAGTTGAAACCTCCCCACAACTGCAGATATAAAAAAAATCAGGGTATAGGCTCCTACTCCTGAGAAGATACCAAGATTAACATTCAGCAGATCTTCCAGTCATTATTTCATAAATCATTGAGTTGGGGTGGGGGTACTTGTAAAGACGTCTCTTTTACCTATTAATTATGATTATATACCACATCTATCAACGTAACAAGAATCACATGTATATATTTTGTATGTAGAATTTCCTGGCCTTTTCACCAATATATATTTTATCATTGTATGTACATTATGTCTCTTGTTATTGTTATTTGATTGACCATTAACAAACACAATTTCCTCTCACTCAGCATGCGGGTCAAGGAACCTGGTGTCAGGCACTTAGTTTCTCTCCGCACACCACACTGCTATGTATACCTTTTGCCCAGGTAATAAATCAGTCAGTACCCAGTCTGCTTTCTTTGACTCCATAATGGATTAAACAAAAACGCCACATCTTGTTCAATATTAGAGGAAAAAACTTCATAATGAGGTAAATCATTTATTTTTGCAGCTAGGAATTCAATCGCAGCCACTTCATTCGTCTAGCTCAAGAGTAACATCATGTTTGTTTATTTGTTATCCTTTCTCTATCTTCAGCTGAAAACCCTTATGAATAGTGTCAACGAACTATAATTATACCCAAGAGGTCTCCAAAAGGAATCAGACTGCAGAAAGAGACAAGTTATAGGAAAAGGTAATAAATAAATAATGAGGGAATAGCAAATAAAACAATATGCCTGATATTCAGGAGACGTCAGCAGAGAGCCTGAATGAATTTGCTCCTCACTTAAGTGTTTGGAGGTCTGAAGATTCCACAAGTGTACTAGGTAAACAATTCCACATCTTAGTTGTAGCTAAGATAAGATTTCTAGCCAACTGAGTAGTATTAAACCTGATGCTGGAAAATGACACAATGTTGCAGCAGCAGCCTGCCTAGTGTTGCGAGCAAAAAGATTGTTTAGGTAAATAGAAGTGTAGAGGATGTTTGTCACAGCAAACATGATACATCTCTGCCACAAGAAAACACTAAGAGTTGGCCCAGTAAACTTGACTAATGGCATAGAGCATAGACTTTAGAGATGATTGTCCCCACCTGAAAACTATTCCAAACAAGGGAGAAAAATTTAAAACACTTGGACACAATAGCTTCATCCTACAATATTCCCAACCATTTCTGCACGATGCCAATTTTATGAGAAACAAGGGAAGCAAATTTCTCAACAAAAGTTACAACTTAAATGTTAAAAAGAGTTCCATATATCTGTTTAGAGATTCTGCGAACACAGACCTAAGGCAGAGAAGGAATAACATCTGGAAGAGTAGTATCATTGCCGTAGGCAGTCCGTTTGTTCTCTAGACTGTGCCACATGTTACTAGAATTTATGATAAATAGCAAAGATACCTCGATGAACACCCAAACTGTTCTGGACAGGGCAGATATTGACAAGAGTGCATCACAAGCACCAAAGCCTTTACAAAACCCTAACAGTAAAGCTGGTAGCAGGTTGCCTTCAACAAATCCACAATGATACTTAGAGAGCAGCTTCTCAAAGACGTTAGATAAAACTGGGTTAATTGAAATTGACCCATATTTAAAGGGGGCATGAGGACAGACGTAGTCCCTTTGGTAATGCAGCAATGTTTCCCTTAAACAGAAGGAAAAGTTGTAAGTCCAACTAATCTTCTGAAAACAGCAGTAATCGTAGGAGCAATGAAATCAATAGTTTTTTTTTTTTTTTTTTTTTTTTTTTTTTTTTTTTTTATAGAAGATCAGAGGATTCCATAGCGGTTGTGGAAACCTCTGATCTCAAGATGTTCATGAGAGTAGCAAATTAATTCATGTCGTCTGCTGACGTCTCTTAAGTTTCAGATGTAGCAGTTTTATTTTCTCTATTCCCTCATATTTATTTATCTCACTTTCTCCAGGTCGATTTCCTTAGGAACCCTTTTAGGTTTGTAGTCGATTGACTGTCCATTAAGAGTTTTCAGCTGAAGATTTTAAGAAAGAAACACAATTTTGGTTTATTGGCAAAACCTCATCATTCTTCAGCGTATCTTCAGTATTGCTTCAAAAAAAGTGTTTATTATTCTGAGAACAGTTGACCTTCATATCACCTGTCGTTTTTTATTAAGTTTCTCAGGTACGATTTCATATCTTGACTCAGGCTTATTCGTAGTCAGGTATTCCATCAGGATGGGTGTGAAACGACTTCTCTTGTGTCTGGCAATTTTTGCTTTTCTGAAAGGAGGTAATTTGACTGTTCTTTTCTAACCACAAGGTGACTGGAGTATGTGTGCTGCTATTGACGGTTGCTGACTCATATTAGGTTTCATGTTTCTTAGCTTGAGTTCCCGTGATTTGAATTCAGTCGTTAATCATTGTAAGTATTCATTGATTAAACATTATATAAATTCTTGTTCATTATATGAATTCATTAACTGAAAATATGCATGCGTCAATTGATCATTATTTAATGAATTAATTGGTTATTTATTAAATGATCATCATGTGAAATTTACTAATAATTTTATGAATTCAATGATTGGTCATTAGATGTTTGTAATTTGCGCCTTTTATAGTCTTGATTCTGTGGAACTACTACTACTACTACTATTATTTATCAATAATAATAATGAAACTGAAGAAGAATTTTAAGAGTATATATACGTACCGTAGCCGTGACGTCGCGGGTCACTGCTTGGCCACCTGGCTGTTTTCCCTACATGAGAAATTAAAAGTCCCCGATTTGAATCGCCCATGAAATCGCTAATATAGGGAAGTTAGCATTTAGACCCGTATAATTGGATTAAAACTAAGTATTTATATAATGTTATATAATATATGCTGCTTAGTTATCAATTTTTTTTATAGTCAACAAGTATTTTTTACATACTATTGTAAAAATTTGTATTTTTCTCAAAATATATGGGTCTCAATGCTAACTTTCATCTCTTAACGATTTTCTGGCCGTTTCAAATTCGGTCCCATTAATTTCTTAAGGAGCGAAAACAGACACCCAGGGAGCGGTGGTGATTGCGTCACATTACGGTACTCTATTATAGTAAGTAACTCCTCTTACACATTTTTAGTTTCATGACAAAATCCACAACGTCTATCCAGTTTCCTGCGAAACTTATTTTATTTTTACCGTAAAATGTTCATACTAGTCGAACAATAAGAATATGAAAATTAATAAATAAAAACAAATATTCATTCCCTTATTTTCACGAGATTTTTAAAATAAATTTTGAAATAAAAATCAGTCATCAAAAGGACGAAAAAGGCTCCAAAAATATTATATTGAAATTAATAAAAAAAAATAATTTAGTTGCCGAAGACTGATCCACAAGCACCAAGGGACTGTAAAAAAACTATATAAGTAATAACCAATTAAAAAAAAATAGTGAAGCAGAAGGAAATCTCTTGATTTAGGAACACCAGAAGACCACCTCACAGCAAATTCAAAGTCTAAATCTTGAGCAAATTGACAATAAATTTGAAAGTGATCCGTTCGATAGCTGATACCGAACCAGGGAGCGAAGTTTGATTTCGTTTGATGTTTTTGATAGGGGCAAATGTAGCGCAAGGTGGCATTTCGTACCTTTTATATTCTCCTTGGTAATGTTTATTTCAAGGCGAAGTCTGCAAAATTGTCAATGTTTTTTCATGGTTATAGTCCAGAGAGAAGTAAAGTAATTATATGACCAATAACAGTAAGACTTAACACAGAGTATGAGTTTACAGTAATAATAATGGTTAGCACTCATCTAGGGTTATTCCATTTGTCAAAAAAGATGCACGAAATTGAAAAGTGTTATAATAGGTACCATTCTCACCAACATATGGCTAATTTCCCACTTAACTTGTTTACTTGCTGATAAGACTCCTAAAAACCTTTCTGTATCTGTATCTGTGTGCATTTGTGCGAATGTGTGTGTGTGTGTGTATGACAAATCAGATTTTAACTAACAGAACCGTTAGTAGGATAATAGTAGCTTAGTTTGGCAAACATTATCGCGGTAATATATAAACATATGAACAGAATTAGGAATAAATACGTGAGCTTATGATGACTGCATAGCAAATGGTTGCCAAATGTTCGAGGATTTAATAAAATCACTTAAACACACTTTCATTTTCATTCTATAAAGACTGAAGTTAGGAGGGCTAGGTAAAAATGCCGAGGCTATAAAGTTCCTAAACAGATTTGATTAGCCAAAATAAAAACTACTGACTCGATTTTAAGTAGTTAATACTGGGAAGGATGGGAATCGTACTATAGCCTATAGGTGTGGTTGAGAGAGAGAGAGACTGGCACTGAAGTTGTCCAAAGATATTATGAAATTTTACTGTAAACATTTGTTTTCCATACTAAGAGATAACTAGTGAAGGTAAAACAGAGAACTTGAGCCGAAGACGAAGCTGAAAGACTTAAAAGTGTCCGCCTTCTAGTCTTTTCAAGAGAAATTCAAAAAATTACTCGATTTAATATGTTCAGTTTTTTCATGAGAGTCGATGGCTGAACATGATAGCTCTTATGTTAATTGCCTCTATCTTCCGGTTGTTCCTGTTCTGTCTGTTGTTCAGAAGATATACCTCATAAGGGCAAAATGAATGTGTAATCATTTACGATTAAGAACAACTCTAAAATGGACTATTCTAATTTAATTGCCGACTTGTATGACCATCTTTGTGCACGAGTGTGTTTGTGCGTATCTAGGGTTCTAGTACACCAGGGGTAAGATATTTCCTTCTAATCAATTGTTTGGTTTTTCTTAGTTTACGGAGTAAAATTAAATTCTGCCAACAATTGTGTTGATTGGTTTCTTACTTATGACCGATACAGCCATCTTTTTTCATATGTGGCCAGGCAATGGTTCCAGAAGTGCTGCTCTGGATGAGCTGGTCACTTCTGCAATGTGTTCCTTCCGCAAACACCTTTCTAGAGGATGGGCAGAGATAGGAGTTCCACCCTTAGATCCTGTTGGGATCCCTTTGCTGGGGTTACCAGATAACATCGATAAAATAACGTAAGTGTAAATTACACTGATGTTAATTTTCATACAAAAACCTAAGCGTCTATAATAGTTAAAAGATGTGCTAAACGGTGCATTTACACGAAGCAGTACTGGTAGAGTAGTTGCATATATCAGCTATCAATGAGTAAGCACCTGAATGATATACTGCATGTAATTATCATTGGCAATGTCGCCTTTTCTCAAGAAGCTTTTGCTGCTCCTCGGTTTCTATCATTTGTTAGAAGAAGTAGGTACAATTCACGCACTGTAATCAGGTTAGGTCAAATCATCTGGATATTAACCTTGTCGTGTTTATCATTTGGAAATTAACCTTGTTGTTTGTAAAACAAGTTTTAAACAGTATCACAAGACGAAAGTCTTCCTTCCAGGACATATGGCCAGTACACAGCTATGAACGCCAAAGGCTTGGCCGATTTCGCCATTGAGGATGTCGATTCTAACGTGCTTTTCATGAGGACCGCCATTAGGCTAAATGTACCCTCACTTGAAATTACAGGGAGCCATGTTACCCTTGGTGAATCCAGGTACTGTAATTATGATGTATTTGACGTGTTCATTACTGTGATTTTCCACTTAGTATGATTATCTGATAAGTTTCAAGGTTATTTCCTAATCATGTAAATTATTCTTCTCAATCATCGCTCCTCATCATATAATATTGGTCCGATTTACATGTCGTTAACTTTGATTATGATTTAATATTTTCCTGCTCTGAATAGTTAACCGTCTGTGAGAGTTTTCTTAATTGATCACATGACCCTCCACAGCTCCGAGATACAAAATGTGCTTATTGGTATTGGTGTCACATTCACATTGGCAGAAGAGGAACTCCTCTTGGAAGTTGATGAGGTGGATGTTCTATTTGATTTTAAGTTTGATGGTGTAAGTATCTGCCACTGTAGGTGGTTTCACTTTGATTTGATTTCAACTAGGCTACTCGTGTAAAGAGGCTTTTGCAGCTGTAGTTGACACTTTTTCAGAAAAAAAGTAAATAACATTACGGTGAAGTTTTTAGTTGATTCAGTGATTATAGTTTCATAATGATGACTTATTCTCTCGCTTTACTTCTTAAGGAGAAGTAGATTGGTAAATTCTTTATAATCTCCTGGGAAAAAGTTGCGTAACTGCCATAATCAGTCAGATCATTTGATGTTATCAGCTATTGTCAAGGTAACTCAAGCTCCTATGAACTTCTCAACTCGGGGCTTTCTGTACCAAATATTGTGCTCAATTGTGCACTTAAAAAAATACTGTCATTACAAACAATGTTAACTTAACTGAACCTAAGAAGCGTATCACTCACTTGTTTTGTTTCATATAAATGGCCCTTTTGACTAATTGCTGCTTTTGCAGCAGACACTGGAAAAGTATTGTTTCACACCGAGAAAAAAGTTTCTCTGATGAACCCAGAAATTAAGAGAAAGGAGGACTCAGATTTAACAATTATAGTAAATACAGTTGAGATAGTAAAGTTTGATATATACTCATTGTTTTGCGTGAGGACAGTAACAATTAATCAAGTATTTTCCAGAATATATAAGGAGCAGAAAAGTGTAAATTTATTATGGAACACAGTAATGTCGCATTATAAATAGTACGATCAGTTTCTAATTAAGAAGGCAGGAAGTTTTAAACTCGATTTGATAAGTGTGTTAGCGATCATTTGAACTTTTATTTGCATCTTTCTAAATTTTCTCAGAAATCTTCAGAGGGAGAACGGCTAGCGGAGGACGAAATTGTTGATCTTCTGAAAGTAACTTACCAGGGCTACTTTGAAAAGGCCATTGCATATGAGATCACAGCAGCAATTGAGGCAACAGGGTATAGTTTTCGTGAAATTTCTTTGATATTCTTTCAGCCATATAGATATGAGCATAAATTAGGACAGACAAACCTCTAATTCACATTTTGTCTGTGGTAGCCTACCTACTTTTTTACACTAACGGGAACAGTCTCTGAGGAAGTTGTTCAATTGGAACCTTAAACGTTCAAGCGAAGATGCGATGCATTATCACTACTCTAAAACATTTCTCCTTGCATTTTATCATTTACTTACAATTTTATCTATTTATTAATTTATTTATTTGTTTTTTCTTTCCTAGCAACTAATCTCTGTATTTCTTATTACATTCTGTTACTTCTTTCAAATGGACACCATATTCACTGGAAGCTTCAACTTCGAGTCAATGGCCCCTATGGGCTTGTGCCCTAAGAATAAGGTTCATCTTCTGAATAATAATAATAATGATAATAATAACAACAGTACGACATTAGACTATACTGATTTTACATACATGCGCTTGCTCGTCCACAGGGCGAAATCATGATATCACTATTTACGGCAAGGCTATATCGGTACTGGCTATATCTATGACCATCCGTCTATACTAAAATATAGAATCCTGTCACTAAACTATACCTATACAGAAGACCACAACTCATAACTAAACTAGACCTATACTGGAGACCGTCTGTTCACGCATGCGTCGGGAACTGTAAACATTCATATGTATCTCCCCTGTAGAGAGGACGATGACTATGAAAATGGAGACTCTATAGACGATTTCTTCGATCGACTCTTTGCTGACATCAGGCAACTCATTCTGGAGAACAACCTCGATCCAATGCATCTTCCTCAGGATAGTGATAATTTTACTTTAACCGTAAGTTGTTACTGACGGGACTTTGTTTTCTTCGGGAATTCGTTTTCTTAGGAATATAAGTGCTCCCTTTTGCATTTTTTTTTTTTATGACGGTTTTGTCTTTGTCGAGACAAACTTGACTAATCGTAGGTTACTATTGATGATCCTTTTTCTCAGTAATCACAATGCTAACTTTAGTATTTAGTATCTTTTTATGATGGGTTGCAAGTCGCTGGGACAACTTAGACCAATATACAGTTATTTCGGAGTGCAAGACGTACCAGATAACTGTTTCTTGTGTTGCATTATTATAATTATAAATTATACTAGTATCGGCTGTAAAGTTCTTTTCTAAGTTTTATGAAATTTATATTTAAATTATGAAATGATATTTAAATTTATGAAGTATCTTCCAAAGAAAGCGAACTGTTTCGATACGAGACGAAAACTGTTGTAGTACATTTAACGATATAACAAACCCCTCACTCCCCCAAAAAAGATAAAACGATGTGGCTAAAAATAAGAATCAAGTAGTTTGAGGAGGAAGAGGCCGTGCCAGCACAAGGCTGTCGTGATCTAAATCAACGAAAGATTTTTCTTGTTTTTTTTTTTTTTCTTTTTTAGAAACTAAAAAAAAATATCGTTAAACTTGCCCTCGACTTGCCATTATCTTGAATAATGTCGAATCGAAGTGAAAAAAATCAGAAATTAATCGCAACTGTTTCTCATTCATTCAGATTGATGGAAGTAGTCCTTTGAAAATGTTTCAAGTTGCTGTTTACTCGTCTAACTTCTAGAACTTGTGTTATAATGATTGATGTGAAATGAAAAATACGTCTATTTATTAAGATTTTATTAGGGCGGCCCGCACCGTTACTGGATGTCTGATATTCAGTAATTTTACCAAAAGTATCACGTACATACGTATATATATATATATATATATATATATATATATATTATATTATATATATACACATATATATATGTATATATATATACATATATATATATACGTATATATATATATATATATATATGTATATTATATATATATATATATATATATATATATATATATATATATATATTGTCGTACAGCTGGAGGAAGGAATGAAAGAAGTTTACCAAGCGCTTTCGTGTATTTTCCACACCTCCTCACACGAAAGCGCTTGGTCAACTCCTTTCATTCCTTTCTCCAGCTGTACGACAACATGAAATATCGTATACTTTAGCGATAGATCGTCTATATATGTATATATATATATATATATATATATATATATATATATATATATATATATATATAATAAATATTAGTATGCATGTATGCTTGCATCTGTTATAGAAAATATTATGTGAACAAGACAACATTCTGTAAATATTCATATATTTGTAGACGGATATTCGTTTATTAAACGAATATTGTGAAAAATCACTCATGGTCATTAATGGATATAATTTGTGTGTTACTGTGGCGACCATCTCAGCTATTCAACACGACGGTGGACGGCAGTGTGACAGTTCACAAAGGATCCTTAGGCGGGCTCTCAACCCTCCACAGAGCAGGAAATATGAGCGCAAGATTTATTGGTCTGAAAGCAGAGATCATTTGGGATGGAGAAGTTGGATTTGATGACCTTGAGGTAATTCTGTTCTCTATATATGTATTTCTATCTCTGCCTATCTGTCGAAACTTTACTTCTTAACTGTAGACTAAGATGGTACTATTTTTACCTTGCAGTTCTAGAAAAATGCAGTGTGTTGTAAAGGCTTCTGATTTCATTCAGCTTACAGGCCTATAAACCTTTTAGGATCTTTCCTAGATAGTGACACCCAACGGTTTTAACCCGGCGTGTTTAGTACAAGCCCGTGGGTGGTGAGCGTAAAAACAAACAGAAAAGACTTTAGATATCATAAAGATCATGACCCCAAAGAAATACGTACTAGTCCTTGATAACAACCCCTAAACTAGGCTGGGGGTCACCATCTAGAAAAGATTCGCCTTTTATACTGTAAGTTAAGTATAAGACTTTTTAATGATGTTTTGCGTGATTATTATTATTATTATTATTATTATTATTATTATTATTATTATTATTATTATTATTATTATTATTAATGCGCGAGAGAAATTAACTATCGCTACACTAACTCGAAGGGAAACTCACGTTCCCGTTGATTTCATGGCTGGACAGCCACAAGTTCCTGCGCGGTTGACTCGATCGAAGCAGTGACCATTTACTCCCTGGGCTTATCGATTTAGCTCACGATTTCTTTTGAATTACGACCTGCAAATAGTACCCCGAGGTACCACAATGACCTATGCAATGACCTGGGAATTATACCGATCGTACTGACTGTGATTTGACCCGGCAAGCGTTTTATCAACCAATGCTTAGAGAGCGATTACAGTCTGTCACGAACTGACTCTTTTCAAAGATACATCATCGAACTGCAATAAAAATATCATAATGGACTCACTTATGTGTCGCATAGGTGGAGTCGTGATTTTCACAATAGACCGGTGGTTTGGTTTATTGATCAGCATGGCACATGGACGCTTGTATCTTGCATTCGAAAGACATAATTTCATATAAATACATCCGGAGAAAAAGCATTTGTTATATCAGTTGGCTGATTTGCTATTTGTAATATAGGGTCGGTTTTTTCTATATGGAGAGAATAGAGGCAGGTGCGTAGTTGTTCATACCTAAGTCACACTTGTAAAAAGTATTTGATTATCATCCAATATCTAACAGTGATTGAAAGAACGCTCTCTTAAAGAGGGAGATACTAAATCTCTGAAATTCTGCTATTTTAGGTAATTTAATTTTACTTTTCCCTTGAAATGTAGCCACGACAGTTTAAATTTTTACCTGCTATATCACTTCTGGTTTTTGGAAATGCTGAATCAAAGCTTGCTTAGATTTATTTAGAAATTTACGAAGAACAAGTGAGCGTCATTATGTAATGGCAAAGAGTATTAATAATACAGACTATGTCCCACCAATTTCCGTTAGAATTGTTACTTCAAAGAAACTACCTTGAAAAGTTACCATAATCCTTGGTTAAGTTGTTCGGTGGCCTACTCCTGACACCTAACTGGCTAAAAAGCACCGATCATATTGAAATCTATTTGCGGATCAGAATATTATGTTCATCTCTAAAAGACATTGAAGAAAATTGCAACATTTATTTGTTCATGGATTCAGTTTATTTATTTACTCATTCCTTCATTTATCTATTTATATAGCTTGTCACTTATCATTCAATTATATTAAGAAAAAAAAAAAAAAAAAAACCGTGATTTTTTCTTCTTCAGATTGATTACTCCTTTGACCTAAACTTCCCTCTCTTCGGGAAAGAGCTCACTTACGCCATCAAGATGTCTTACGTTCACCTTAGCTTTGAGACGGACGTTTTTGTATTGAGGCAGAACATCACGTTGGCCAGGTGCAACATCACGGAATTGGGGTGAGTGTCTAGGCGTATAAGGCGTACGGTTTGCTCTCTCTCTCTCTCTCTGCACAAGTTAATATGGACATTATACAGGTAGCTTTCAAAATGTTTTGTTAACGACTTACCGGTAGGGTTGTTTTATCGATTGAGACCCAGCAGGTAAATTTGTCACAGAATTTATGTGACTGTGGTTCTTTTCAGAAACGTTTATTTATCGAAATAAGTAATAAAAAAGTTAAATAACAGATGATTATTCCATTATCCGTATCCACAGTTATTAGTACATATTATGAACAGAGTGGAATGCGTTACTTAGCTATGATGATCTGAGATTCCTTTTCATTAAAATCATTCTCTATGTTAACATTGCATTTATTAAGATTATACCAGTTATAATAAAGGATTCTCTCTCTCTCTCTCTCTCTCTCTCTCTCTCTCTCTCTCTCTCTCTCTCTCTCTCTCTCTCTCTCTCTCTCTCTCTCTCTCTCATTTTAAAGGCCGATCCACTACAAGGAAAAAGGAGCTGGTCCTCTCGATACACCTATGTACAACCTTCTCGTGAACACCTTCTTGGGAAGCCTCCACCACTACGTCATGAAGATCGGAGAAGGGGTCGTGTGCAGCCTGTTGGAGGACGTCCTATCTCACGTATAAGGTCGTCCTCACTACCAATGGTCGTAGCCAGGAAAAGGGTCACTGCTGGAAGAAAATCATTCTCCAAGTTAATTATGAAAATCATTGGGGCGAGGAATGTAAACTTATGAATAACCTTTTTCATTCCTTCTGCCTTGGATGCGCCAGTAGGCCTACTGGACACCATGGGATTGCTGGCGAAGATGAAGTCGTAGTTTTCACATATTTGAATATTACGAACGCTTTCAAAATATTTTTTTTCTTGTTAGTGTCATGGTCTTATTTGATCCTTGTCCTGTTAGAACATTCTAATAAATAAGATACACGATGAATTACATAAGTTTTTCGACAGCAAGCGAAGATCAAGTCGTAGTCTTCACGACATTTTGACCTGAAATATTTGATTCTGATGTTAAGAATGATTTCAAAATAACTTTTTTTTTCTGGGTTGTCTGCCATGGTTTTATTTTATCGTTGCCCTGTTTGAACATTCTAATAAATAAGACACGTGATGAATTACATACGTTTTCATATGAATTATGGACAAATGAACAATGTAATAAACAATGCACTCATGAGAACTTTTATCTCTATTCTATGATAAGTTGTTGACAAAGACATTCATGAATTTGCAGTTGGGAAGCAATGGAAATTGCAAATGAATTTGCTGAAGTCTTTGAAAATCACGGGTGATCATTACCCATGTTTAGGGAGCCATATCGTCAAAGCATGTTTGAATGCGGACCGGAAGCAATTTATTCACTATAAGAGAATATTATGAAAACGCAGACACACACACACACACACACCCTTTTCTCACTCACATACGTTCCCACCCGGATGAAAACCTTGTGATTATGAAGAATTCTGTAAAAATTAAAGTCAAAGCTATGATAAGATGTGTGAACCGGAAACTTGAGTGTTTATATGCTTGCCTGAATGTCATGTCCTTCGCCAGACGCAGATTTTCAATCTCTCTCGCTCAACGTATATATTTCATATAATTTTCATGACAATATCCAATGTATAACGCCCAGCGATTGCAGGTGTGGCAGATACGCTCAGGTAATTGGCCACAAAAGTACAAAACGTTAGTGAGGTCAATCAGTGACCCGCAGAATCAGGGAGAGAGACAATTTATTGGGTCATTTTCATATCGATTTCCCATCAAAAATATTATCGTGCCACGTGAACTCCTGGCAGACACATTTACCTTATTTCATTTTATTATAACTTTGTGTGTGTGTGGGGGCTGGGGAGGGCGGTTACTGTATGATGCTTGTGGAACTATCTCTTCCAGCAATATCATCCCGAGAATAAAGATTCTTAGAGGTTGTAGACATCAAAGTAAGAAGCCAATGCTTCAGAAACGGTAAAACAAAATACCTGAAGGAAAACAGCACCAACAATCTCGTCTGTGTAAATAAAAGAAGTTTACGAACAATATTATGTGTTCTGGCAGTATCGTGATACGATCTTAATGGCCTATCCCCATAGCGGCGTAGTGCACCTCTCACGGTAGGCCTACACTGTAATCATTACTTAAGGTTCTTTGAATCGGCCCCAGGCTGCAACCTCCTTTCATCACATTTACTGTATCTCCCTTCATATTCTCTTTCTTCTATCTTACTTTCCATTCTGTCGTAACAAGTGTTTCAACATTATTTTCAGCGCTGAATGACCTCATACGTCCAGGCGCCCGGCCTTTGGCCTAGATTTTATATTCCTATTCCAAATTAATGAACCACTGCTAAAATTCGGATTCGAATCGTCATTTTCATTTAGAATACTCTTCTTAATGAAAGGAATTCATACCCTCAAATAGAAAGCAGTGTAAAAGAGCACAGAAGGAAATATCATGTAACAATACGGTGTATTATAAACAATTACATAAGTAATAGAAAAACTCTTGCATTCACTCGGCTTCCCGCACCACGTCGAACTTTGTTCGATGTGACGTCAGAAGCGGGGAAAGTCGGAACTTTTCCCGCTATATCGCCGCTTCTGACGTCACATCGAGCAAATTTCGTCTAGGAAAGCTCGACCGTGTGGACGGGGCCTAAGGATATAAAGTGGGTGAAGAACGAGGGAATGAT
>NC_087201.1:122670352-122702852 GCF_015104395.2 Macrobrachium nipponense
AGTCTCGCCGTTTCTTGTGAGGTTTAATAGTACGCAGTTTTCTTGAACATTTGAGCCGGCCGTGACCAAACTGTTCTATGATCTTCCTGATCATGGTATTGGATCGCAAACTTCACAACCCCGACCATTTGTTTTCAACACCACATAAGAATCTGCTAGATATATATATATATATATATAAAATAATGATATATCTATATATATATTATGTATATATATATATATACTATATCTAGATATATATATATGTATAATATATTATAATATATATATGTCTATTATCCTATTATATATAGATATGTATATAATGTATATTAGTGTATATATTATATATGTATATAGTATACGATATATATTATATATATATATATATATATATATACATACATTATATATATATATATATATATATATATATATACTATATATATATATATATATATATATATATATATATATATATATATATATATATATATAATGTGTTTGTGTAAGTATATACATAAATACGGGCTCTTAATGAAACTTCCTCAAAGTTCTGAATATCTAAATGCATTTTTGAGAATCAAATTCAGTGCTGAAATCTTTATGAAAACGTATGAAGTAAGAGTTCGAGAATTTAAATACGGAGAAACTAAAGTACCAAAGAAGTCTGGGTTAGTGTGGCTGACAGCTACATGGTGTCCAATCTCGTATATTGGATTGTTGATCTTGTTTTTAGTAAGTGATAGACAATCTTTTCAGATGGGAGATTTTGTATCGAAGGATTTAAGCTGTCAGTGACTTCGAGTGATCCTGATGAGACTGTTAGTCTAGATCCACATGTGGGATTTTCCCACAACTTCAGGCAGTGTCCCTCGAACCCAGTCTTACGACCTGTGCAGTGAGGCAGTGATAAATTCGTTGAAATGGAAGTAGAATGGTGCAACTTAGTAGTTAGATATGTTATTGCGAATGCTCCCTAGAGCAAAGTATTCGTATGATCGATATCTGAGCATCAGTTCGTAACTTCGTTGGGGACTGAAGAACCCTGTAGAAGGCTCGACCCACGTCGTTCAGTGTCCCTCTTGTATGAGCGAGATTTAATTTTAATTGTTAGAGCTTTCCCTCATTGCGAGCCTGGCAATAGCTCTCTCTTTGCTATCATTGCATCACACACGGTGCACTGAAAGCATTTCTTTAGGTTCTTGCAGCGTCCATTCGCCCCTTAGCTGCAACCTCTTTCATTCCTTTTACTATACTTGCGTTCATATTCTTTTTCTTCCATCTTACCTTCCACCCATTCCTAACAGTTGTTTCATAGTGCAACTGCGAGGTTTTCCCCATGTTACACCAAGGAAGCCGCCTTTACTTGTTATTTTCCTTTCAGCACTGTATGACGTCATAGGTCCTGACGCTTAGTCTCTGGGCCTAAATCTCATCTTCCAATTCTTCGTTACACTGTGCCATTTTTTTGCAAGGGGTTTTCAAGCCCGCCGAAGGAGGCCTTTTGTTCTCATAATCTTTGAGATTGCTTGCGGGCACTGATAACTGATACTTTACACTCTTCCCCACGACACCCCTCTATTCTTACGTAATTAATGTAATTGCAAATATCTATTGTTTAATGGTCACTGACTGACCGGTCCAACGCCCACTGGAGAGGCTGTTGTTTGTGTTTTGCGACTGCCAGGAGACTAAGGATTTAGACTTTTACAAAAACCTTGATTTATAAGGGTATTTACAACCTGAACCATTGAAGCGTATTAATTGCTTCCCTTGTATAGGAAATGTTAATAGTTTTATGCTGTTTCTCAATAAATTCACCTTGTAGTTGAGCGATTTTCGCGCCAAGGTTTTGCCTTAGGCTTGGTAGCTTTTAGCCAATATAGAGGTTGTAAAATTTAAACCTTTAATATGGAGATTTGATAAGGAAACGCCGACCACGTGTCTTGTAAATAACTCAAGATTATTGATGATGTAGCTATAGGCTAATATTAGATAAGCACAAGATTCTGCATGTGCTGATAGACTCTGTTGTTCTGATACCAGATAAAATTTTAGATCTTGGGGAGGCACTTGGTTAATGGAATAATATTTACTTTTTTACAGCGGTGTGATTTTAACACCTTGTTTGGTAGTCTCCAGAGCATCCGTAGTTATTCAGTGAGTGACAAGCATATGTATTTTTTAGGTTGTAACACTTTTGTAACCTGGAGATTTCATAAACAAAGCTATCATAAGTCTGCGGAATTTTTGCACCAGATTTATGTCTTTATTTGTATTTCACCATTATTATTTCTTTTCCCTTTCCCTTCTTGTGTCTCTTGATTTTGTTAGAATTTAGAATTTCCATCTGCCATTTGAATATGGCATTCCTACCTATGACACTGTGATAGGTACCCTACTATGAGATTCAGGGCCTCTGTAACACGGTTTTTTCGCAATAACTTTTTATCTATGCATTTCATAAATATAACGCTTATTCAGAATACATATTATATCTACACATAACTTTTGACTGTATTCTGCATTACGTAGGTTGAATAAATTTGGTACTTACAATGTAAAAGTGACTTTTTTTGAAGACGGGCCAACTTACTCAGAGAAAAGGTTTCGAACGCACTCGTTACGTAACTTATGACAGCATTTCTTCCCTCTTTCTTGATGGATGATTGGCTATACATAACGAAGGCTAAACCTCTGGCAACAATGACATACAAATTTAAATACAAGCAAAGCAGTACACCTTTATGAACTCTGGAACCTCTCCACTGATAATTGTCATAATGAACAAACCAACAAAATATGTTAATAAATACAAAAACACTTCGATTATTAGTCTAACTCCCAAAATAGGTTTCCTAAGAAATTACAGTCTACTTTATAGGTCGTCTACTTTATAGGTCACAATCAGATTGACAAGATGTAGGGAATAGTTGGTAATTTTCAAAAACATAGTAGACAAGCTTGATTTGATAACTACTATATCCAATGTCAAGCAATTTTTATTTATTGGTTATCTACCTATTTACTGAAAAAAAATAGCCGGTACCGTATATTGGCTTTAAACCTTCACCAATAATTATCGTCAGAATGATAACCATGAGGCTCCACCCACTTTCGCCTCGTTATAATTCAGGATAACACTGAAGGCTACCATGGGCATTGTTGGATTAGAAAATTTAACTTCTGGCTATAAAAACTAATTTCTCGAGTAGTTGTAAGAAGTGCTAAATGATCCTCAAGGATGCCAGCAGTTGGCCTAAACGTTTGCGGCACTACTGCTACAATAGTATTACTACGCTAGCACTGATACCCCACCCACATCTTGTATCGTTCCGCCATTCATAAAGTCTTTGGGTTTCAGAACCGAAGGAGTTTCTGTCTAGTGGATGGGCGGGGCAACATTTCGTCAAAGGTGTTTGTTTACCTTGCTTACGTAATGAATGTTTTTCGACTCTTGGCTCGTAATCATTGGCCATGGCGTCGGCTAGATAATTTTTACTCTATAAAAATTAAAACTATCGGGTTTAGGTTAATGATAATGCTAACAAAATTTGTGTGTGGTTGTAAAATATACATATGTCAACTTTCAGCTACATCCGATGCTTTGACAAGGAGCAAAGTCCAAAAAACCGTGTTGCAGAGACCCTGAATCTCATAGTAGGTTAGGTTAAGTTATGTTAGTTTAAGAAGAAGTTAGTTTGATCACATTCACCTATCATGATTGTGTTCCTGCATGTTTACCGATAATTATTCATAATTATAAATTAAACACATTCACATATTTATGTAAACCTATTTGCTTGAGAATGTTTACTCTTGTATGTCAAGCCAATAAATATACACATCCAAGTCTTTGATCTAGTTAATGCACTTTTGGTAGAGAATAGCAAGGGTACAAAGCCATCCATTAGCTGTTAATTCCGCCCAATAAAATTTCCTGCAAGTGCAACTTGAAAAGTGTTCTTATTTTGATCTTGCTAGACTGGGGCTCGTTTCACGTGCCCTTCTTGCACTGAAGCAGCAGGGGCATTAATTCGCACCGAACACCAGACTCGTTTCCCCTCCGAGCAACTTGTTATTAAAATTGCTGTAGATTTTCACGATAATTATTATTCTGTTATTGAACCAAGAGGTCCGTGCAACCAACGAAGTCCTAATTAGTAGCTTGTCTTTAACCATTCCCTAATTGATTATGGTGTTATTTAGGGTGCGATAATTGCATGTTATTAAATGCGGCCGCTTTAGCTCGTGTCTGGTCTTGATAAACTGTCCAAAGGGAGTTTTATTTATTGTTACTGATGAAGCGAAGGCTGATATTAACGACTGATGATTAGGTTTGTTTGCATGTCGTCCTTTTCTTCCCTCTTTATTTATTTATTTATTTAGACTCATTCAATGGCCTTTCTGTAGTCGACGTCTGACGATAGTTGGCCAAACGGATAAATCAAAGAATAGCTAGTCGGCACGACCTAAATTTTATGCATTTATTCATTCTCATCGTCATCGTTTACAGGCCCCTGCCCCTCCTCTCTCTCTCTCTCTCTCTCTCTCTCTCTCTCTCTCTCTCTCTCTCTCTCTCCACCACCACCATGTCGTCCACATAGCGACTCGTTTACACGAAATCAATATAGCCAACACTGGAGTACGGAAGGCACTTTTAATGAACGACAACATTTACTTGCATTGATATCATTCAATTAGGAATAAACAAATGCTTCTTTAATGAAGATAAAAAAATAAGTTTTCCGTTCAAATGACACCTATTTTTTCTCCACCGGAAGCCAATACTTTCCGACATTCTGTTATCCTCTATTCTTTTATCACCCTTCGGCAATTTTTGTCATTCGATCACCGTCAGTTTGTCGTCATTGACTTTTAACCCTCTTCACCACTGCATTCGTCTCGTTCCCATGGCGCAGAGCTGTTACAGGATTCTTTGGATCCCTTGTATTTTCTTTTCTGCATGAAATCTACTTTTATTCGATAGCCAGTCTGGGCTAGTCTGGCCTGCATAATCCAAAGTTTAATGTGCACACATTTTTCCGTTAGTAAAAATATCAATAGGTTTTTGTTGTGGTTATCTCTTAAGCACATTCATCCCGAAGAGTGTAGCGGCGTCAGCGCATCTCACGTGACAGCCATTTTTACCTTTTACTTGACCCCCATTGTCGCCCTTTCTTCAGTCTTCCTGTCCAGCTTCTCTAACTGACGCAATTGTGATGTGTACCACTGGTTCAACATTTAGAGCCTCCCACTTCATCTCACTTATTTTGGGGATTTGCCTTGCTGTCCGACTACTCCAAAGGCTGCCGAGTGCTTGGCTTGACAGCCTAAAAAAAAAAAAAAAAACAAAAAAAAAAAAAAAAAAAAAAAAAAAACGAGAGATTAGGCATATTCACAATTATATAAGCACAGAGTGTTTTATCATTTCCAGGACATAACTGAATCTAGTACTATCCAAGAAACTGAACCTCTGGTCAGTTTGTCTGTAGCATGGTTACGCGAGAGGTAATGTATGTACTTTGATTAATAAAAACACATGGAAAACATTCGTGAGACGATTCCCTTCAGATAATTTAGTTTTGGCTCTTATCGATGAAGACTTGACGATAGTGTGTGTTACAAACTATCTACCAGGAGTTTATTGCTTGAATGTCTTGGCTGAATTACGTCAAAACCGTTCTTCCTGTTTTGAGATAGGCCTATTCATCATCGTCGTCCTCTTCTTGCTTTTATTAGTATTATAAAAGATTCAAATATTCATATGAAATAACTGCGTTGTACTTAGTTTTGAGTATGGGATGTCGTTGTTATTTCTTTGTAATTCTTGTTTGTTTTTATGGTCATCCAATTTCTCATGAGCGCGTATTGTTTTAAGCTTTAAATGTTCCTTTAATACGTAGCGTATATACTGAATACCATATATATTACATATAGTTCATTATACATTTTCCATAATTTATTTCGACTCTTGGAAATATTGCTATGCTTAGGAAATGGAATACCCTTTCTTTGTTAGTGAATAATAAAGGGGTTAACGACTTACCCGCGCGGCGTTCACAATACCAAGAACTCGAAACAGAACGCAAGATGTAAAGCCGTGAAAATGAGCCAGAGATCGGGAGAAATGAGCCGAGGTAATCGGGCGACGTCGACAAACAAGGCGATTAATCAAGTTCTCCCAAAAACCAACTGTGTACTTATGAAAACATGGTCTCTTAAATACAGTGTGAAGCCATTGGCTTCCAATTGTGCACATTATTCTCTTCCTTCAGTGGACGATGGCGGTCTGTTATATCCCTCATGATCGCCATTATGTCATGAATCAAGTGTTTAAACCGTCTCATTTAATGAACAGGGTAATGTAACCCTCATCGACTGGTGACGGTTAGCTCTCCGTTTTCTGCGAGCTGAGCAATAAGAGTTGATAAATGTACAATAATGTATTACATTTATATACGTACATTATAATCGCATAATTGTTAACAGGTGTGCTGACGGGTTGTGTTATATTAATATATATATATATATATATATATATAATAGTATTTATCTATATAATATATATATATTTATATATATATATATAGTATATATATATATATCTATATAAATAGTGTAAATATATATATATATATATAATATATATATATATATATATATATATATATGCAGAAGCCAGGTACTATGTCGTACCTCCTGTACAAGAATAATATATTAAATAAACTACAAGAGGATTTTACTTCATTGGATTGCATCCCCATATATATATAATATAATATAATATATATATATATATATATATATAGAGTATGTATGTATATATATATACATATATATATATATATATATATATATATATATATATATATATATATATATATATATATATATATATATATACACACACACACACACACACAGGCAGTCCCCGGGTTACGACGGGGGTTCCGTTCTTGAGACGCGTCGTAAGCCGAAAATCGTCGTAAGCCAGAACGACATCGGAAAAATGTATTAAACTAATAAAAAATGTTATAAAAACCTTACTTGTAATCCTTTGGGTACACTACATGTAGTTTCCTGAAGTTTTATGTACAATCTGGAGTTGTTTTCATCCAAAAAATGGTGGTTCTGGAAGGTAAAAGTACACAATTAGTACAAAATACTACACAAAGTCCTGAATGCAATATGTAAAGTAGAGTATATCAAGAGTAAAAGAGTGAATGTATGTATTTCCTTACTTTTAGTTTAAAGTTGTCGTGCTATGTAACCCTGGACAAAGTGTTTTTGTGGCCACATAGCCTACATCATTCAGGGGTTCTGGGATTCTGGAATGTAAAAAAAATATATTAATATGTAGTACATATACCATACAGTGGTTTATAAGATATAACATGTATAAAACTTAGGAATTCCTTACATACTTACCAACTTTCAGTGAGTCTCAAAGCTGTTAGCTAGGTTGTGGGAGATGGAGATAGTATGCATGTGTAGGGAGCCTGCAATGATAAGGATAATTAGTACAAGGTAGGACGTATGTGTATGTACAGTAATAGAAGTTCTAGTATTATTTCAGGTATATTTCAGAAAGCTATGTTTAGTACTAGGTACAGTAAAAACTCAAAAAAAGATGAATTCCATACCTAACTTCAGTGTGCTTTATACAGATGACAGGCTAGGATGAGAGAGCTTGAAAAGGTGATGAACAGCCTGGAATGATATAGAATATTAAAGGACTATATGTAACCACTTAAGTACAAAATGTACTGTTACATAATTAACAATTTATACACATTAAAAACAGTTGAGAATTCCTTACCTTTAGTGAAATGAAAACATGTAGGCTATGTAGAGATCTGGTTTATGTACAAGGAGCATGTCAGTCTGGAATGATAATGTACATATGATTAGTAAAGTTACATTTACTAAATATATACTAATGTATATAAACTATGTACATATTACATATGTAATAAAATGTATAAAAATTCATAAAAAATAGTTTCCTTACCAAATTCTAGTGGTTGGCTTGCTTACTGGGATGGGCATAGTATGGTAGATGAGAATGGCTGGGCTATGGAGTGGAATTTGCAGGTGCTTGGGAGTCTGGAATGATAAAAAATAAAAATGATAGAGTATTAACTACTGCACACAATAGGTATATGTAGTATTATTTACTGTTTGACATATGTACAATTTAAAAAATGAAGAATTCTTTTACCTGATGAAGTTGGATAGGTGACAGCACTAGTAGTGTCAACTGATTTGGGCTCTGAGGAGGCTACATCTAGATCTGGAAAGAATGATAGGGTACATAATAAGGTGGATGGAGTACTTAGTGTACATACACTTTTTATAAAATTTCTATTAGCAATTTATAAAACATTTTAAAAAAATTGTTAAGGATTCCTTACCTGATGAATAGGGTGAGACATCAAAACCATGGAAAGGCTCAGGGTCATCTGGGTCATCATCACTATCAAAGGGTTCTGGAATGATACATAAAGAAAAATATTAGGTTATGCAACATCAAACACATTATGTAATAGTGCATAGTATGTCTGTAATAATGTAGTACAAACAATTTCCAACATGAAAATGAGAAAAATGAAATTTCTTACCTACTAGAGGTGGACGGGCTGCTACGGAGGGTCCAGGTAGTACAGGGGGATCTGGATTTGGCATCACTTCTGCAATAAAATACAAATGATGAAAATTAATGAAGTTACAATACACTAACATTTATATTAAAAAATTAACACATTCATATTAGTATACGTATGTACACTTTATATTACAGTATGTAAACAAACTAAATTAAAAGAGTTCAGAATTGCTTACCAGGATTAGGAGTGGGAGGTGGTACTGGAGACTTGTGGAAGAAAGTGTCAAGCCTAAACTGCACACTTTTCTTCATCTGCTTCTCCTTCAGGGTTTCCTTGTAAAAAGTTACCAAATCCATGATCCCTCTCCAGATTCTGTCAAACCTGGCAACGTTAGAGTCTTCTCCCTCAAAAGAAGCCAAGGCTCTCTCCAGATGAGTAAAACCCTCTGACAAGCCTTTGATAGTTAATGACCTGGGTTTTGAGTATGGTACCTCTAACTCCTCTTCAATCATCTACTGCTCCAGCTCAATGAGGTCCTCTGATGACAACTCCTCTCCATGGGATGCCAACAGCTCTGTAACATCCTCAGCTTCCAGATCTAGTTTCAGCCTCTTGCTTAGCCCTACGATTTTCCTCGTCACAGTCTCGACATCTTCTGCCTGGTCAAATCCTTCAAAACTGTGCACAAACTGTGGACGCAGTTTCGTCCAGGCCCCATTTAAAGTGGTCGTCTTCACCTCGTCCCAAGCACTTGCAATATTCCTGACTGCATCAGCAATGTTGTAGCCCTTCCAAAACTTGTTACCTTCGATGGCCCTCAAAGCAGAGCGTATTGTCCTTCTAAGGTAGTATGCCTTGAGGTTAGCAATTACTCCCTGGTCCATCGGCTGTATAAGCGATGTTGTATTCGGTGGAAGGTACACCACCTTCACATTAGGGTGCATGTTACTCAAATTTGAAGGGTGACCAGGGGCATTGTCTAAAACTAAAAGAACCTGAAAAGGCAGACCCTTCGAAGACAAATACCGTTCCACTGCTGGTACGAAGTGGTCATTGAACCAATCTTCGAAGACCATCAAGGTAACCCAAGCCTTCTTGTTAGACTTCCAAATGACAGGGAGTTGACTCTTGAAAATGCCCTTGAAAGCCCTGGGATTCTCTGCCAAATACACTAGCAAGGGCTTAAGTTTCAAGTCTCCACTAACATTGGCCCTAAAGAGTAAAGTCAGTCGCTTCTTACCAGCTTTATGGCCAGGTGCTGACTTCTCATCCTTGGAAAGGTACGTACGGTTGGGCATCCTATTCCAAAATAAGCCAGTCTCATCTCCATTAAATCTTGGTCAGCTGTGTAACCACCATCCTTAATTATTTCAGCCAAACCACTAGGAAAACTGTCTGCTGCTTTGTTTCAGCACTAGCAGCTTCACCTTGCAGCTTCACATTATGCAAATTAGCACGAGCCTTAAAACGGTTAAACCAACCTCTACTTGCGGAAAATTCTCCACTAGCACTGCCTTCCTCATGCTTCTTCACTACTGCCTCATGCAGCTCTCTAACCTTCTCCTGGATCACACTTAGGCTCACTGGAACACGTCGCTGGTTCTGGTCCTCCAGCCAGATCATCAGCAATTTCTCATTTCCACAATGCTCTGGCTACGTTGCTTCACATTAATCACTGTTGCCTTCATCGGTGCAGCATCCTTAACATGCTTCAGAATATGTTTCTTGACCTTCACTATGGTTACCACCGTCGTCCTGCTAAGCCCCAAAGCACGACCTATCTCGGTGTTCGTCTCTCCCTTCTCAGAACGTTTAACGACATCGTACTTTACCTCCATGGTGATGACTTTCCTCTTCTTAGATGAACTATCATCGGAGGAAGTACTCTACCATTTTGGAGCCATAGTAAAGGCAAGAAAACTGGTAAAAATTCAGCAACGTTTCGCTAGGTTGTGTCTCGCTACACAACCTAGCGAAACAAAGGCAAACATGTGATTGAAGTGGCGTTGTTTGGTATTGTCATGGTCCACAGCGTCCTCAACCAGGCTAGGCCATTGTCCGGTCAATTTACCTTACAGTTAATAGCGTAAATTATATATGGGCCCTCCGCTCAGAAACTAGTTCTGAGTATGAAGCATCGTTACAAAGCATAAAAAAACGTCATGACCTTTGAATTTGTGTTGTAATCTAACCAGAAACTTAGTTTTTTTTATTATTACTGTAAACAAGAAATTATTTTTTCATATAGTATGCGTTTTTGAAAACGGTTGTAAACTTTGAACACCGTAAACTAGTATCCATTTGCTCGGAAACTAGTTCCGCATAATGAGGTGTCATTAAAAAGCATCGAAAAACGGGACATTTGAATTTGTGTTGTAATCTAACCACAAACTTTGTTTTTTATTATTACTGTAAACAAGAATGATTATTTTTATATAGTATGCATTATTGAAAACGGTTGTAAACTTGGAACATCGTAAGCTAGTATCCATTCGCTCGGAACTTAGTTCCGCATATGATGCGACATGAAAAGTGTCGAAAAAAACATCATAACCTCAAAATTTGTGTTGTAATCTAACCAGAAACTTATTTCTATTAAAATACTGTGCTAAACTAGAAAGGATTTTTATCATAAAATAAATTTTGAAAAATGTTGTGAACTTGGAACGTTGTAAGCGTCAGCGTCGTAAAGTCGGAAAAAGCGCTGTAACCCAGGCCGGATTTTTTAATGAAAATTTCAGAAAACCCGTTGTAACCTCGGAACGTCGTAAGCCGGGGACTGCCTGTTTATATATATAATATTTGTATATATATATATATATATATATATATATATATATATATATATATATATATCTATATATATATATGTATTGTACACTTACCAATCATAAAATAGTTACCTCACAACAACCAGACACCTGACTCTTCATCACAGATAAATTACGACTGAATACTCTAAGGCAACAGTGATCCCATAAAAAGCTTATAAATCAGACTAAGTTAATTAAAACAGGTGTGAGGTAATCTTATATGTAATTAAATTGATTAGAGAACATTACTTTTAGAAGTCCAAGTATTTCCCTGGTTCTAAGATGTTGTCTGTTCTGGGTGAATTTCACTTACTTGGTTCAAGATGAGGATTGGGTCGAGGGTACAGGGAAAGTCTTGTTGGTTAATGATGTTGATGTAGCCTTTATTTCTTTCCCATTCAAGTGCATTTATTTCTTCTTGATGATTTTGTTTATGGCTGTACGATTTTCTGGTGCTTGTCGGTCTTTCTTCCTTTAAAGTGTTAGTATTGTTTTTGTTCACCAGTCGACATGCCAAAATTTGAAGGTTTCCCTTTCTTTTTCCTCGAGGGCATCTTGCTGAGGCTGTGACCTCTCTTACAGACAGTAAGCTAGGTCACTACAAAGCATAAAAGCGTTGGCCAATGCTCTCAAAATTTGGAAGAGAGGGATGTTAAGTGAAAATGTTTGTTCCCAGGTCACCGTAACCCAGGTCACCGTAACATATATTTGATATATCCTAATCAAAGAAAGAACAACCACATAGTACAGTACTCGAGCATTCATGCAAGTATGCCCATGTGTACTTGCACACTTCAACGGCCCAGAATATCGACTTTATCTATGGAAGTTGTGATGTCTGACATTAGATATAGCAAGACCTGTCAGTCTGTTACGAAAAAGAATGTAATTCACCAGGAGAATTAACGACACCTAATGGATGTCTTCGCAAACCTGGACGTTGGTTGGCGATTCTTTCTGGGACAGATTAACCTTAGGCTAATAATGGTTACGGGCTGCCCCAGGAGAAAGAGCCCGTGCCAGCACAAGGCTGGCTTAATCTTAAAAAAGATAAAGTCTAATAAGGCTGCAGCCTTGATTCCTCGAACTGTAAGGCCCTTGTTGCCAAGCTGTACTATTTTATTTTTATTATTATATTATTATTACGATATGCCTGCCAACGTTAAATCTAGTGCGTTTGAATTCCCTTCCCGTCACATATTAAAAGTGACGTCGTGAAATCATTTAACTTTGATGGCGTAATTCATACATTTTGCTACAACTAAACCCAGAAAATCGCTTTGATGTTTTACCATTTTTAAGCATGAATATACAGTAATCACTCCAATATAATTTATTTATAATGATATAATTAAATTTGTTTTGAAAAACTGCGAGCCAGTTTGGTTTATGGTGATTTTAAAAATTAAACTGGACATCACATTTGCCATCTTGTTTTATTAATCGTTATTTCGTTTGTAATTATGAATGTAAGATTAGTTTGGTTATGTATATAGGCCTTTCTTACTCATTAATCTTTATACCTTGACTCGGCCAAGTATAATTTTTATTCATTATTATAGACGATGTCACATTTTTTGATGCAAGAATAACTTACAATAATATCAGAAAAAGCCTTTTGTTATGCTTCTTTCCCATAGTATGATTCAATATGCGAAAATATGATTTCATGAAGCCTTGACACCGAACGACATAGTGATGATCAAGTATTATTCTTAATAATCTTATTGCGTTTATATTTTAGGTTTAGAATATAGATTCAACTAAACAGTAACTGTGTAAGGAATTCATATGAATTTCCATCACTAGAGGGTTGGTTCTATCATTAAATTACATTGCTGATTGATGAACCTAGTCAGCCTCTTACCCTGCTAGTTTAACCTTAATGCTAGTAGCCACTTCATTTCGCATTCGGAGACAGTGAGTGATTTTCTAATAAAAAGGTAGCTGTAATCTTCTTATAAAATTGTATCTATGAAACACCTGGCATCGCGAAGGGTCTCGCCGCCCTCAAAACAACAGCAACCATTTGCTGTCAGTCACTTTTGAAAAATATGAAAGTAACAATGTTTAAATAAATGCTATTTTTTTTTATATGCCTATTGGCTATGAGGAAGGTATTGAGATATGTGGTTCCTACAGCGTAATAGGACTTTTATGAACATTTAGCAACTTTAGAGAACGTCGGGAGAATGTACCCTACCCTGTGATGCTTACATCTTGATCTCTTGCTACTCTTTGGTGCAGACATAGTAAATTATAGTTCCAGCTCATTTAGAATGATGATTTTATGAAATTAAAACTGTAAGACGCGCTGAGATTAGGGAACAGTGTAGATTACATCTTAAAGCGCAGTAAGTAAATTCCACGTGGATCTTTGCCATCCGAACTGTAAGGGTGATATGAAATATTGGGAAATGTTACAAGAGCTAAAGGTATATTTAATGAAAATCTGCTTTACTTATTATAGCAGTTTGATATATACCCGACATAGCTAAATAATGACAGGACAGTAGCTACAATCATCTGAAGGCTAAAAATTTCGTTTTGTTCACTGACGATGAAGAATGATGATAAATGGTATTTTTTCTTCTTTCTATAAATGCTATGATTCATGAAGTCCAGTCTTATTTATTTCAGCAAAGTTTTGACAGCTGCTTTGAGAACAATGATAAATTTGATCCATTGATCTGGCTGTCATTGCTCTCCCATGTACACAGATTTACAATTAAGGCTGATCACTTGTCTGAAACATGGTGACGTTATTGATGGACTCTGGTTCAGTTTGGTTCACAGGATGAGAACTTGTCAGTCTATAATGGTCACGGGATCTTTGTTTCTCGTCATGATATTTGTGGTCGAACCCGTTTTCCAGGTGTGGTATCTAGCTAGCTATCCAAAATTCTAAAATAACCAGGTGTGAGAATCTAAAATAAAATGGGTTGCAATTTTCAAGTAAACCATTAGGCATTGTTATTTAAAATATCTGTGATTTAGGCGCGCAAGACTACTGACTTGATATTGATTAATTTCTTTTTTATTTATTTATTTGTGAACAGCAGCAGGTTGATCTTGATGACATTTTAGGTCAGCACACAAAAATGACATCTGGTGTTCCACAGAGCAATGCTTAATTATTTTGATAATTTTTAGACTACACTAGTGGCTTAACTTTTGAAGTTGCAAATAACAGAAAAATACGGAGGGAAGAACTCCTGTTGCAGTTATTTACTCCCAGTGCTATAGCGAGACAGGAAGCTAAACTCGTATTAGTTGCGTCTTATACACCCATTCCGATTTGTCTTATGCACCCATTCTGATTTGTCTTATGCACCCATACCGATTTGTCTTATGCACCCATACCGATTTGTCTTATGCACCCATTCCGATTTGTCTTATGCACCCATTCCAATTTGTCTTATGCACCCATTCCGATTTGTCTTATGCACCCATACCGATTTGTCTCATGCACCCATTCCGATTTGTCTTATGCACCCATTCCGATTTGTCTTATGCACTCATGCACCCATTCCGATTTGTCTTATGCACCCATTCTGATTAGTCTTATGCACCCATACCGATTTGTCTTATGCACCCATTCTGATTAGTCTTATGCACCCATACCGATTTGTCTTATGCACCCATTCCGATCTGTCTTATGCACCCATATCGATTTGTCTTATGCACCCATTCCGATTTGTCTTATGCAACCATTCCGATTTGTCTTATGCACCCATTCCAAGTTGTCTTATGCACCCATACCGATTTGTCTTATGCACCCCGATTTTGTCTTATCACCCCTTCCGTTTGTCCTTATGCCCCCCCTCCCATGCGATTGTCTTTGCACCCCATATCTTTGTCTTATGCACCCATTCCGTTTGTCTTATGCACCCATTCCGATTTGTCTTATGCACCCATTCCGATTTGTCGATTTGTCTTATGCACCCATACCGATTTGTCTTATGCACCCATTCCGATTTGTCTTATGCACTGTTACGAACCGAGAGAGAGGTCCGCTCCTGAAGACAACTTGACCAGAATTAGACCAATTCTTGGGCGCCTTTTTCTCTCTGATCCTTCGTCGGTTCCTTCTTCTCTTATCTCTCTCGGATGGTCTCTGATCTCTGCTGCTGAGCTCTCACTGATAATCTGATCTGTGGCTCTTACTGATGATCTCTTACTCTGTGACTAACTGATGATCTCTGCCTTCTCCTACTTCGTCCGTCGTATTTATATGGCATTCTGGGGGCAGGGCCTACGGCAAATGTCACAGACTCCTGAGATTATGGGAATGATTTAGAAGAATCTCGACGGAATGTTGCATCAGAAATCGCGGCGTTCCTCACGTTACGTCAGCGCCTGTCAAGTTCCACAACACTCCTGCCGATTCTAGAACAATCATGAGAACAGGCACCTTCAACACCAGCACGAATGCCTTCTTGCTGCAGAACTTCTCAAAGATGCGTTTCCTTTCCTTTATCTTTCTTTGCTATAAAGCAATTACCATGAAAATGAAATCAACTGATTTTATTTTTTTCTAAAGAGAAACATGAATTAAACAGCAGGGGAACAATTCTGCATAAAGCTTTAACACTTCTTCATTCACTCAACCACTCGCGCCAAAACAGAAAACGGTCATTAGGCTACTCATTCTGAAAACTCTAGAGAGGCTATTAGCTATAACATTATCCTTCCCTCTTAATTTCTCCATTTTCTGAACTCTGCTTAAAACTTTGAAATGCTAAAACACCTCTTGCATTTTCTCAAAACTAATTTCTCTCAGTAACACTGTCACATAGAACACTGGCGGTGGCCAAGGTACGGGGCGTTCTTTATAATTCGGAAGCAAATTTACATTCATTGACTTTGCTCTACTCTTACCCATATTAATTCTATAATGTATATTTCCCCTCTCCTCTAACATTGAAAAAAGGACCTTCGAACTTATAAGATAAAGCAGAACCTTCTTTCTGGACTAGTACTAAAACTTTATCTCTTACACACAAACTTCTCTTTTTTGCTCTAAGATCATGTTTCCCTTTAGTTTCCCCTTGACTTCTGCTCACGCTTCCGATCTCCTCCGCTAGTTGCCAAACATCTCTTAAATTGTTTTTATAATACTCTAGATTAGTTGTGCAATCTTCTCTGTCACTTTTCATTTTAGGCCAAAAGTACGCCCTAATAATACACTTGAAAGTTTTATTTACTCCTAAATGTCCTTGCTCATCATGTGCTAACTTCAAAACTAGCTCACGAAACTTCCTAGGAACTACTAATTGTTCTGTGATTTCCCCTTCACTACCTGACTTAGGACGAATATAACGACACAAAACTTCGTCCTTTACACAAAAAGTTTCCTTACACACATCATCGAGATCATCATCCAGCTCACATTAAAAAATTCGGGTTAGTGTCTCATCCTCTCTCTGCAACTTGACTAGCTCATTCTTATTCACGAGGTTAGCGCCTAATTCATCACCGTAGCTAGTACTAGATACCGGTACATTTACTACGTTACGCTCGACAGCTATACCTTCCGTTTGGTTATCACTGTCAACGATAGAGAGTTAGGTTTCTCAGCCACACTCATGCCAAGATCAACCTCGCCACCTCTATCACACTCGTTCGAATCCACGAACTCACTCACGTTCGAATCTACGAACAAATTATGACCGTAGTGCATGTCTGTATCTAATCCCGACCTAGTTACTACCATTTCAGGCACTGGAATATCCCTCACAACAGGATTCATATTCTTGGATAAAGCTAAGTCATTACCGACAATAATTGTCTTATGCCTTGTCAGGAGATCCTGTTTGGACATCTAACATAAGTTCTGTTTTAGTAGAAAACTTATCATACTAGGGGTTTAGTAGCTTTTTATCGAAATTCGTCCACATCATCGAATATCAAAAAACTTTCATTTCCTTTCGAATAAAAGATGAAAGTCTTTCTAGGAGTATTGTGAGTGCTAACGATCAGACCCAAGAGACGGTAAAACGCGTTTTTAAAATAACTACCTTCCATTTCCCATATGATTTGTATTTGCTGTCTTTATTTCCACTTACAAACATTCCGTCCTGTGTAAGCATGCACAACAAGTTAATGTCCTTCGAATATGATAGAAATTGTACGGCACAGAGGCCACACGTGTCTGTGGAGGAAGACAGCAGTTATGGTAGAAACATCTGTCGGTGTTGGGTCCATTTATTTGGTAAAAATATAGTTAAGCATCCTAACCACCTGAGGAGGATTAGAAGGTTTGTTATTCCCAAAACAGACTAGCCAAGTTGGCCAAAGAACACCTGAGTCAAGCTAGGCTTTTGTAATTAATCAAGAGGACTTGACGTGATGAATCCCTTTTCACGTTTTGTTGAATATAGGCTTAGTAGGATAATGCTATGGTCACGTTTAGACGTACGTGTTTCTACGTGCAGACTGCGTGCTGATTTTTGGGAAAACGTGGCCCTATACATACGTCGAACATGCGTCTTTTTGAGCACGTAGCTTGGACGTAGCAGATTTGTGGAAGGATCAACAGATTTTAAGTCCTCCCTACGAATATCGAAGTACTAGTGATGACGACGCGGGTCAAATGATGATGATTGATAATGACGTGGTTCCATTTATACCTGGCCACTGACGCAGGTCCAACTTAAGGCAAGCACAGGTTGTCCGTACCAAGGTAAAGTCCCGTAAGGCGCAGTAGGATGCACGCACGGGCCGCACAGTCAACCTGTGCTGGCCGTCAGTTGACCGTAGGTCCTGCGCAAGTTCTGGGCACGTTTTTTGGCCTCCAGACCTCGTCACACCTCCCGTGCAACACGTAGGTTCGACGTACGTCTGACGTGGACCACATATTCTTGACGTGCGTATTGCCAGGGCTCTGTAGAATTCGTAGAGCACGTACGGCTAACAAGGTCGTAGGTTGGACGTATGTAAATGTGACCAAAGCATAACACTTAAACACTGAAATAATCCGTTACCTATGATCAAAAAATGTACTTGGAGTGTGAACACCGCAGACTTTCGGTAGGTGTAGTTCGTTCATGTGCTCTCACTACAATTTGGCATCTTTTTACATTATAATAAAGGTCTCAGAAATGAATATCGTCAACGATGTGTTAATTTTGTTATTGAATCAGAGTGAAAATGGCAAATTATCATGTTCCGATCATTTTTGTATAATTTCTCAATTAGACAGACATGTAGCACCATTTATAATCACCCACAAGTAATTTTACTTTTTAAGCAGAATTTTGCGTTAATTTACAAATATATTTATATAATTAAAATAATATATTATAATATAATTATATGATAGTATATATATATAATATAATATATATATAATATATATATATATATATATATATATAATAATATATATATATTATATGATATATAAAAATAATATTATAAGTATATATTATATTTTGTGTATGCAACCCATAGATAGATACTTTTGTATAGATGTATTTTTATGCATCACAGCACACGCACGCACACACACACGCACACACACACACACACACACACACACACACATATATATATATATATATATATATATATATATATATATATATATATATATAATATATATATATATATGTGTGTGTGTTTGTGCATATTCTAATTTGTTTCTAGCAATCTGCTTATGCGTCAAATATATGTAAGGGAGAGAGAGAGAGAGAGAGAGAGAGAGAGAGAGAGAGAGAGAGAGAGAGAGAGAGAGAGAGAGAGAGAGATGAAGAACCAATAGACTGGTGGCTTGGCGTATCATATATCACCCTCCGTCCGGTGCAATATTGTCCGGGTATTTTGCACGCTCCTCCCCCTCCCTCCGGAGGCTAGCTAGCTGTTCTTTTGTCCAGCCTCGTCACACATTCGAGTAATTGCTGTGATTATGGAAACATATGTGTGCTTTGGTCTTATTGAGAGAGAGAGAGAGAGAGAGAGGTCTGGGTAGAAGTTAACCGTTGCCTTTTATGTTGTAGGAAATAGCAGTTTAAAGTAACATTGTATACCTAGATATACAAAAACTTTCCCTGTTGCATTAAAAACTGTACATTATTGTTTCCTTGCCATTATCAGTGTTACTTTTTTGGTTTTACCTTCTGTCATAAATAGCTTGTGATTTTAGAGAGCCCTTATTCTCATGTATGCACAGCACTTATGACTTGAGATCTTTCATTCACTTGTCTGTAAGTCGGGTTGTTTCATAATCCCCCTGTCAGCGTTATTGATGTCCGTGTTTTTTAACTTAAAGGCCATATAATTTTTTAATTGCAGTGTACAAGTTCCGTACTATTCAACTCGATATTAATCTAGCCTAGAAAAATCTACGAGGATGGATTTCACGACGACACCCTTAAGACGCTGCAAGACGGTCCTTGCTTGCAGAAGACATGAGACTAAGATTGACCTACTTTTCGCTAAAGACTGACTTTTTTTTTTTTCCAACTGGAATTTTCAACTCGGTTTAAATGTTTTCCTTTTAGAACCAGGGAATTGTTTTTCCAAAGTTATACGACCCATGTTGTCATAGCCACACTGAGCCTTTTGGGGGAAATGATGCCCATTATTAAATGGTCATCATTTCCCCCGAAATCCCATATGGGTAGGAAAATTGTTCCATTCATTTTATTTCGGAATAAGAGGTCATTATTAAAAGGCTCGTTCAGAATAATAAGGAAGCAGAGAATTCATGTGACTATTTTTGCTATTCCAGTTCAGAGAGACTGGGAACATGACCCGTAGACTACGTATATCTATACTGACCGTTTTCCGGGTTTTGTGATATATTACTTATAATGTAATATAGGCATAGTGGCCTAGGATGATGTCCCAATTTACAGTTTCCCACAAAATTCGAGAACATGTTTCATTTCAGTAGACCTATAACGCCACTGTCGTTATCTTAGTATCTATGGATGTGAAATCAGTAACAGTTGGTTATAGATTCTAGGAAATAAGAGGCTGATTTCTTCCATTTCCTACGCTGTCTTCATCCAATTACCCTTAAAAAAGTTTCCTTGTTTTTTTGTATCCGTTCTTGTGCCATATGTATTACTTTTGTGGTGCAGTGACCTTTGCATTCATGCCCTTGTTTCTGTTGTTAAGGGGGTGACGGGTTCTCTTACTACTTTCAAATAATAAGTCAAAGATGAAACGAAGTTTTTTGTACAGCCCATAATGCTGTATGAAATTCTCATCTACGGTCCATGACACTTTCAGCCACGGCCCGGTAGTGGCCTCACGATCATGGCTAATTTAACCTTAATTCAAATAAAAAATGCAAAGGCTAGACTACTACAATTTGGTATGTCTGATGGCTGGAGGTGGATGATCAACATACCAAATTGCAGCCCTCTAGTCTCAGTAGTTTTTAAGATCTGAGGGCGGGCCAAAAAAGTGTGGACGGACAAAGAGCCATGTCAATAGCTTTCTTTTACAGAAAGCTAAAAAAGGAATAATGGACATGACACTGCTTGCTGGTTATTGTCAAGAATTCTTGATTGTTTCTTTGAGAATGCAACTCTTTGAATTTGCCGTTTAAAGACCACTTGAAAAGGCTGGGAGGTGCTCTTCTGACCACAGCAGAAACAGGTCAAGGATGAGGTGGTTTCGTTCAACTTTTAGAACATTCGGAGTATAGCCTCCCCAAATATAAGGCTGGACAAGCAAATCTTAATAATCCGTAAAGCTGATCAGGAGAGAGAAAAAAAAAAGGCTTCTCAATGTTTTTTTTTTCATAACTGTGAACAGTTTATGCTATAATCCCGTGATTAATAGATTTCATTCATAAATGGTTTTATAATACTGATTTATGATTGCATGGGGTAGACTTAAAATTGTCTCGTTGTAATGCTTCAACTGACAGCTTCCTTCCCATCTCATTAACTCATACCCATTTTCCCTTCACAGTAACGACTTATGTCATTTTGGGCATAGATCTGGACTGTAGGTTTTCGTGCGAGGATCACATTATAAGCCGTGGCTATTCTTTTTCAGAGAAGCTAAAACTGTGCTCTCAAGCGCTTCACCTTTAATTAAACAGTATTCCGCAGACAGTGTGTGAAACTTACATTCTCGATTGTCTACTACTTTGATCAGCCTATTACCATACTAAACTTAATTAATTGCTTGCTTCTTGCAGTGTCAAACTTCTCTTGAGTAACTAAGCCAGTCATGGTTTCTGTTACTTAAAAAAAATTTAAATCTGGTGGTCTCTGTTACTTAAAAAGAAACTAAATCTGGTGGTCTCTATTACTTAAAAAAACTCTAAATCTGCTGGTCTATGTTACTTAAAAAAAAAAAAACTCTAAATCTGGTGGTCTGTGATACTTTAAAAAAAAATAAATCTGGTGGTCTCTGTTACTTAAAAAAAAAAAATCTTAAATCGGGTGGTCTCTATTACTTAAAAAAAAAAAAAATCTAAATCGGGCTGTCTTTGTTACTTGAAAAAAAAAATCTAAATCTGGCCACTAAGAACTCAGAAAAGTCCAGAAATGCGCACCTGCCTTGTTAACATATGATACTCCAGCTTTTTCTGCTTATCTCGAAAAAGAATGTCTTTGATAGGATTGTCGTCTGCATGTGGGATCACGTGAACGGACTAGCGCCTTTCAGGATGGAGTTCATCAGTTTCATCTGCGGTCCATAATTCTGTGAAATATCGAGAGTATTAGTTTTATGATCAAACAGGCACAAACTGGATGTTAGTGACATGTGGATGCGCACATATTTGTGTGCAATAAATATGCAGGACTGATATGGAAATTAGAAGTGGAGGAAATGAGAAATTTATTCAGCTTAGCGTAAAGTGGATAGGTTAATCATTTTGTATTATAAGGTTGAATATTTTTCAGAATTATTAGCTACCTAATTTCGAAGTTGCTGTCTTAGATGTTGTTAGCATTATCGCGTCACTTTTTGTCGATTTCAGCGCCCTATTAAATTGACTCCTTGTGTATTGTTTTCGGTTAGTACTGTAATTAGTATCATTATTGCCGTTCTTATTATCGTGGAGCAGGAATTCAAGCGCAGAAAAAAAACGGACCCCCCAAAATGAAAATTGGGTAATTCCCAGGTAAATAGACCCTCCTCAGGAAAAACTTACATTCAGTTCACTTATGCAAATGCAGTACCGAAAATACTCGGAATAATTATAGCATTTTCCAAATGAGTATTACTGTCAGTGAAAGAACAGAGAGAATTTAATTCCTAAATCACCTTGCCATTACAGAGACAAAAAGCTTCCGTTCTGTTTGATATTCATAAAGGGACCTTTACGAGTTTTGTAGATCGCTTTAATTGAGCAAATTACCGCCCCAAGTACCGGAAGGAGCAATACTTGACGGGTGGAGGGAAACGAAGGAAAAAGGTTGCATAAATATCATTGAGGGTTTTGATTCTCTCTCTCTCTCTCTCTCTCTCTCTCTCTCTCTCTCTCTCTCATACATACATACATACATACAGAAAAATACACCCTCGCTTTTACGGAGTGAATACAAATAATTATTCCCATATGAAAAAAGAATATAGTTGCAACATGTTGCTGAAACATGAAACTTTATATTAAGTAGTCGTAAGATTGATAATTTTTTAGTTCGTTATTGCTTCTACGTATGGAATCAGTTATAAGAGAGTTGTCTGACATTGCTGTTCAAAATTAGGAAAATCTATGACAAATTTACGTTTGACTAATAAGGGTTTTTATCATTAAGATAATGAATTAATGAATATTGAATATTTTTCTTAGATCTAGCCTCTGTAATCAGCTATTTTTGACATGACCATATTATTGCTTTTACTAAAGATAAGAGCAAAGACAAATACACCGTTTTTAAATGCAATTAGATTTTTATCAACTAGGATTTGAGGAATAGATGTAAACATGCATTTAAACCCTCTTAGTGCCAGCTGCTGTTGTCTAAAATTCTGGTTTTATAAACATTAAAGTGATAAAACAATATGTTAGTTACTACTCTGACAATCCATTTACGTCTTTCTGGTGTGTTCCCTAATCCTTAATAGGCCCACAAAGTATTTCAGTGACAGCTGATTTTTGTTATTACGAGGGAAGAGACTGAATAACAGGTCTTAGAAGTCGAATTCTTTTATGTAATAATCAGAAATGTATTAAATTTTAACCTAATTTTCGGCTCTTGTTTTTTTCTGAATAAAATGTTAACAGATTTCTTTGTAGGCTTCCTTACATTTTCGATGACAATTGAAACTTTATTTGACAACCTAAATTATAGATACTCTCATATCTGTCTGCTAGGATGCAGAAGTAATGCAGGTGACGTTTGAACACTTTTATTGAAGGCAGCCGTTATAAGGTGAAAGACAATATTTGTTTCTGTTTTCATAATTGGTCGTCGTAGACAACATTATGCTTGTAGCAAGTGGAGACGCTACTGATGGCCTGAACGTCATCCTAGCAATACGTTGCTCTTTCAGTGTAATACGTAACAAGTCCTTTACTTCAATACAAAATATTAAGTGAGGAGTGAGACTGGGGTCTGGGAATTGGCGTAAAATTAGCGAATGACAAAATTAAAGGCACAGTAAATTACGTTCTATCGTTTTTCTTCATGGGAAGTCAAACGAAAACTCAAACCTAATAGTGACATCGAACCCAGCCTGAGGAGAGTGACTAGGAGTTGCAAGGATTAGGATGTCCCAAAGACTTATTAGTCCATCCGAGGAGACATCATGTCCTCACTTATCTATAAGAGCAGGTTTTACAGTTCATTCACAGTGTCCTAATGGTTTTGTCTAGCTTTCTTTTAAACTCTCCCACACTGTTGCTGTTTACATCTACTGGTGGCAGTTTATTCCATGTGTCACATATCTTGTATGCAGAGAAGTGTTGTATCTCTTCAGTTCTAGAGATAGATAGATAGAGAGAGAGAGAGAGAGATAACAGATAAGAAATAGAGTTGGGTCTACTCAAAAGAAACGGTTTTTGACAGCTTCTTTGAAAGTTGGAATGTCAAGAGGTTTCAAAGATGATCATGGTGTACCGATGAGGTGTGAGACTGGAATATGGAAATTAGTGTAAACTTGGCTAATGGCAATTAAAAGAACTTTAAATTACGTTTGATATCAAGCCCAGCCTTAGCGGGGAGAGAGAGAGAGAGAGATGGGTCTACTCAAAAGAAACCAGCGACTCAGTGGCGTGATCGGTTTTCTTGGCCTGCCACCTGGGTGGCTGCCAGTTCGATTCTCGGGCATTCCACTGAGGGGTTAGAGAGATGTGTATTTCTGGTGATAGAAATTCACTCTCGACGTGGTTCGGAAGTTACGTAAAGCTGAATAACCGCTGGTTCCACGGAACGTAAAAACACCATAAAAACGAACAAACAAAAATACTCAAAAGGAACAGGTTTTAATAGGTTCTGTGAAAGTTGGAAAGTCGAGAGTTCTGAGAAATGGTCACGATATAGCGAAACAAACTGCTTGAAGAGTTGCCGAATCCGACGGCGTAAAGGTAGACCAGGTGTTGCTTGATGTGTTTCTTGCCGAAACAGCTGAAATACGGAAAAGAAGACCCGGCCGTCTTACGGGTCCAGAAAAGGTGATGGAGCCGTTAAGGGGAAAGCCGTTCATTATTCGTGCTGCCTTTGTTCGGTTCAGTCGGATCTCGAAAGCAAACGAGAGAATCTCTTCATAGATGAGAACAATATTCTTACACGACTGATTTATGATTTGGAAATAAAACAGTTTTTGTCAAGAGACAGATTTAGTCATTTGGGATGTATGATTTCAACACGAACATTATTATTATTATTATTATTATTATTATTATATATATATATATATATATATATATATATATATATATATATATATATATGTTGTATATCACAGTCCTCCAACTCGACTGGGTGGTATTTATAGTGTAGGGTTCCGGGTTGCATCCTGCCTCGAGAGGAGTCAATCTTACTATGTGCGCTGTTTCCAGGGGCACACTCTTCTGCATGAGTCCTGGAGCTACTTCAGCCTCTAGTTTTTCTATATTCCTTTTCAGGGATCTTAGGATCGGGCCTAGTGTTCCTATGATTATTGGTACAATTTCCACTGGTATATTCCATATCATTCTTATTTCTATTTTCAGGTCTTGATACTTATCCATTTTTTCCCTTTCTATCTCTTCAACTCTGATTTCCCATGGTATTGCGACATCAATGAGTGATACTTTCTTCAGGATTTTGTCAATCAACGTCACGTTTGGTCTATTTGCACGTATCACCCTATCTGTTCTGATACCATAGTCCCAGAGGATCTTTGCCTGATCGTTTTCTATCATTCCTACAGGTTGGTGCTCGTACCACTTATCACTGCACGGTAGCTGATGTTTCTTGCACAGGCTCCAGTAGAGGGCTTTTTGTACTGGTTCTGTGCTTGTGCCGGACATTCGCTTGCTATGTGGTTTATGGTCTCGTTTTTCATATTGCACTTCCTGCATAGGGGTGAGATGTTATTTCCATCTACCGTTCTTTGAACATATCTGGTTCTTAGGGCCTGATCTTGTGCCGCTGCTATCATTCCTTCTGTTTCCTTCTTGAGCTCTCCCCTCTGTAGCCATTGCCATGTTTCATCGCTGACTAGTTCTTTAGTCTGTCTCATGTATTGTCCGTGCATTGGTTTGTTGTGCCATTCCTCTGTTCTGTTTGTCATTCTCCTGTTTCTGTATATTTCTGGATCTTCGTCTACTTTTATCAGTCCTTCTTCCCATACACTCTTGAGCCAGTCTTCTTCACTGGTTTTCAGATATTGCCCAAGTGCTCTGATCTCGATGTTGACGCAGTCCTCTATGCTTAATAGTCCTCTCCCTCCTTTCTTTTCGTATAATGTTTAGTCTGTCCGTATTTGCTCTTGGGTGTAATGCTTTGTGTATTGTCATATGTTTCCTAGTTTTCTGGTCTATGCTGCGGAGTTCTGCCTTCGTCCATTCCACTATTCCTGCGCTCTATCTGATTACTGGCACTGCCCATGTGTTTATGGCTTTTATCATATTTCCAGCATTGAGTTTTGACTTGAGTATCGCCTTAAGTCTCTGCATATATTCTTTCCTGATCGTGTCCTTCATTTCTTGGTGTTCTATATCCTCTCCTTCCATTATTCCTAGGTATTTGTATCCTGTCTCATCTGTGTTTGATGTTCCCATCTGGTAGCTATCCCTTCAGTCCTTGTTACTTTGCCACTTTGTATGGTGACCAAGGCACATTTTTCTATTCCAACTCCATCCTGATGTCCCCAGATACAATCCTCATCGTCTTGATTAGGGTATATATTTCCTTGTCGCTCTTACCATACAGCTTGATGTCTTTTCTTGAGTTGGTACTTTTGCCATGGGAATCATAGCTACTACGAAGAGTAGAGGGGACAGTGAGTCGCCCTGGAAGATCCCTCTCCCTGATATTACCTGTGCTAGTCTTATTAAAGAGCTTGTAAGTATTGTATTCCAGTTGCGCACTGTATTTTCTACGAGGCTGATGGTGTTTTCCTCTACCCCATATATTTTCAGGCATTCGATTAGCCATGTGGCTGGTATCATGTCGAAGGCTTTCTTATAGTCTATCCATGCCATGCTCAGGTTGGTTTTCCTTCTCTTGCTGTTCTTCATTACCATTTTGTCTATCAGGAACTGGTCTTTTGTGCCCCTACACTTCCTTCTGCAGCCTTTCTGTTGGTGCTGGATGGTGTTTGAATCCTCTAGGTAGTTGTATAGCCTTTCACTGATGATGCCTGTTAGAAACTTCCACATTATTGGTAGGCAGGTGTTAGGCCTGTAGTTCCTGGCTATAATTCCCTTGTTCTTGTCTTTCTGTACTAAGGATGTTCTCCCTGTGGTCATCCATTTGGGTGCATGGTGGTTTGTATTATTATTATTATTATTATTATTATTATTATTATTATTATTATTATTATTATTCAGAAATGGAATAGGCACTGTAATTAAGGCCGCCACTAACCGCTCAGTTATACCTGCCCGGTTATGTATAACTACTGAACGTTAATGGGGGCCTTTACTAAGCTATCAGCAAAGATCGTAAAAATTAATAGAAATTAACAAAAATGAATAGAATCTATTAACCTGAAGATACAACACACTAAAAACCTGCTATCAAGATCATCAAGTAATTTCTTACCATCCCTGAAGCGAAATGCAAATTTTGAAGACAAGGATTCAGGATGACAGGTATTAGGGATCAGGGAGAGGGACATCCTCTGTCGACTGATTAGCTTTTGAACAAAAGGAAGACGTGGATGAAAGTGTAGTTTGTTGTTCTCGATAGGAATAGAACGTAACAACTGAACAGATCATTGTCAAGGAATCGTGACTGGTAGACATTAAATTTTAAAATGCTATCTAAATGGTAGTGTCGTCAGTTCACCTCAAGGGATTACTGAAGCTTCTTTGTAGCGTCCCTTCGGCCAATAGCTGCAACATTTTTCGTACCTTTTGATGTATCTCCGCTCGTATTCTCTTTCTTCCATCTTTCTTTCCACCTTCTAACAAATGTTTCATACTGCAACTGCGAGGTTGTCATCCCGTTACACATTTTAAACCTTACTTTCAATTCACTTTTCAGCTCATGAATGACCTCATAGGTCTCAGCGCTTGACCTTTGGCCTAAATCTTATATTCCACAAGTTGGCTCGTAAGCTTGGGAGAAGTGACTCTCGGAATTGAGTCATAAGTAAAAGCGTGTGTGTTATTATATATGTGTATATATATGTATATGTATATATATAATATGATTATATATATATATATATATATATATTATATATATATCTACATCTATTTGGATATATCTATATCTATCTATATATATACTATATATATATATATATATATGTATATATATATATATATATATATATATATATATATATATATATATATATAACTATATACTATATATATATAATATCTATATAGATATATATATATATATATATATATATATATATATATATATACCTATAGTATATATAGATATAGATATATATATATATATATATATATATATGTGTATGTGAAGCGAAAAAGGTCACTGATAAAGAAAAGAAGAGGGAGCTAGAGAACAGACGCCGGAGGAGCCCACTTGCCAAAGGGGAAAGGAAGCAGATGTTGCGCCGTCAATAACAATGTTATCTCTGACAATCATAAGCGTGTGACTCTTCCAGTTTTCATTTGCATTTTAGAGGTAATTTAGGGAGGGTCTGGTAAGAGTGTTTATTTACATACAGTCGTCCGCACTCTATTTACAAGCACTATTAAGCGTTCACTTAATGCAGTTGAAATTGTTATCGTCACTGGCGTCATCCTTCACTTTATACTGTGAAATAAGGAAAGTTCGCTGGCAGTCATTTTTGCTTATTAATTTTGTATTCTTTATCAGATTTTGTTTTAGCTTTGTAGGCGTTGCTTTGAAAGGCAAACCTTTTATGAAGCAGCTGTGTAAATATACGGCTCGTAATTCTCTGCCACGGAAGTTTTCTTAATTAACAAATTATGACTGCCATATTCTAGTATCTGAGTTTTCTTTCGAGCAGGCGAAAACAAGAGAAGGATTATTCTTAATCTACATACTTTTAGCAATCACTATCGATTATAAGAACTTACTAGTCTCCAGGTGTTTAATGAAATGACCGCAATAGCGTTTCTCCCTCCACTTTCCTTGTATGTTCCAAACATGCCACTCATTAATTTAGTAATCAGCCTCGGTAATCCTTCATTACTCGCTGAAGGATATGTCAAACATGATCGACTTGCCATTGATGAACGTGTATTTAAACCAACACGGTAATATAAAAAAAAAAAAAAAAAAAAAAAAAAACAAAGATTTATATCTCTACGGCAAGGATGGGCCGACAGTGGTCCTAAGTTAACATGAAAATGGATGATAATTGCCACCTTGAAGTGGCAGGTACAATTTTGTTGTGTATGTTCATGTTGTGACCTCGGCGAGACTTGGACAGAATGACACAGAATTTGCCTCCTCTTTTTTTTTTTTTTTTTTTTTGGCAATGCTTCGTTGATGGGTATTTTATATATATATATATATATATATATATATATATATATATATATATATATATACATACATACATGTAATATATATAATCATTCGATGTGGTATTCATTCTACCTTGGGAATACTTACTCCCAAAGGGAATTATAATTGATAAGTGCATCTGTCCCTAGACAGGATTTGGACTTGGGCCTTTGGTTTAGATGCAACGATATATATATATATATATATATATATATATATATATATTATATATATATATATATATATATATATATATATATATATATATATATATATATATATATATATACATACATACATACATACATACATATACATACATAAGGGCACTCCATAACACTCGACGGTCCCGTACTGATATACATGTAATCACATATTCGTGATAACATAAATGCCATACAATCATTCCCCTTTCCCAAGGGTGTCTGGGTGTCTTCAGAAGAAGAGAACATTTACACCTTAATTGCTGAATCAGAGTTGAACTAGCGTGTAGAAAATTTAAACCCTGGCTTACCTATACGCACTCAGAACAATGCCAGTGGCAGTACGTCGAGCTTCCCTATATTCACAGTTTTTCTTTAACCTGTAAAGTGTCTGGGTTCTTATATATTAAGACCCTTCGGTTGCGTCCCCAAGTTACAGCGGGACCGACTGACGGTGTTACCATCTTTTTCAAATACATTTATCAAGAATAAGTAACCACTTACGGTGCTTACAACAGGAATAGGTATCTAGTTACAGTGGCTATTAATTATTAAGCACCATCTTAGGTTAGAAATCAGCTTACGGCGTGCCGTTGGAACAGAACCCTTGCTGTAAGTCAGGGTCTCCCTATACCTGTTGTAGTCTTTTTCGCAATGTCTGGCTCTCACTCTCCATCCTCCCAGCTGTTCAAAAATATTTATTTTTTTCTCCAGCCTGTCGTCCTCCATTCTCACTACATAACGAAACCCTCTCAAAATATTTCTATCCATATTTTCAGTTTCTAACTATTCTACTCGTCTCCACATTTCTCACCCTTTTATTCTACCTCACTCCATTTTTTACTGCAACTGCCCATCCTATCAGCAGCAAAATTAATGTTTTCTTATTTTTAATTAAATTTCCATACTACATTGCCATAAAAGAGTAGGATTAATCCCTTCACAGACTCCCATTTTTGCTCTCAAAGACACTCCTCTTCTTTTCCAAATCTTTTTCTTTATCCAGACTACCTTTCTCTTTTCATTTATCTGGTGATACACCTCATTCGACTCTCCATTCATGATCCATTTTCTTAACCAACAACTTTGTTTTTTAATCTTACATCTTACTTCTTAGATTACTCAGTCTATCAAGAAAACATAATATTCTTACTTTAGACCTACATTTGCACCAAAGCAGGCGCATCCCATTTTCTCGTTATAATCTATGCTTAGCTTTTATTATAAAAACTTTTTTATGGTTTACAAATAGATCTTCTGCACCACAAATCTTTAACACCCACCAAATTACATTATACTAATGACCCTGTGGTACTACCATCGTAGGTCCTGCGTGTCGTAAAAGGCGACTAAAAGGACAGCTGCTGCCTTGCATTCTTACTTTTTAGTAAACGAATAGGCCCACCGCCAATAGCTATGGAAACTGCTGCCTTGCAAGTCTTACTTTTTAGTCAAAGGCGAGGCCCACCGCTAATAACTGTGGTTGATGACAACAAGAGCATACGTTCGTAAAATCCCCTTTGCCAAACAAGAAACCATGACTGATGATGCCTTTGACAGAAGGCAGTGGAGAAGGCGCATCAGGCAACCGACCCCTTCATGTAGGGATAATGGTGGGAAAGAAGAAGAAATTACATTCTTACTGATTCCATCAAAAACTTTTTATAGGTCCAGTTATGTCAGTGACAAAATTTTCCTTGTCCTCTGATATCCTGTTTTCATTTCATAAACCCGCACTACAATCATTCCTTCTTGTATCTGTTGAAGGTTCTCAAACAGAGTTACCTCATCCATTATGTAGTTATAACTTACCCATATATATATATATATATATTATATATATATATATATATATATATATATACTATATATATATATATATATATATATATATATATTATAATATATACATATATATAGCTATACATATACATATATATATATTCATATAAATTTATAATTATTTTCAAATTCGTACTAACTCCTTCAAATCGTGCATCAATGAGATCTGCAGCCTGTTTTTTCCATATTCATTTATCCTCAAATATAATAATTCCAGTGATAATGGACAGCATTCTTTTTGGGCAACATCTCTCCAATAGCATCGATTATACAAATATTAATTTGTTCAATATTTACCTCATTAAATTGTAAGCCGTTATACATAAGAGTTGTGTGTTTGTCTGTGTGCGCGCGCGCTCACGTGCATATATACATACTTTCATACATGCATGCATCATACATACATACATACATACAATGGTCGGCATATTTTAAAAAGAAAATCTAATGCGATTTCTAATGTTCTATTTCCATTTCATCCAGGAGATTCTTAACACCCCTAGACTAGGATCCAAGACAGTAATTGAAAGCGAACGATAATATACGTCCTTCATAACTATGAATACATACTTAAGTTTACGGGTATTTCTACGACGAGTTTCGACATGGGATCAATATTATTATTGCCCGAGATCAGTTGCCCTTTCCCACGAATCCTGGACTCAGTGACCATCCCTATTCATGCATATACAAGTTAACTACCGAAAAGTTCATTAGTTGTTACGCTAATCTGATTGCACGTAAGAACCCGGTACCAATTTTGTGTTTAAAGCTTGATTCTTTTTCCATCGAGGTTTGAATTGTGTTGTTATTTATTTATAACAGTATATGTCAGTAAAATGTATTTGCCGGCTCCGGACTTGTCTTATTTTTCAAATGGTCTTGTCTTGGGAATTTCAAATACTGCTGTTAACGAAGCGATCATTTCAGTCATATTTTTATTGTTAGATTGGTTGTAAGAA
>NC_087201.1:122707852-122710352 GCF_015104395.2 Macrobrachium nipponense
TGTGCAAGTGCCGGGCATTTCACTTGCTATGTGGTTTATGGTTTCATTTTTCGTATTGCACTTCCTACATATGGAGAGATGTTATTTCCGTCTATCATACTTTGAACATATCTGGTTCTTAGGGCCTGATCTTGTGCCGCTGTTATCATTCCTTCAGTTTCCTTCTTGAGCTCACCCCTCTGTAGCCATTGCCAATTGTCATCGCTGGCTAGTTCTTTAGTCTGTCTCATGTATTGTCCGTGCATTGGTTTGTTGTGCCAGTCCTCTGTTCTTTCTGTCTTCTCCTGTCTCTGTATATTTCTGGGTCTTCGTCTACTTTTATTAGTCCTTCTTCCTTTATGCACGTCTTTAGCCACTCGTCTTCACTGGTTTTCAGATATTGCCCCAGTGCTCTGTTTTCGATGTTGACGCAGTCCTCTATACTTAGTAGTCCTCTCCCTCCTTCCTTTCGTGTTATGTATAGTCTGTCCGTGTTTGCTCTTGGGTGTAGTGCTTTGTGTATTGTCATTTGTTTCCTGGTTTTCTGATCTATGCTGCGGAGTTCTGCCTTCGTCCATTCCACTATTCCTGCGCTGTATCTGATTACTGCACTGCCCATGTGTTTATGGCTTTTTATCATATTTCCGGCGTTGAGTTTTGACTTGAGTATCGCCTTGAGTCTCTGCATATATTCTTTCCTGATCGTGTCCTTCATCTCTTGGTGTTTTATATCTCCTCCTTCCATTATTCCCAGGTATTTGTATCCAGTCTCATCTATGTGTTTGATGTTGCTCCCATCTGGTAGCTTTATCCCTTCAGTTCTCGTTACTTTGCCTTTTTGTATGTTGACTAAGGCGCATTTTTCTATTCCAAACTCCATCCTGATGTCCCCAGATACAATCCTTACAGTCTGGATTAGGGTACTTAATTTTCCTTGAATTTGCTCTTACCATACAGCTTGATGTCGTCCATGAACATCAGATGGTTGATTTTGTTGCCTCTTTTCTTGAGTTGGTACCCGGCATCCATCTTCTGTAGTACTTTTGTGTATGGAATCATGGCTACTACGAAGAGTAGTGGGGACAGTGAGTGGCCCTGGAAGATCCCTCTCCTGATATTAACCTCTGCTAGTCTTATTCCAGAGCTTGTAAGTATTGTATTCCAGTTGCGCATTGTTATTATTATTATTATTATTATTATTATTATTATTATTATTGTTGTTGTTGTTGTTGTTGTTGTTGTTGTTAAGAAATGAAAGCCACTTTAGAGTTAATAATATTTATGCACAGAGTTAAAAAAAAAATCAAAAAAAATCTCCCCTTAATTCTCAATATTATAGCCTTGTTACAAGGGTTTCATTATTATTATTATTATTATTATTTTATTATTATTATTATTATTATTATTATATTAATATTATTATTATTATTATTATTATTCAGAATATGAACGTTATCCATATGGAAGAAGCCAACTAGGGCAATTGACTTGAAATTCAATCTTGCATATACATGGTGCTCATTTGTAAGAAGTGACAAACAGTAATAGGATATAATGAAACAAGAGGTCAGCAATCAGAAGAACAAAACAAGGAAATTGATAAATAAAAGGGTAAAGATGCAGGTAAATTATAAAATACAATGAGAATTTCTGTGAGGTAGTAATACATTGCATCTCCTCATGTTCCAGTTGCACCCCATCCTCCGACAGACATGCAAATGAAAGGGATTATTTTGCCCAAGAGAGACTAAATGTATTGTTATGACTCATGCGAGAAAAATAGTTAAGAGGCTAATTCAACCACACATAAATTTTATGGCATTTGAAGTTGAAATTCTTGCGTGCAGTAATTTTAATGAGAGAGAGAGAGAGAGAGAGAGAGGGAGAGAGAATCTGTGTGGTCCGCAGGTATCTCCCGTGATCCATCATTGCGTCAGTTCAAATTCCACATTAGCAAAATAAAAAAAAAGAACAATAAACTGAGAAATAATCGGTTTTGAAACGGCCGGAAGTGATCTATCTTAACGTGTGATAGAAGGCGTGTGTTTAACACATTGTTTTAACGAACTGAATGATCTTTTTTTTCTATCTCTCGCATAATTTTCTGAAAACTGAAGAAATTGAATAGAAATAAAAAAAAAACGAGCAGCACGTTTTCAGCTGGAATTTCTGGAAAGTGAAAAATTACTTTAAATTACTACTATTTCTCACAAAGGCCATTTTTTTTTTTACCGACAGCTTGCCTATGGAATATTTAAGGGCTTTGTTCTCGAGCGCCACGTGTAGTTGACGAAGTCAGAGAGAGAAAAGTTATTAGTTTTGTGTAGGGACACTTTTGAATGCATATCCTATATATAAACATATAATGAATTTGTATGCTAAAGGCTTAAACGTAGGCATAGTCTAGTGATATGACACTTTGCCATTCTAATGAGAGATCCCGGGTCGAACCCACTGGGGAGTATGGAGTGATATGGTACGTCCCTCTACAACTGATAGCGCCTCAGTTAACCCAGACGGT
>NC_087201.1:122720352-122750352 GCF_015104395.2 Macrobrachium nipponense
ATTCGGCATTTGTTTTCATTGAATCTGCTTTGGACCTTGTTAATCATTCGGCATTTGTTTTCATGGAGTGCTGCTTTGGACCTTGTTAATCATTCGGCATTTGTTTTCATTGAGTGCTGCTTTGGATAGATGGGAGTTGGTGGACAATAGTTTAATATAATTCGCATGATTGGTGTTGACTTTGGTGCCGAAGTTTACAGTATAATCATAAGATCCTTGTTTTCAAACGAAGATGGGAGATGGTTTAAAATTTCCCAGTATTTCACTTAGATTTTTAACCAACAGATCCCAGTGAGTAGTTGTCGATGCAAAATCTTCTTTATGTAAGACTGGCTGCTCCTGTTCGACCAACGATTCGGAAGCCATTAGTTAGTAGCAAAAATCTATGAATAAATTTACGCGTACCCGTTTGGGGCGTTCCCTTCCGACAAGATAGAGAGCCGATAGGAATTGCTTATGATGTTTCAAGTGCGATGCATAAATATGGATGGTAAACGTTTTGGTAATCTTCGGCCCCGCTGTCAATTGATTCTCCTCAAGAGATGATACAGGGTTCCTTAGAAATGCAGGGTGTCCTCTTCACAACGGAAGTGTTGGATACTGACTTTTTCTTCATTTCATTTAACAACATGCCATTCTCTTCTTAAAAAAAAAAAAAATAATAAATAAATAATAAATAACGCAACACGATCAAAGTTGGCCGTTATTTATAAGTAAATGTTTAAAAGATTTCAAACTGATATAAAATTCAAAACGTGGCTGAATTGCGTATTGTTTTTGGATAATAGAATATAAACTATACTTGCCTTGATTTTGGTTTGTTTTCAGGTTTTTTCATGCCAGTATTTCAGATAAGTTACTGCTGATAAGTAGTATACTTGTCTTGCAAAGTAATTTAGGTAAACGGTTTATAAAAATACCTTCGAATCAATATATCTTTTAGTAATAAGATCTAATGAAAGAATATTATTCAAGAGTTAGGAAGAACTGTAATTTCTCATGTAGATAATGACTGGTGCGATGATGACTTTCTCCTCGGCTCCCGTGCTGTGGATTCGTTTTGTAAAGATTTGGGCACAGAGGCAATCTCCTTTACCGCCTGATCAAATTTCACACGAAATACTCCGTTCACGATGCAACAATTACAAATGATGAAAAATTAAATGCGTCCCCAAGTATTTCTTTCATCGGAAATGATAAAATAGTTGTTTTTTTGTCTGGTGTTTTTAAGTTGCATGGAACCAGCGGTTATTCAGCAACGGAACCAACGTCTTTACGTTACTTCCGAACCGAACCACGTCGAGAGTGAACTTTTATCACCAGAAATACACATCTCTCACACCTCAATGGAATGCCCGAGGCTCGAACTCGCGGCCACCGAGGTGGTACGCCAACACCATACCGACCACGCCACTGAGGCGCTATAAAATAGTTATTGATATTTTCGACAGGCTGTTGCTTTGTGGACTACTAGTGTTTGGATTATAGTTTAATTTTTTGAATGATATTCTACGTGAATCTTGACTTTTGTCTCCCTGCAAATGATTCACTGGATATTTCCTCTGTGGAGGTAATTAATAATAATTTTCCATTTTTGATTCAATGCCTTATGAATTATTGTAACGTATTGCAAGTTCCAACGTCGTGCTTAGATTATACAACGCAAAAATGCATTAAGGAAAACCAAATTTTATCAAGTATTGTGGCTGGTAATCTTCATTCTAATATTCCTTAAGAATAGTTTGTACAATAGTACAATGTGTTCGGTATTCAGTTGCTCTCCGTTTCATTTACAACAAGAAAATATGTTGGTAGAACAATGCCGATACATTAAATACAGTCTTATCAAGTAAAAAAGGAAATCTATTCGAACCTGCTATGTAATTGTTATCCATTTGTCTATATACCAGTTAAAGTAAGAATAAAGCACTTTTTGAGCATCCCATTGATTTCAAACATGTCTCGGCAAGAAATCATTAATATCTATCGTCAAGTCCACATCTGAAATCTCAGCATTTATGTTAATTGTAAAACTTCCTTATTTCTCAGTGTCTAGGCTTTATTTTGAACCACTTTTTAGAACAATAGCTGCATATTTTAAGAACCTAATTTTTTTCATAATTATATCCAATAAATGTGCCTAACTTTCGATCTCATTTTCCGATAGGTCGCGGTTTTGTAATTCGTAATTTGAGAGACATTACTTTTTTCTATGGTTGGGTTGTAACAACCAGGAGGTTTCCTCCCCACAAATCAAATTATCAATTTTAGAAAATGTAATGTTTGGCTAAGTGGCGATTTCTTATATTTGGTCTCAAAGACTTAGAACTTGACCTACTAATTCTGGTGTTCTTGATGCCATTTGAAACTAGGGAAAGGTTGTAATCATGCAGACTACCCAGAGTTGTACTTGCAAGACGCGGTTCTTTCATTGTACCGTTAGTGGCGCCAAGTAGAATATTTGCGTCGGTCAGTTACTGATATTGGGAGAAAGAGCCATTTGTGAATCCTCGTGAAGAGTGATGTTGATGAAGCTCAAAGGTAGGAAGCTGCCAAAGTTGGAATCACAGTGAATGGAAGCGGAATGCCTTCAATCGTTTTTTATAGTCTTATAGGCTTATGTTATTTGTGCTTGATGTAGGCCATGTACTTGCAAGAACAGAAGAGATTACTGTCCACTTTATTTATTTTGTATTATGTCTCTTTGTGGACAAATTTGTACTAATAATTGTATATGTTTGGTCAATAAAATAACTAACTAACTATAACATCGTCATGGACAAAGCCTGTGGATCAACAAATGTGAGAAGGTTGCTGGGCGGAGATAAACAAAGAAAAAATGGGAGTAAAATTGAGTGTATGAATCATTAATAAATGGATGTTGCCTCAACCAACAATGAAACAAACCGCATGGGGCATTTTGAACTGATATCGTTTATTTAGGCAGCTTTCTAGATCAGGGTCTAAAGAGCACCTATTCTCTAGACCTTCTCCTAAATGATAATTCAGTTGCTGTGAAAAACTGAACCTCGACTTCAAGATTATGTCAAATATTTCTGAGTACAGAAAGTAAAGAAGAAGAAGAAGAAAAAAAATGGAATTCTGAAGAACGCATGCTTCCAATGTGATTTTTGATCATTATTTTTGGTAAATGAAAAAGCACTGTTATTTCCTTTACAAACCCATGAGCACCTATAATATGTTTTTTTAATAAGCGTAGTTTCTGAACTGTTAAGTGTATATCTAATATAGAAGCTTATCGAGAATAACTTTTATTATAATTTTGGTACTATTTATATATTTCATAAATGTTAGTCTTGAGTTGGCTTTATGCCAGCACGGGTTCAGCCCATGTTTCTTAATAGTGGCGAGATTTCCATCCCTTTCATGGTATCGGCTTCTCATTCTTGCTATTCATTATTAAGAAAGTACTCTCGAGCACGGTATCAAGTCTTTCATGATAGCCTGACAATTCATCGAACAATTATTACCCTAGAATACAGAAATTAATTGGCAAAGTGGCTGCTTTGACACGTTGTCATATATATATATATATATATATATATATATATATATATATATATATATATATATATATATATATATATATATATACACACACACACACACACATATATATATATATATATATAGTATATATATGTGTGTGTGCATTTGTATAGATATATATATATATATATATATATATATATATATATATATATATATATATATATATATATATATATATATATATATATATTGGCTTGGCCTTGAGAACCCAAATACGTAAATGGAAAATATTAGAGGAAAAAATGCAGGATATCTTGATTCTAACTTACCCTAAAAGGATTGATTTGGTCATGTTTACTCTAGAGAAGGTCGCCATTAAAAACCAGCTGATTAATCTACATTACATTTATTTACAAGACAGTTGAAAGGCAAAGCAACTGGGCCGCACTTGGACCACTCTTGTCTCTCACAAAGGGAGAGCTGGGAAAAATCAGATTAACATCAATGCTGGTTTCCAAAATTACTCAAGTTATCTTGCGTTAGGGCAGCACTTGCGAGGGGGGAGACTTGGACACATGACTCGTGCGTAGATCTGGAAGAGTTCCCAGATTAGGCACAGCATAAAATAAAGATTTCTTGCACAAGTTACAGTTATTCAGTTTTACCTAACACACTGGGGAAGGAACTCTAGTGTTTAAATGAGATATTCAATGAAGACTTGTCTGTCTGGGACGATCACAAAAGGTTGGCATGCGGCCACGAGGCAAGGAAAGGAACAAAGGGATGTCATTTGAGAATTAGGAGTTTGAATTTGAAAATGTGGAGTAGTTACTTGACTCGGAGGGAAAGAACTGGCAATATGACTGTCTCTCAAGACGTACCTGGATGCATTATGTAATTGGACCTTTGTAGAATTGGAGTCGGCTTTGTCCGAGGTCTGGGGCGGCAGTTAGCACCGTTGTAGGCCTTATTTCAAGGCTGGCTGGGAGAAGTGTCCTAGGTCATGGACTCGAGTGGACTGACTGAGAACGAATGCAGGTGCGAAGCTTGGGGTCAGCTTATCCCCCCTTTCGTCAGCAAGAAGTTCACAGGATAAAACTTCTTAAGAGTAGGCCTAAGAAATACCTAGCTAGCTACACACTTACTTTTGGGATATGTCCCTAAGGCTTAAAGAAGTCTTTATTCCCCCTTCCCGCAACTATCGACTGGCGCCGGACAAGCCTAGTCTGGCCTGAGTTTGTGTTTCCCGCTTAAAATCAGCTGAGCTTAGGGAAAAAATGGCTGCTCTTTTAGAACTAAATAAAATCAATGCTACTGTGAAGACGAGCCGATCAATATCTGTAAATATATATATATATATATATATATATATATATATATATATATATATGTATATATATATATATACGCATATAATATACATACGAATTATTAAACCATTCAAATATTGTTTACTAACCCATATAGACTGTTGTTACATAAGGTAAAATATTGACTATTGATACAAATCGCGTTTTATTTAGCAGAATGCACACGCCGCACGCATGCGCATACGCACGCATACACTAACTAACTAGCTATCTACATATAGTATATATATATATATAATATTATATATATATATGTGTGTGTGTGTGTGTGTGTGTATTTATATATATATATATATATATTATATATCTATTATATATTAATATAAATATGATATATATATATCATTCGAGCTACAAATGTCCTTTAATATCTAATTCGCTCGGTACATATATGAAAATATATCAGTTCCGAGGTAGAGCGAATTAGATATTAAAGGACATTTGTAGCTCGAATGATTTATATGAATCACGGTGATGTGATATATCATAATTTGAACAAATATCCAGTGCATCGGTGTACAGGTTGCTTGCTCGCGTGCCATGCACATTAACGTTACTTATCTATGCCATTCTGTATATGGTGGAGCTGAATTTGTCTATTGATATGAGGAAGTGTGTGGCTACTCTCGGACTACGCAACAACCACACAACCACATAATGGACCGTCAGGCGTATCCTTAAAATCTGAACATATTTTGACCCTAAAAGTATCCAGTAAAAGTTTGGGAAATAGAATAGGAATGGACGTCACAATTCATTCCGTATTTCATACCCTGTCATGGCAATAGACGCTGGGGTCACGATGAGGAATTAAGAGTAGCCTGAAGGCATCCTCTCTCAAGCACACAAAAGGGTGGAAGCTATTCATGAAAGAAAGACATTCTTGTTACAAACACTCAAAAGGAAGAGAGATCGATACATTATCGCGGCGTTTCTCAAACACCACCATTTCTCAGAGCTACTCATACACATACGCACATAAACATACACGCATCCATCCAACCATACATGCACACGCAGACGCACACACACATCCAAAAACTATTTAGGTTCCAGTCGGGTCCCGTTTTAATTCGTTCACAGCGAAGCTAATGGGGATGGAGAGGACGTGAAGTGTTATCCCATCAAGCGTGACTTCAATAAACTGAAAATTATGAGACGGATTTGAAAGCCATTGAAACGAGAGACGACTGATGCTCCCGGTTAGTATCTCCGCCTGGACCTCGCTAATTCGAACGATGCACTTTTCCCGTTAGTCAACGGTGAGATATCAATTCTTTTCTTCAACAAGGATCATATTGTGTCCCTTTGTTAAAAATGGTATGAAAAATTAGCTGCAAGCTATGAAGTAACATAGAGAGAGCGAAAGGACGGCGGGTTCTAAAGATGCTTCCCCCACAATCAGATCTTCTGTCATCCCCAGTGTTCGCGCCAAAAGCTTCGCCATTGTAGTATTCGCGTCCCTCACTTAGGTCTCGGCCAGACCACCGCATAGTGGGCGGGGTTGTGTCTCCCCATGTATGAAGCGGAATGGGGGATGAATGGTAGGGGGTATGTATTGGATGCGCGGAAAGAACGATACCCGCGTGAATATAATCGTGCTCACAGTTACGTAAGTCATTGGCTCGACTGATATTTCCTATTTCCTGCAAATTCAGTATAGTAGTTACTTTGAAGCCAGGTCTGAAATGTGCATGTAAGACTACTGGCAATTTGCTCTCAGAACATTAAATAAAACAGACGCCTCGAAATGACATTTCCATCAAGTTAAACGCTACTTTAGCGACTGCAATTATTAGAGTACCGTGAAAAGCGATGAGCAATGCAAATAAGGGCTGGACATGAACATGTAAGCTACACCTTCAACTCCCTCCCCCCACCTCCCAAACAACTAGGTCCTCTAACATTTCAATGGATTCCTGCCGCTGGATACAATAACCCAATTAGAATATAATCCAGTGGCGGGGGTAGATCATTACAACGATCCCCTGTTAAGCCAATTGCGACAGATTTAGGGGTAATCATGTACATCCCTGTTTCTCCCAGTCGGCAAACACTAACCCAGTACGATCTGGTCTGTTACTGACAAATCCCGATGCCTTTGTCAACACAGCTGCTGGGCTGGCAGCGCTTCTCCAGGAATAGTTCAAGTTACCCGCACCGGTAGACAGTAATGCCAACCCCTCTAACTCTATGTGCGCTACAGAAGCCAAGAAATTACCATACATAAATGAGAATTATTCAACATTCTGAGGCTGTGGTAAGAAAGAAATCTTTAGATTACGTTTATATGCAATATTATTAATATCAATAACCATATCGATCAAAGCAGGCCTTGCTACAACTACCTTACACTAAAAAAATATTGCCCTACGGTTTAAAAATTTTGGTCAAATTACCCATGTGTAGGGCAATTACTATACGGTTGGCAACACTGCCGGCATAGAGCCAAGGGAAGCAAGTTATTGGACTTATTGAGACGAACGAAGTTTTGCAGATTTTCGTCCTCGATTCTACGACTAGGCTCCCTTATGAACCTCTCTCTCTCTCTCTCTCTCTCTCTCTCTCTCTCTCTCTCTCTCTAAATCCAAATTAGTTAAACTGGTTATGATAGCATCATTGCGGATTAGAAGCAGGATCTTGATTGGACCACATTTATCACCACTAACGATAGATAATTACTATGCGATTTTGAGCCAATAATTACAGCATTTTAATAAAGATATTACTACTTGGTGCTGGGATAGTTTGAAGAGAATGTTTTGGTCATGTATAATAAAAATCGATAATAACATACAAAGGAAATAAATAAGAAACATATCTCTAGTCTTATTGACGTATATGTATATTTATATATATAGGCAATGCAAACATATAACTCCAACCTTCGGCTGTTGTAAGGAGAGGAAAACCTTACGGACAGGCCGTTTGACGTTTGCAATCCCGTACGGTATATTTTTGTAGCAAAAAAATTTATATACAAACTCTGAGGTTTCGAATGTGCTTAGATTTGGTAAACATGCATATACGGACTTGTTAATGTTACAGACTGGATGAAACAGGGTTTTCGAACTTTATGTATCTGGAAGACTGGTGACTATTAAAGGTTTTGGAGGTGAGTGCACAGTATATTCTCCAGGCATAAAAAAAGTAGTAACAATGAATTAGATTATTCCTTGGAGAATTTCAGTCAGTGCCAGGCTGTATTTGGGGAAGTAAGCACGACGGGGCAAATCGGACACGTATTTCTGATAATAACAGGTCGTGATTCGACCTCCTGCTTACTCAGGGCACTTATTAAAATTTGCGGTCAAATAGTGCGTTGTTTCACCAAAGAAAATTTAAACAAATACGCTATATTTGATGAAAAATAATTGTTCTGTACTATTTAACAAGAACATTATTTTTACATTTTCATAACAAAGAATATTTATAAATCATAAATATTCCATAGATATTCTATCTTAAAATTCCTGTATCTTAAACTCAACGCGAAACACCTTTTTCAGACCTTTTTTAAGCTTTTTCATGGGGCTTTCCTACCCCCAACATGAATAACAAGAATGCTTTTGGGGAATACGAATAGAGAGAGAGAGCATTATGCAAATGCGCTTTTATGATAATCGTATTGTATAACTGATCATGAAATGACCGAGAAGAGTTCAGGTTATGTCAGAAGTAGATGGAAAAGGAAGTTGGTGTAAGCAATGGTGATAGAATGAGTAGCTGGGGGTATGTCGGGTTATCACATGGTTGAGCGAAATTTGAAAAGGAAACAAGCATCGTTGGAAAGGAGGGGTTTAAAATGAGGTAAAAATGTAATCTTAAGAGGCATTCGATAAGCTGGGCATGTAATCAGCACATTGTAACGAATAGGGTAAAAAGTGCTCTTGCATTAGATTCTGAATAGAAGGAGTAGTTTGGAATAAGGCAAATGACTACAAACTTGATGCTTGAAATTCTCACGTTATTTGAGTGTTTATATACTATGTATATCTCCACTTGAACACACTTTCTGCAGGTTTGTGCTACTGTTATCATATGAGCACTTGTGTCCAGATAATCGTGATAATGTCGTTATCTATCGTTACGACTTCTAATGAAGAGAAATGACAAAGTAGAATGCACGCAGTTCATTGTGAAAGTCATGTTATACCTTGTATCTTTTTTTACCCGTGTCTTTGTCAATAATAAATTCTCGGTTAACATTGATCTCTCCTTTTTGCGTAATTTGATTTTATATTTGGTTGTTGTTGCTGCTGTTTAGGTATAATTATCGTTATCATCGTCTTCAACGTCGCAAACCCGTAGCGGGGTATTGCCGTCAGTGCACCGCATACCGTGCACTGTAGGCATTAATTAAGGTTCTTTGCATCTTGCCTTCGGCCCCTAGCTGCAGCCCCTTTCGTTCCTTTCACTATACCTCCTTTCATATTCTCTTTCTTCCATCTTACCTTCCACCCTCTCCAGACAATTGATTCATCGTGCAACTGCGAGGTTTTCCTCCTGTTACACCTTTCAAACCTTTTAACGTCAATTTCCGTTTCAGCTCTGAATGACCTCATAGTTCCCAGTACTTGGCCTTTGGCCTAAATTCTGTATTCAGTTCCATCCATTTCACGTCGTAAGCTGCAGAGAGCACCTGTGAAGTTCCGTCAGTCTTTTTTTTTTTTTTTTTTTTTTTCCCTGTGCTTTATCTGCTACAAATCTCTTACTCCCACTGCCAGCCTCATTTCTTATAATTATCATCAGAGAAGGCCTGGATCTTAACTCTTCCGATGAATACAAACCTCCAGTTGACAACATCACGTGCCCAGAGTCGTACTGTTCTCCAAAGGGCTGCCCGAAGGACATGCCCAAACCATCTCCATTTTCTAGTCACCATTACCACACCTACCCATCTACAGGTGAAACTTCTGTCATTTTCATCATTGGATTATATCGTAACTTTATTCTGCCATATGACTCCTAATATTCTCATTCAGGCTCATAACAGCAAATCATGACATGATTCATGTTCTCATAGCAATACAGATCGTATTAGACCTATTTTGTGTGATTGGCCTGTTTAGTCTTTCATTAAATTCGAACTCCAAAGAACCTGGAATGGGTATCATTTATTATTGATTCTATCTGATGTTTAATAACAATAATAATAATAATAATAATAATAATAATAATAATAATAATAATAATAATAATAATAATAATACCCTTTTGCTCATTCTTTTCACTATTATATTTGCTTTTTGACTTTGAGCCCCATTTGTCTAGATTACGAGGCATTCTATTAAGCAAGCTTAGTTAATCTTATAATGCTTTGTTTATTAAAAAGAGCATTATCTGCATATTCTAAGTCTGCCCATTGTCTATCGTTTCTCCAGTCTATGTAAGCCTTCATTTCCTTCTTCGATAACTCCTCCATAGTAGCGTATGTGAAGGATGAACACAAAGGTAAATAACCTTCCCTTGCATCTCCTCATGCATTTATTACAAATTCACTTGACAAAATCCCATCGACATAAACTTTGCATCGGTTTTGCTCTTGGATATATTTTCTTAGCTTTACATATTTAACGGTGATACCTAGTGACACAAAACCTTCCGTCACGTTGGTCTGAGGACGCTGTCAAATGTTCTCCCGTAATTAACAAAAGCCATCAAGGTGGATTTTTAAATTCCATACAATAGCGCACAATATACTCTTAAGAAAAATGCCTAATCTGTAAAATTTGTGCTTTTTCAGAAATAAGCTTGCTCATATCTAATCTTTATCAGTTACATTATCCAGCCAGTTTAGGGTGAGCGTCCTGAATATGTTCATTACAACCGACTCAAATGCAGTGTTTGTAATTCCAACATTCAGTGAGGTCACTTTATTTTTGGCGCCTTCGATATAACTTCCAGTTCCTTTTCATCAGGCTTTATTTCATCATTCCATATTCTGAAAAACAGTAGGTTATAAACGAGGTTTTATGTCATTATTAACTACACTCAATCTGTAGTGATTTGATCATAACATGGATTTTTTCATTTAAGTTTCTTTCTTATTGGTTTCACTTCAAAAGCTGTAAATGTATTCATAAGAACATTCAGGTTTTCGTCAGTTTCTGATAAAGCAATTAATTTGTTCCCCTCATGGTTCTTAATCATGACGTCACAAAAATATTCTGACCGGCGTTGTCATTCTTCTTATATCAATTATTATCATTGTCCCATCATTCCTTTAGATATGTTTTTGCTATTTTCTTTTCACCCATAGATAATTCATTAATAATTCAAAAGAATACATGGTTTTGCCAACATCATCAACCTGTTTATCCAAATATTCTTTTTTGTTTCTTCCTGATCTTAGTTTAACTTAACTCTATAGACTTTAGTACTTAACAAGCTCAGCTTTGCATATTTCAGTTAGTTCAGGTGTTAGGGTTAGAAATCTACAAAGAGACGCTTTGAAATATAGTTCCATTTTCATCAGATTAATGCACCTCTTTACACGGGTGACTATGGAACTGCATGCCAATAAATTTCTAGACCTGAAAGAAAAGGTTACAATCCGGGTAAGGGAGAAGAATGGGATCTACCCTTGTATGAAGCGATGGATCAATTTTTTTCTGGGGAAAGATGGGAACCATTTGGTTAGACATGATACATGTATATTTTAGTAGAATTGTTACTACTGACAAGATCCTTAAGCCACGATGTAATGCATGATGCTGATGTGATCGTAGAAATGTTTAGTTGTTTTATTGCCATTTGGGATTTTTTGCCGTTAGAGCGCTCTTGCCAAAGGAATTTCCGTCAGTTTGTCAGTAGCTTTTTAATTGTTTGTGTCCAGTCCTGGTGATATCATTCACACGCAGACTTCATGTCCCGTCTGTTTCTTGAATCACTGTCCCTAATAAGAACGAACGTTCAGCGCTTCATAGGCTTGTCGTCCACGGCCACAAACGCACATATATATGTATATATATGTTTGTGTTTGTGTGCTTATATGTGAGAAAGACCCAGTGACTGAGCCTCATTACTACTGCGACTCTCATGCAAAAGTGGCCATTTTTCCAGAAGCGAATGAGGTATTGAGAAAATGGGAAGAAATTTCCTCCATGTTTGGTTGTCTTGAAGTAATCTACTGGCTTTTGAGGGCTTGATTGTGATCTATTTCTACTTTCATCAAACACTTTAGATTCTCACAGACATCGGGGTTTTTCAGAAATTTTCCCAGAACGTTTATTACCCTTTGATGTATAGTGTGGTTGAACCTTGAATCTGAGGAACACCATCAAAAAACGTTGGATGAAATATACCCTATTTTAGAATTAAAATAAAACAAACTTCAGTTCAAAACTTATTAAATCTGAAAACTTACATGGAAAATATAACTTCTGCTTTCATTTGACCTAAATAAAAAAGTAACTTTATAGAAAAAGATAGTACTGTTAAGGTGCCTTAAAAACATTTACTAAAAATAAGGAAAATCGCTATATGCCTAAACCTGAATGGAATTTACTGACCGACATCTTCGTCAAGTTCACTGCGAACAGAGGACAGGTTGAGGGAATCTTACAAAACCTTTTTGCAACACTAAACGAAACAAATTTAGCTCTCGTGGAATGAGAAGGTAATTAATGGAAGGGGTTGCGACTTGAAAAATGACTGTAAAATTCTGATTAGATTGAGTTACACTTGAAATTTATTGGTTTGGGTGATTTCATTTTCATATTTTAGTGGTCGTAGGGCAAATGCGTACACAAGGTTTTTTGAAAATGCAAATTTCAAATTTAAAAAATTAACGACTTTGACTATTAAGGCTGAAAAAAAATATGATTTTTATGTTATTGAACTATATTGTCCGTTTCAGTATCCTTAGCCTACTGTTTTTCATTACTCTGTGTATATATAGTGGAAACTGAAATGCTACGTTGCGGAAAAAGTTTTAGATTATTTTTCGTTCTTCTCAACCTTCTGGTGTTGTCTCCAGAATGCATCTTAAATTTTGTAGCCCGGTATAAATTTCAAATAGATTATTTCTAACTCGTCTATTAGTCATTTCGTCTAATCGTGGTTTTGATTATCCCAACTTTGTAACAGATTAGATTTTGTTGGGAGATTCGACTGAGCTTTGATTCTCTTTGACGTTTACAGCTAGCGAGGTCGGTTTTCTTTACGACATTTTCCCATTGCTGCAAGGCTCCATTGTTAAGGGCGTTTCAGCAAGTTTCATTTTATTACAAATTTGTTCATAGGGTTTCTTTATGGTAAAGAATCGGCAACGTATAATAATCGTGGGTGGGATGTGATTCTTGATTTTTTTTCTCTTTTTTTTCGTTTTTTATGGCTAGGCGCCTTCGTTGTCTTGTTAAAATTCGCTACTCATTCTATTCATTCGGATGATAAACCTTTGTGATGTGAAACTTGTTTCTAAGTTGATATATGATGTCGAGTTTTTACTTTTCAATTTAGATATAGCGTACTCGGGGTCCTACATCATTCATCTTCCAATCTGATCTTATCCACGTTGCTAATTGACATAGAAATAGAAAATAAAGGAAGTGAATTTGTTATGCATAGGATGGCTACTTGTATTTCACTCAGTGGTGCTTGATGTGACAGATACGGAATGAAGTATATGTGGTCTCTGGAAGTGAAGTGTAAGTGGACTCTGATTTCCACTTTAATTAGTCACTTTATCTTTATTTGAAAAGATGTCATGACAAAGCACACTAAAACAAAGGATGTAAAGTTTTTTTTTTAATGCGTACTTTCGTTACCCACTGATAAATCATAGTGTAGATCTAGGCAAGGCCATCCTTGTTTTAACATATACTAATTACTTCGACGGTTATCTAAATTCTCTGTGTTGCGGGATTTTCCTCTGGTGAAGCGGTGCCTTCTTAAGTTTGCATCACCATATTTTTATATCTTGCAGTTTATACCTACATTTTTTGTGATGTATACTAAGTACATACATGCATACATACATATATATATGTATATATGTATGTGTGTGTATATATATATATATGTGTATATATATATATATATATATATATATATATATATATATTATAGTATGCATTTTATGTATATATACATATATATATATATATATATATATATATATTGTGTGTTATTTAAGCCACGGATATCGTTGAACATCCAATCGATTATACCGGGAAAATAACTCGAACCCAAGAGGAATTATATGGTAAGTGCTTCGCCATTGGCTGGACTCGAACCGCTGCCTGGTTTAGAAACAGCGATAGACAGTGACTTTGACCACTAAGTCGTCAAGAAAGGTATAGATTGATTTCGACTGATATATACATATATACATATATAATAATATATATAATATTATATATATATATATATATATGTATATATACATATATATATATATATATATATATATCATATATATACATATATATATATATATATATCTATTATATATATATATATATACGTATATATATAAAGGTTTTTGCAACGAAAGAAAAAAATGAAAAAGCCTTTTCATTTTTTTCCATCGTCGCAAGAACCTTTATTTATATTATTGCATCACGTCTTGTATACTTCGTGATCAAGTTATTCATATATATATATATATATATATATATATATATATGATATATATATAATATAATAATATATATTGCCTGACTGGTTTTAGTGTAAAAAACATGCGCAAGGTATTATCTATAACTATGAACTCTCTGTATAAAGAATGACTTTTTTATCTGCAATGGTTGACAATGAAATCCCAGAAGTTAACACAATTTGTGATAATAGACTTGAATCACTTTTCATACCAGTATAAAGCTTCATGACAGTCACATGCAAGAAATTATTTGTGTTTGTTTTCCGGTTCCAGTTTTATTTTCAGCTTTGCTGTGATGAGGATAATGATTATGATAAAAGCGCCTCAGTGACGTGGTCGGTATGGTGTTGGCGTGCCACCTCAGTGGCCGCGAGTTCGATTCTCGGACATTCCACTGAGGGGTCAGAGATGTGTATTTCTGGTGATAGAAGTTCACTCTCGACGTGGTTCGGAAGTCACGTATAAAGCCGTTGGTCCCGTTGCTGAATAACCGCTGGTTCCATGCAACGTAAAAACGCCATACAAACAAACAAACAAATAAAATGATGATGATAAACGAAGTGGTGATGAAAGTAACTAAGTACACGAAGGATAAGTTTCGACATTAAAATAATCTAAAGCTATTCAATAGCCGAGTCTCCCATAGACAGGATCCTTTTGGGGCCCATTCCCTTCTATGGCGCCACCCAATTTGCGCTCAATGTTTCTCGTATCCCGGGTTATTAGACTTCTTCCCTAATATCCCACATCAGTTCCGATCTCAGTCCCCTCCCCATCTCTGTCTCCCCCCCCGCCCCATTATAAACATCAACCACCCCCTACCCCTTCCAACGCCATCCCAAATCCAGCTGCACCACCCAATGTTATTTTCTACCCGACGCCATAATAGACATTTTATGCAAATGCACCTCTAGTAAACACGTGCGAATATTTTTCCTCCAGTGACCTTCTCGCCCTCTTCTCTTTCCCTCCCTTCCTTCTTCTCCCCCTCGTACCCCTTCCCCTCCCTTCTTCCCCTCCCCCCTCCCCCCTCCCCATTCCCTTCTTTCCCTTTCCCCTTCCCACTAACGATCTATTAGACGTCCTATTCTGACGAGGTTTAGCTTCTTTCTTTGAAAAGTATAATTTCCTGCTTTTTATGATCCAGATTTAGATACGTTATCGGTTTTAAGTGCCTGGAGGTCCTCACTTCATAACAATACTTCTTGTTCTACTGCAACTTTTAGGCACTTACGAGTACTTAAGGGCTTTTTTTAATGCATACGCTTAACGATTTCTTTCAATTGTATGATAATAGAGAAAACAATAGCTACACTTATGCATATATTATATACTCGGGGGGTAGCGTGCTGAGCTGGAATATATAGTAAGGTTTGTGGTTCGTTCCGGGCCTACCAGTATACCAGCGGCAGCTGGGTGTCAGGTAATGGGCATGGAGTTAACATTATTTGTAAAGATTTGCCCAAAACCGGAAGTTGCTACCCTTCAGTTGCCTCCTTCTCAAAAAGAGGAAATGCTCATTGTAAATATAGAATATATAGTATATATACATACATACATACACACATATACATATCTATATATAGTGTGTGTATAAATAAATATATGTTATAAGTATATACTACATTATATATATACGCATATATATATATATAGATATATATTATATATATATATATATATATATATATATATATATATATATATATATATATATATATATATATATATATATGTATATATATATAAATATATATATATATATATATATATATATATATATATATATATATATATATATATATATATATATATATAATATATTATATATTATCAAATATTATATATAATATATAAATAAATATTATAATATATATATATATATATATAATATATATTATTATATATATTATAATATTAATATACCTCGCAGTTTTTATTGCAAAATTACCCCTTCCCCGATAACAGCCATGAGATTCATGGCTTCAATAGTTTCGGTATAAGAATAAATAACTCAAGTAGCATAGCATCTACTTTCGTCAATTCCTTTAGAGATTTCTACCCCAAGATAAAAGGAAGCGAAGGACACTGGAGATTCCGTCTTAGAATAACAGAAGCGACAGGTGTCTGTAGGCGGTGACGTGGAAATTTGCTCACATTGATCTTAGTAGGTTGGAGCACTGGGATGCAAGTGCTGCATTTATAATAAAAACATTTTCGAAATACTGCGACAGGACAGACTATTTTTCATTTAAATCACTTGCCGTTCTATTTTTTCAGGTGTTAGTATTCTGATTTCTTTCACAATTTAGTGCATCTTTCTTTCAAATCTCCGTAGCCATACCAAAATAACAACTTCTCTGGAAACAAAAAACCAAAATCGGTGTAAGACTGTTAACCCATATGCCTATTAAAAATGTTAGCCATGTTGCATGAAGGTGAATTGTTTAAGGATAAATATGTCTGGCGGTTAATTGTCGTCGATAAGTTATTATTGTCAAATTCTCTGGGTACGTGTAGAAACGTTTAACAGGGCAGCTAAGAGAAATCAACCAAAGACCTATCCCCGCCGACACTTGCCCTAGATGAGAAAACAAGGTCGTAGCGAGTTCGATTCTCGGGCATTCCACTGAGGGGTTAGAGATGTGTATATCTGGTGATATAAGTTCACTCTTGACGTGGTTCGGAAGTCACGTAAAGCCGTTGGTCCCGTTGCTGAATAACCATTGGTTCGATGCAACGTGAAAACACCTTACAAACAAACAAACAAACAGGGTCGTACATTTCACTGACTTTAGGACAATAGTTCTCAAATTTTTTGGTATCATTACCCCCGGCAGTGCAGTGGTGAGATAGATCACTATTACCCTACCCGATTCTTCTTCCGTTGTGTGAAGTAAAAATAATAATGACAATATGTGAAGTTATAATATAAAAGGAAAGCAAATGATTGGGATGCTTAAAACAAAAGTAAATAGATTTAATTTTTTTCTGTTATTTATAATTCTAATTAATTTATTTATTCATTTATTTATTATTATCTTTTATGAATTTACTGAATTTTATTCCAAAGATTTTTACTTCTAGAAAGTGCCTCGTTACCCCCCAGAAACGGCGTCATTACCCCCAAGGAAGTTATTACAAAACCACTGCTTTACGAAATGACAGTCATGGGATGAATTTTAGTACTTGACATATAATGCAAAATGTACCATCTTTATGTTTTTATGGCGCTTTTACGTTGCATGGAACCAGTGGTTATTCAGCAACGGGACCAACGGCTTTACGTGACTTCCGAACCACGTCGAGAGTGAACTTCTATCACCAGAAATACACATCTCTCACTCCTCAACGGAATGGCCGAGAATTGAACCCGCGACCACCGAGGTGGAACGCTAATACCATACCAACTGCGCAGCTGAGGCGCTGTACCATCTTTATGCAGTGCATCAGAGTAAATTGATAAAAAGAAAAAATTCATCTGCCGTCTACAATGTTTCAGAGAGATTTCTTTTGCAGCATCCGGCATAGATTTTCAGTGTTACGGAAACTCTTACGAAAAGCACAATGGGTAATAACGTCCACGGTCATGTGGGATGTTTTGGATTGAATAATTTTTCAGTGAATTACTTTATCTTTACTACTTTTTGAAAATTGTGACTTTATTTATTTAGTGGATGTTGAAACAGTGGCAACTCAATGATTAATCAGATCTACGCTTGAAAAATCACACACACACACACACACACACACACACACACACACACATATATATATATATATATATTTCTATATAGATATAATATATATATATGTATGTATTTATGCATATATTATATATTATATAATCGTATATAGAGATATATATATGTATATATGCAATATATATATAATATATGTATATATGCATATATATATATATATATGTATTATATGCATATATATATATGTATGATATTATTATATATATAATATATATAATATATATATATATAAATATCTATATATATATATATATATTACATATATATATATATATATATATATCTATTATATATATATAATATATCTATATATATATATATATATACATATATATATATATATATATATATATATATATATATATATATATATATATATATATTACATATTAAAGAAAGGACAAGAGAGAAAATAAAAGTTATTTTGATCCAATAGTAAGTCGATATAATGGTGCCGTTCAAGGGACTCGGCGGGGCATAGCTGCAGTTTGGAAGTAGAATGAAAGATAAAGATAAAGAAAGATTACTTTCGTTTGAATTCGGCGTGAATCAATATTTCCTCGTGTGTGTGTGTGTGTGTGTATGCGAATGTCTGAGCGCGTGTGCGTGTGTTTGAACGTCTCAAGTAAAGATACTCTAAAGTATAATGCTGATAGAAACTCGAGCGTCTCTATATTTTAGTTAATCCGTAATTATATATGATTTCCTAACATTTCTGAAAATTTTAGAAGAATATACATTATATTCGTCGACGCGCCTTCCCAGTCATGTTCTAATCGCAGTTATGAATGTACCTTTCATGAACGGGTAAAATTCATTCTGACAGCTAATTTATGATAATGAAGACACATGTTGTTGTTGTTTTTAGATTTAGCTGGCCTTATGCCAGCATGGGCTCTTGCTCCTAGAGCAGCCCGTAACTCGAAGACACAGCATGTATTTTTCTTGTTTTCGTTTGCAGGAATGCCATTTATTTGCATGTTTTATTGTTATCAAAATTATTATTATCATTATTATTGCTATCATTCTTATTATTTTCTTTATACCACAGTTATCCTATTCAACTGGGTGGTTTTCATAGTGTGGGGTTCCGGGTTGCATCATGCCTCCTTAGGAGTCCATCACTTTTCTTACTATGTGCGCTGTTTCTAGTAAAACACTCTTCTGCATGAGTCCTGGAGCTACTTCGGCATATAGTTTTTCCAGGTTCCTCTTCATGGATCTCGGGCTCGTGCCTAGTGTTCCTATGATTATGGGTACAATTTCCACTGTCGTCCATATTATTATTATTATTATTATTATTATTATTATTATTATTATTATTATTATTATTATTATAATATTCGGAATTTGTAAACATTTTAATTAAATAACCCTTCAAATTTTGAGTGAAAAGTGAGTCAAATAAACCCATTAATCGTTCGCAGTTTTATATGTGAGTATTGAAATATAAAAATTAGTTCATGAATGCAGATTAATTAGCGCAGGTGTGATGTATATTTTCCATTGTTGTGGTCCCTGAAATAAGAACTAAAACGCGTTTGTATCATGTCACCAAAATGCAGCTGTAGATTCTTTTTTAAATAAACAAAAACATACAAGGATATACACGAATATGAATATTCTGCAATCATATTATTGTATAGCTCTTATTTGTACGGAAAATACACCCATTTTCAACTTAAGCTCGGTCTAGGAACTCATTTGAAATTTAGTTAAAATTTTTTCTCTCTATTTGCATAAATAAATAGTTTAAAGGAAATTTTCATGAGGGCGGCCATCATTGATAAATGTTCCCTTTTGATATTATGCAAAGGGCATTGAACGTACGATCTGCTAATGCATTTGGGCTGTCACTTGGATAATTAATATTCGCGAGTCGTCACTTGCATCATGAATATGGAATCTCCTTTCACTGGTCTGCTTGGGTTTAACTCTTTTAAATGGAATGCAGCCTCATTTCTGTGCAGATATGTATGTTGCCTAAAATTCCAGATTAACAACAGTGGTTTTACTATATCTGTACGTGCTTGTGCTAGTGAGCAAGCACGTGGGCATGCGCAGGCACACACACCTTGCACACACACCCATACATATACATATATGAATGTATAGATATATACTGTATATACATATATATATATATATATATATATATATATATGTATATATAGTATATATATATGTATATATATGTATATATATATACATATATATATATATATATATATATATATATATATATATATATATATATCTAATAAAAGGAGCCCATAAAAATACCAAAATATACCTGTAGAGAGAGACAGCAGTCTCTGAAATATAGTACTTATATTTCAGAGACCTCTATATTTTGGGTTTTGGTGTTTTTATGGGCTCCTCTTATTAGATAGCATTCTGTTGTAACAGAACTTTTTTTGCCAGTCATATATATATATATATATATATATATATATATATATATATATATATATATATATATATATACATATATACAACTATTAAGCTACAAAAGTCATTTGATATCCAGTTCACTATGTTTGTGAATATTAAAATGTCGTGTTGTATGTAACAAAAATTCATAATTGGCCGATTGTTACCAAATCAGCTATCAAGGCGGTGGGGGTTAATTTTGATTCCAAGTGCAAACAAGTAAAAACTGCGTCAAAGTTCCTCCGGCGCAAGCAAGTTCTCTGTATTATCAAGACCACCGAAAAATAGACTATCTTTCGGCGGTCTCGGTATACTTTGGTTTCGGTATCATGCTGTATGAGCCGGGCCCATGAAACTCTCAGCGGCTGTTTTGGCCTGTGTTATCGCGCGATCATGACTGACTTTAGTTTTAGATAAGATAACAACTACTGAGGCTAGCGGGCTGCAATTTGGTATATTTGAAAATTGGAGGGTGGATGATCAACATGCCAATTTACAGCCCTCTTCCCTCAGCAGTTTTTAAGATCTGAGTCGGGCAGAAAAAGTGCGGAAGGACAGTCAAAGGCATCTCGGTAGTTTTCTTTTACCGAAAACTAAAACTTGAGTTCGACAGACATATGTATAGGAGAACCTGTATCAACTTAAACCCTGTTGATAGCTCATTCTTTCAAAGGTCACTGTGCGTCGTTCTTAGCCATATCAGGTGGCGGCAGTTCGAATCCCACCGGTAACGAATCCCTTTATCAGTTATAAATCCCCCCAGGTGCAAGGTAATCCCGAGGAACAGTGAAATCAATATTAAAGGACTTTTATGGTTTAATGTTTGAAGTCTTAGACCACATGGGAATTACGGTGGAAAAACCGCAAGACTAGAATGTGGAAAGAGCTCATTAATGCTCCTTCCGTTTCTTTCAAGAAAACGCTCTTTTAAAAACGCTCATCTTTCATGATACGGCAGAACCCACATGATGGACTGCTTTCAGTTTTTTTATGATTATTATTTTGTCCTTAATTGAGTTTTAGCGGAGATTTTCGGCTGTCCTAAAGGGTAATTATCATGAATATCGTAAAAAGTGAGACTTGTCTGCAGATTTAAAACATCCTTGGGATATAAGATTGTCAAGTTGAAAGATTCCCTAACTCTAACGTGTTCCATTATAATTGCTATGACAAATGTTTAACGTCGGAATTATTGTGGAAACCGGGTTTTCCCGATACAAAAGAAAACAAATAGAAAATGCGCCTAAGTTTCTTCGGAGCAACCGAGAATTCTGTAAAGCTGCTACAGCATACAATCAAGGCCACCAAAAATAGATCGCTCTTTTGGTGGTTTCGGCTGTATGAGCCACCTTGGCCCATGAAACTCCAACCACAGCGCGGTGGTGGCCTGTCTCATATAGTTGCCAGACGCAGCATTATGGATAACCTTAACCTTTAATAAAATAGAAACTACCGAGGCTAGAGGGTTGCAATTTGGTACGTTTGATGATTGGAAAGTGCAAACTAACTTGCAGCCCTTTAACCTCAGTAGTTATTAAGATCTGAGGGCGGACAGCAAAAAGTGCGGAGGGGCAGACAAGCCGGCACAATAGATGTAGAGAATGACGGTTGCTTTAAAATGTCATCTATACTATGTTTTTTTCCATCTGTCCACTCGCCAGTGGTGTTTGCGTATGGTAACACTGCGTCCCGGGCTTTATATAGTTACGCTATGTGTAAGTTATAGGTAAATAAAAGGATATCTGGGTGTACATATGCAACTGAAAAGTGTTTTAATAATTTACTTTATACGAATTACACCGTTAATATTCGAAATAGGATATTATAATTGCTGAATGTAAGCTGAATGTAACTATCTAAAGCCCGTTAGGCAGGTTACCATACGCAAACAACACAGGAGGGTGGGCAGATGGAAAAAAACCGAGTATATATAGTTATTACATAAAATGAACACTGTTCTTGCACGGAATGACTGTCAGAAGTAAATTTAACACGAGTATAACGCAATTCGTAGTGATTAATGATCATTCAGTCTCGTAATTGCTCATGAATTTTGTAATTGAAATGTGACCCGTCGACCTTCAGGCGATCTCATTAAGGGCCATTAAAATAATCAAGTTATGATTCAAGTCAGTCCCTTTCCATCATGTCATCGACAGAATGACGACTGTTATGAGAAAAGCCGTGCATTTTTAGGCGAGAGAGAGAGAGAGAGAGAGAGAGAGAGAGAGAGAGAGAGAGAGAGAACGGCAGACTGTCATTTAATTTTTATGACAGAGTTGTTAAATTGTGTTTAACAAATACATTTTCGTTGTTTTCCACATCTACAAGTATATTATAAAAGTTATAGCCAAGTTCGAAAAGCCGTTGACATATTATTATTTTACGGAGGAATTGATAACTGTTTGAAACAATACAAAATTTTTTATTATTATTAGTTTCGTTGTATCCAGGTAAGTCTGGTCGTTAAGCCAAATAGAAGAGCTGACGTATCTAATTACATAAATATGGGTTTATCGACATACACTCTGATTGTTCTTTGGTGAAGAATCGTTATATACTGATCCGTTCTGTATTATGAAGACTTGATTATAGCGTATTTTAGAAATCATCGTAACTATCGTAAATGTTAGTTAAGAAATTGATTTAAAAATACTTTTTCTAAAACGCAAACACGAGAGAGAGAGAGAGAGAGAGAGAGAGAGAGAGAGAGAGAGAGAGAGAGAATGCGTAGGCAAGGAACAGATATTCAGGAAACATGGTTAATCCTGGTATGATCAGCGCAGTTTATTCCTCTCAATTCAAAAATTATTCTCTCTCTCTCTCTCTCTCTCTCTCCTTATGGGTTCCTTCTTAGTTGTGTTGCATCAGTTTCATAGCCATGTATACCAGTCAGTGAGTACAGAAGTAAGTTGCAAATAGTAGTGCATGGTCTGAGATATTTTGCCGGGTTTGAAACTAGTGATTCATAAAACTGCGACTAAAGCAATCACTCTCATAGATGTCTGAATGGTTCCACAATCATTGCACGAACAGAAATAGCGAGAATTGAGCATCGGTAACGAAATTTTCGTCACTTTGAAGCAGCTGGTACAAGGGGTTAAATGACCAGTTCAAGGAATTTGCCGTTGGTTGTCACAGTCTAGAACAATAAATAAAAAAGTAAATAAATAAATAAGTAAATAAAAACAAATACATTGACTGTTTAGAAGGCCCCCCCCCCTTTTTTTTTAGCTGAAAACCCTTATTGACAGAGCCCTTATATGACAGAGCCTTTTTTTTCTAAATCTTCAGCTGAAAGCCCTTATTAACAATCTTTCTTTTTTTTTTCCTTTAAATCTTCAGCTGAAAGCTCTTATTGACAGCGTCAACAGACTATAAAGCCAAGAGGATTCCAAAGGGAAATCATCCTGCAGTTACAGGAAAAGGTGAAGAATTAATAAATAGTGAAGGAATAGGAACTTAAACCGATGCACCTGAAATTCAGGAGACGTCAGCAGAGACAGAGTTGTGACGAATTTGCTCCTGCTTAAATATTTAGAGAGAGACCAGAATATTTCATAAGTGCACTAGGTCAGTAAACTGCTCCATATTTAAGTTGCAGCCAAAATAAAACTTCTAAGATGCTAAAGGAGACATCAGCATTAAGCTGTGGTGAATTTGCTCCTGCTTATAAATATTTAGAGAGAGACCAGAATATTTCACAAGTGCACTAGGTCAGTAAACTGCTCTATATTTAAGTTGCAGCCAAAATAAAACTTCTAAGAAGCTAAGTAGTATTAAACCTGACGCTTAGAAAGCGACACACTGCAGCAACCAGCTTTTGAAGTGACTAAATAACAAGATACTTTCCCACTCCGAGATTGTTGTCTAATAATATGGCGTTGCTGATTCGAGGAACAGATAGACAACTTTTAATAACTGTCACTGCATTATCATGTACGAAAATAAACGATAGGGACGGAGACAAGTTATCTTGAATGACGCTGAACAAAAGACGCGTGAAACCAAATATAGCTGAACTGTTCATTCGAAAGGACCCGAAGGAAGATATCGCCGGGATCGTTATATAGCCATTTTCCTTATCCGCCTTGCATCCACGATGGCTTTTACTGATGAAATGATAATGATAGTGTAAACAGCTTGTTGCTTTGTTAGCCACCTGCTTGGTTTTTGTCGTTGTAGACGTTTTGCTAATACATATGCTCTTAATTGCATGGTTGCATGTGATTTATGTGATTATCAAACCCTTTAAAAGGGTCTTGCCATTATTTGTTATATTCGAATTGCAGTATCAGTAATGAGATTTTTTTTTTCGTAAAGCCCACTTAGTACGGGGGAATTACAGGTATAATTGAAGACCGTTAATATACGGTGGTGTTTTATAACTGGTAGTTTAATTGAAATTATCTGACGTTAATAAATACAAGGGACACTGGAAGGAGAGGCCAGGGTTACCAGACGACGGCTTGCTTCCCTTCTCCAAGTTTCTTCAGAAGATTCGAGTGGAATTTTGCTTTCATTACATTCAGAGTCGACCGGAGTTTTCCCAAAAGTTACTATAAAAGGCTCTCATTTTAAAAGAACCACCCAAGAAAGAATTAATTCGCGAAAACGAGAGGGAATCCAACGGCAAGTTGGTGTGCATTCCACAACCGCCGCGTGAAACATTTTGGAAAACGTCCAGCGGCGTTTGGAAAAGGGCGATTGAATGAATAGCCCATGAATAGAATTTGTGTCATGTCACGGTCTTAATTGATCAAAAGTAATCTGTCGCCTACCGGAGGGGTGGGAGAGGCGCCCTATGAGATGGGTGTGATCGCCCAAACGGCGTTTTCCTTGTCATGTCGTTAGACATGCTTCTGTTTTACCAATGAAAATGGTTGAAAAATGACCGGCCGCCTGCTGTATCGAGTTCCCTGCTTTGCCACCAGGTGGCTCTGGTTCGATTGTCATTCTTTTGTCATCTCCTTCAGACACCGATGTCTTTTTCTGCTGCGTTGATTTAGGAGTATTAATTGCTATTGCTGACAGAATTCACAACACAGCTAATATCAAGGTTCCTGAAGGTTTCAAACTACATAACTTTGTTTCTCCACCAGCTCCTACCCCTCCCCCACGCTCCAACCCCTCGCCCTGGGGTCGGGGGAATGAGAAATAAAGTGCCGCTAAAGAGACGGTTGGCTAGATTATAAATATAAAATGCGCGGGGCCACACATAAAACGGTACCCTTAGTCAATAATAAAAGCAATAAATAACATCATTAACAATGGACCTCTGATGTTGCGGAAAATTATTGGGAGCCTGGGCACGGACCAGTCCTCCCTCCTCTGGGGCCAATAACGGGGGAAGTTTTGTGCAGCGCGGTCGACAGCCAATGGGAGAAGACCTTTGATCCCAAGTTGGATGTCTTTGGCCTTTGTTAACATCGAGTGTGTAATTTTGAGGGAAATTTCCGTCCTATTTGATTCTTTAAGAGAGGGAGGACGCGCAGGGATGGTTCCTGGATCTCTGCTCAAAAGAGGTCCTTTGAGGATTTGTCAAATTCGACTGGAAATTCTTAGTGGTGGTCAGGTTTCAAACGTGGTTCAGAATATAAAAAATTAACTTTATAGTCTTTTATCGAATCTGCAACTAATCAGATTTTTTTCTCTTTTTTTATTTTTTAAGATTAGTATTTGCATTTACATTCACTTTCTTCTTAGAATATATACAGACATACGATATTTATAGCCGTTTGTTTGATTACTTACACACACACACACATACCTATATTGATAATAACATATATATATGTATATAATTATATATATATATATATATATATATATATATATATATATATATATATATATATATTTATATATATTTTCAGTAGATGAAATCTACTTGCATGGAACAAGCACACACAGACCGTGAATTTAAAATTCAAGCTTCCAAAGAATGTTGGTGTCAACATCCCACCGCAGTCCCCACAATACAGCAGTAACTGATCATTCTATAGAGCCAGTGATTTTTCATCACCCTGGGAGGAGACACATACCCACGACATCCGAGCGGCATACCACGACACTAACCACTGTACGAGCTCTCTCTCTCTCTCTGCTGTCTCTCTTTATACACACACACACACACACACACACATATATATATATATATATATATATATATATCTATATATATATATATATATATATATATATATATATATATATATATATATATATATATATATATATATGTATATTGTGTGTACATGCGTAACTCACATACACTGTGGCTTTTTTACACTCATAAATATTAAGCTATGTTAATATAACGTTAAATCATTATAGTAATATGTTAATATTAAGGCCATGGTGAACATAAATTGTACACTTATCCAGATAAAATTGTGGATAAACCACACTTTACATTACTCTTACTAATACTTCACTATCTAAACTATTCCATACCATGGTAAACTAGCTTACTGCCCTCAGTCTTTCACCCATCTTACCTATCAGCTAAAAAAAAAAAAAAAAAAAGAAAGTTAAGCTGCAAATGTCGTTTGGTATCCTACTCATTATACCTCGGGGAAAACTTGAACTCAAGTGGGATTATATTTATTAAGTGCTTCGTCGTCAGAGGGATTCAAACCACTACTTGGTTTCAAAAGCAATGACTTTGACCAATGAGCCATGAAGACGTATGGTGAACTGGATATTAAACTTTAATTGTGAAGAAGTATTCGTAAATATAAAAATACCATGGTGTATGTGACGAAACTCACAATTTATATATATATATATAGTATATATATATATATATTATATTATATATTATATATATATATATATTATATATAATATAATACATTAATATATATTAATATATTATAATATATTATATATTATATATATATAGATATACATATATATATAATACTATATATTAATATATATATATATTATACTTTATATATATAAATAATATATATATATATACATACATTACCATATATAGACTTACATATATATATATATATATATATATATATATATATATATATATATATATATATATATTTATATATATATATATATATATATATATATATATATATATATATATATATATATATATATATATATATATATATTGGTAGGTTGAGAAAATAAGAGATTCTTCAGTTTTCTCAATAGACGAATTTGATGTGCAGTTAGTTTAACTACTACAAGAGCCATCCATTTCGACCTCGTAACTGGAAAATTATTCAATTATTTTCCATATATACAGTATAGAGACAAATCTAACTATCATCATTGTTTCATCCATTATGTCTACGTATTCATAATGAATAACCTGAAAAACGGCGCAGGTGAAACATGGTTGATATGAATATTCAGGGGTAAACGCATCTTTTTATGAGAGCAAGTGTAAACATTTGGCGGTTATTAATGAGAAAACGGACCCAGAAAAAAAGTAATTTAAACAGACCCTCTATATCTAAATTAGGAACTAATAGGCAAAAAATTGGTTTGAGAGTGGTGGCTGTTACAAATGTGATATGTTAATGTATTTAAGATTCTATTCATGATTTTTCAGAACTTGCTATGTTTACCAATATCAAAAGGGGCACACCAGTTCCTTATTGTTTCTGACACAACTCCAAGGCTTAATGAAGCAAAAAGTTTCATTCCAGGTGGTTATGCAAGGATTTGTGGACAAGAAGATATAATTCCCTGCCTAGACTATACCCGTGTTTAACATGAGCTAGCCCGTTTTATACCCTTAATATATTCTGCGCTAGTCCGGTTTATTCCCCCTGGGCATCATTTAGCCAGGGTGGCCATATTATGCCTTCGGAACACAATGACACCAATTATTCAAGTATAAACTGTAGCAAATACTTTAACTAGTCTCATCCAATACAGGAGATAGTTTTAGTTCATTAAAACGCCGTCGAATACTAATCAGGCTAAAATTTAGATTAAACAGTTAATGAACAAATTTATGATTGTCTTCATATACAGTCTATGAGTTCACCAACAGGAGTGGGCCCCCTTAAAGTTACGGAATGTTAGTTATTATGTAACCAACTTACATATAACGTACCGACATCAGACTGAAAATGTCCTTGACAAGGGTATGCGTCGTGCTTATTATTATTATTATTATTATTATTAATTATTATTATTATTATTGGTATAATGCATTTAAAAATAAATCTCGAACAGATTCCTGAAAGCTCTCTGTAGAGATTTATTTTGAAATATATGTACTCATACATAATTGTGGATTTGTTTCTCCCTTTTATTATTATTATTATTATTATTATTATTATTATTATTATTATTATTATTATTATTATTATTATTATTATTATTATTATTATTATTCAGAAGATAAACCCATTTATGGAACAAACCTACAGCCGCCATTGTCTTGAATTTCAAGATTCTAAAAAGTATTGTGTTCATTGAAAAGAAGTTAAAGAAGAAAGGAAGATGTCAATTATCAGCAAAGGAAAGAAAAGATAGGTTCATAAATGAATAGATAGAAGTATAAATAAATTAGTCATATGCAATTATATTGTTCGTTGTTACGCGTCTATCTTAAAATTATGATGGAAAGCAAGTTTGCACATTAAAATATATATGTTTGTGAATAACAGAAGGTGCTTAATCTGCAAAAGTCTGTACCACGAAACGTAATCTGTAAAGAGAGGCATTATACAATGGTAATGGAATATGGAGAAACCAAAGAAATGTAATTTGAAGCAAACTATACCGTTGCTAGGTGGAGTGATACTGGTAACGAGAATTTTATTTGTTTCTGTAGGCATTAGTATTTGGTTTAATCATTTTCGTGATTGTAAGTGAAATTGAACAATAGAGAAGTATGCCAATTGTCAGATGACAAATACTTGCACATTTTAAATTTTTTCAGTCCGGAAAATGAAATGGAAGACTAAACAGCAGAAAAAAACCGATCGAAAAAAAATAAATAAATAAAAAGCAAAGGATATTACAAAATTACCTGATACAGAAACGCGACGCTTTAGCCGTGTCGAATTCAGAATCCCGGGTAGTATCAGGGGCTTTGTTTAGGACGGCGGGGAGGGGGGGGGGGGGCCATTCATGGTGGATGGGGGAAGGCACCGATGACAATGACCCTCTCCCTTGGCCATGTGAAACCGTGTAATTCAAAATGTATAATGAAATTCTTGTGACAATTTACAAGTGGGCGTCCTTTCGATGGAGAAATATCTGGTCTGCTACGAAAATGGATTTGTAGTGAAAATTAATGAGTGTTATTTTCTCCCTCTTTGTA
>NC_087201.1:122755352-122758107 GCF_015104395.2 Macrobrachium nipponense
AGTCCACACTGAAATATATGATGATCTCCATTGCAAATAAAATACCTTCTTTAACGTTTTATTCAGGAAACAGCGGACACCATACTTTCATAATGCGATAAAGATTGTATCGTTCTGATTGTATTGCGAACCTTGAACATCCTACAATGCCTCTCTATAGTCATGTGGTCGACGGTAATTAAGATGTGTTAATGATGGGATCACAGAAGAGATAAATGATCAATAGATATTTGTTCAAACACAAAATATATGTAAAAGAGGCATTGCATATCAAAAGATGAACTGTCCATAAATCTTCTCAATGTAGATGATTTACTGGTGATAAATTCGGCACGACTCATCTCGGCGTTTATTCCAGACAGGGATGCTTCATACCTCATACGGTATGGACTCTGTTCCGCAATTATGTAGTCATAAATGACAATACCTGTCTTTGGTCGTACTAGTGTTTATTATGATAGGAGAATTACTGTACGCGAGAAAAGGTCCAAGTCTTAATATGTATTGTGTGTATGTGCGTGTGCATAGTTTTGTCCGAATTTTAATGGTGTGATCGCATTTATGTGGGGCTTCCCGTTGCCACTTTGGGAGTGGTTTAACACTAGCGTTTAAGAGTTGAACTACGAGCTTCAGACTCATAGATATGAAGACGCACATACCCTTGTCCCTCGTCCACCCCCCCCCCCCCCCCCCATGCTTCAGACACATAGATATGAAGACCACAATACCCTTTCCCCGTCCAAACCTGCCCCCCCCCCCCCCCCCCTCCCCCCCCCCCCCCCCCCCCCCCCCCCCCCCCCCCCCCATGACATCAGACACCACTCCATACCTACCACTATCCGTTAAGAGCCACAATAACTGTAAAGGACCCTTATCGGAGTGATCAACGTTTTCTTCCAATATGCATCATAAAAGAGAGAGAGAAAGAGAGAATCCTGATTTATTGCTTCGTGCGAGCGATGTAATATGAGTTATATGCTCGTTCCGGTGAGTTGTTGGACTCGCCAGGAAGATTTATCCGTCAAGCTATCTAAAGGCCTTTGGAAAAATTAATTTTATCTTTAATGTTATGGAACTTGTTATGGAATTTTTTTGTTGCGTTGGGTTGGCCGATAGATAGATATTCAGGAGACTGGATGCAATATTTCTCTTGTCCTAAGAAACCCTCTGCAGCTTCCACAAAGAGAGGATTAAGAAACAGAGCCTGTATGCAAACTTGCTATTACAATATTTCTCAGTAATAGGAAGTTTGTATACAGGCTCTGTTTCTTAATCCTCTCTTTGTGGAAGCTGCAGAGGGTATATTATGCGTTAGATTTAGATGTTTTTATACACTAACTGTTAATCTGAGGACTCTAAAATCTATATATATATATATATCTATATATATATATATATATATATATATATATATATATATATAAATATATATATATTCGAAAATTGACAGAGAAATAAAGGCAGATGAATAATCTACTAAACACCCTTTAAAAACATGGTAATATGGACGAATAATATGAAAGAGTTTGGCATAATAGCGTAATTTTAGCCAATCTATGAGAATGAATAGCCCGCCTAACTACAGCAGGTTGATTTATGAGGCGCAACAAAAAAATTGGCCTGGCATTGCAGCAGATAAGCTGTTGAATTTGCCCACAATGCCCATCGAATCTAATGGGTTCACGGTAGAGGATGGAGGTATCGATAATTCAAATTGGTGTCACCTTCTCTGTGGAGTTCGTGCTGGACGTGAAGAGTAAAAAATAAAGATGGGAAATCATATCTCTCTCTCTCTCTCTCTCTCTCTCTCTCTCTCTCTCTCCACTTTTTTTTGCGTATGAGTATACGATTGCATTCGCCAATAATTCATGCTGAGTGTGTCACAGTGAAAATAGAATTTTAGGAAATTTCATGTAGCCTTGTGGCTCATAGATTTTCCGTTTTATACTCAATTATTATTATTATTATTATTATTATTATACTATTATTATTATTATTATTATTATTATTATTATTATTATTATCATCATCTGTGTTATGTATGATGTAGGTTTTTCCGTTATTAACGTGCTCCGCTTCAAATGGTTTTACATAAGTCACCATCTTGAGCTTACAAGTTATGTTGACTAATTACCTTTTTTCAGTTTGACTGTTCTTTGATGGACATTTATACACGCTATTTTTTATTTTTTTTAAGTGATTGAATGAAAAATCCGTTTCTTTCCACTCAAGTCTTTCACTAACCAGTTCAACTGTCTTTACGGAGAGACTACATTGTCTCACATTGTATTATTATTATTATTATTATTATATATTATTATTATATTATTATTATTATTATTATTATTATAATATACTATTATTATATTATATATATTATATTATTATAATAATAATAATAATAATAATAATAATAATAATAATATATTATTATTATTATTGGCAGGAGACACTCTTTCAAACATGTATTATTGAAAGATATTACTGCATTCAACTTGTAAATAGTCTTCTCTATTTTTCTAATAACTGCTTTCTCTCTGCTATAGCAACTGGCGAGTATTTTGCCGATATGATTCATCAGGAGTCAATCTCAGGGATATTATTGCATTAAATTTACTTATTACATAAAACAAATAAATAAACGCAACACTATTTTATACCTTGATTTATGTATCTACTTTCTGTACTGAATAAATTTAATGCAATGATATTGAAATTGACTCCTGATGAATCACATCGGCGCAATACTCGCCAC
>NC_087201.1:122758607-122808000 GCF_015104395.2 Macrobrachium nipponense
AGTAGGGAAGTCAGGGGAGGTTTATAGAATATTCTATGTCCAGATTTCGATGGTGGGATTCTGATTGTAAATGAACCAGATTCATATAGACTAGATATTAAATTGATTTTCTGTGTATTAGTTGAAAAATTAGCATACGATATACTGTTATATATATATATATATATATATATATATATATATTATATATATATATATATATATATATTATAATTATTCCAGTCAGCAAGTTTATATAGACTTCAGGAAGGTCCATGATACACATGTTGTTTAAAAAGGCCATGTTTATTAACAGCAAAAGAAAACGTTGTTTCGCACTACTCAGTGCATCATCAGTCTGTCAAAAGTAAAAGACACAATAAAATACATTATTAACATGAAAAGGAATTCACAAGGTAATTAAAATTTACAAGTTAAAACAATAAAAAGTAAAAGAGCATAAAAAGTACATAAAACAGAAAACAAAAAGAGACTACCAAAAATTAAGCAGCCAGAATTTCTAAATATTGAAATCATGCTGCATTATGTAAAACCGAAGTCCTGAAACAACACTTTTCAATAATTGGTTATGTAAGGGACCCAGACCACTTAACAACTTTAGAATCGTTATATATCAAAAGACTGGTTCCCTCTCTCTATAGTAATACTTCCTCAGCAACTTTGTATCTGGCATAGTTGTCGTCTGGCCTTGGACGTCATTGTATGTCATTCCCTCTTCTCTCCTGCTTATAGATGGTTGGTGTTTTTGGTAGTCTCTTTTTGTTTTCTGTTTTATGTACTTTTTATGCTCTTTTACTTTTTATTGTTTTAACTTGTGAATTTTAATTACCATGTGAATTCCTTTTTATGTTAATAATGTATTTTATTGTGTTTTTTTACTTTTGACAGACTGATGATGCACTGAGTAGTGCGAAACGTTTTCTTTGCTGTTAATAAACATGGCCTTTTTAAACAACATGTGTATCATGGACCCTCCTGAAGTCAATATATATATATATATATATATATATATATATATATATATATATAATATATATATATATATATATATCTATATATCTATATATATATATATATATATATATATATATATATATATGTGAATATATGTATTTGTATTAAGTATAAAAGACTCATTAAAACACTCTGGTTTAAAGCTTTAAACCAAAGTGTTTTAATCGGCTTTCTATACTTGAGACGTATCCTGTCTTAACAGAAGAATTTATTTATATGTATATGCATATATATATAAATATACATTATATATACTATACATAGTATATATATATATATACATATATATATATACTATACATATATATATATATATATATATATATATTTATATCATATATATATATATATATATATATGTATGTATATATATGTCATATCACATTACCGTGATTCATATACACACATCGAGCTACAAATGTCCTTTAATATCTAATTCGCTCCACCTCGGAATTAATATATTTTCATATATATTTAAACATATATGAAAATATATTAATTCCGAGGTAGAGCGAATTAGATATTAAAGGACATTTGTAGCTCGATGTGTGTATATGAATCACGGTAATGTAATGTGACTCATATAATGGATACGTGTTGACAAAAGCCACTACAACGTTACCGAGGTCGAGGTGGGTTGATGCAGTCTCCAAACAACGAATACCTGAGAGCGACAGGTATTTGTAGGTGAGAGGCGGCATAAACTTATAGCCGCTTGCGGTGGCGGTGTGGGTTAAAGCTTCACTGTCGTCCTGCATATGTTTGGTTTTGATGGTTCGCGCCCGGGAGCCAACAAATCTCTTATCGACTAAAAAATTCCCCTTCGGTTAAACATATGTGAAAATATATTAATTCCGAGGTAGAACGAATTAGATATTAAAGGACATTTGTAGCTCGATGTGTGTATATATATATATATATATGTATATATATATATAGATATATATATATATATATATATATATATATTCTTATACATAATAAACACACACATACATATATGTACAAGGGACGGGGCTTCGTTTCTCACTATCGGACATCATAACTGCTTCAAATTTCTCGCACTTGAATTTTAAGGCTTTGTAGTGACAAGCGTATCGCCCATCTCCACCACCCCCCCCGCAAAAAAGAGCGAAGAATTCGATAAGTTAAAAGGGTATTGTGGCTATTACAATTACATTTATGTGAATGGTAAAAAGTGACCAGTAGATTTTACATGTTTGTATGTATAAATGTATGTATGTCTGCATATATATATATATATGTATATATACATATATATATATAATATACTATTATAACGTGTATATACATATATATATACGTATTTTTGTATATAATATATATATAATATATATATTGTGACAAAGTGCCAAATATCTGGTTACTACACTTACCATTCATTAATTGTTACCTCACAACAGCCAGACACCTGAACCTTCATCACAGGTACTAAACGACTGAATACTCTAAAGGCAACAGTGATTCCTTAAACAACTTACCAGTATTGCAGAAAACCAGACTAAGTTCATTAAAACATGTGTGAGGTAATCTTACATGCAATTAAATTAATTAAAGGGCATCACTCCATTTACAACTTTTAAAAGTCTAAGTATTTCCTTGATTTCAGATGTCTAAGTACTTTCCTGATTCTAACTCACTTCAAGTAAATTGAAGGTAAACAGCTCAATTACCACTCTATGTTTCTACCTAAGCATGATCATATAATTATTTACTTATACTGATGAAAAAGAAAACACTTATAAAAATTTTAAATACAAAAATATATTATCAAACTCTAAATTTATAAGTGAAATTCACAATATCAGGGAAAATTACTGTTTAATTAATTCTTGAATTAATTAAGCAAAATTAAATCAAAATTAATATCACAAAATTCAAGAAAATTAATTCAATCAAAATTCAGAAGTGTTAGGTAATAATTAGAATTTGGAAATTAATTCACAAGTGCTAAACAACAATGAAACTTGAAAAGAATTCTAAGTAAATGCAAATTAATTCACAAGTGTTAAATTCAATTAAATGTGCAATGATTAATTAATGAAAATAACTAAGTTAATTAAATTGTGAATGCAAATGAAAACACAGAAAAATGTGGAAAATACCAAAATTGCAAAAAAGCACTAATCACACTGAATATAAAATAAAAACACACACTTCAATAAGAAAAAATGGATAAATGCACACAAAAAAATCACTTCAATAGACAAATTGAATAAATGCACAAAAAAAATCACTTCAAATGAAACAAACACAAAACACAAAAATTTACAATGTGTAAAAATTTAAACCTGTTTCATGAAACACTGTAACTATTAGTTCTCTAAACCATTGTAACTATTAGTTCCAACTAATAAACACACATTACCTTGGTACCAATATTTTCTTTCTACTGCAGCTTGTTAAAAAAATTCAACAATTCACAATATTTCACAAAATATAAGGCGCCGTTGCACACTTGTACAATGTTTGTTCAGGTTCCACAAAAAGCACCAAATAATACCAAATAACTCTAAGAAATCTGAAATCTAAAAGATTCGAGTGACCAATTACGTTACGTTAATATGAATTCAAAAGTGATGAGAGAGAGAGAGAGAGAGAGAGATAGAGAGAGAGATCTAAATGCAATGAGGTTCCAAGTCTGAATGAATCTCTTTTTCTACTCGTATGGGCACTTCAACAGACTGACGGGCTCAAAACGTTTTGGGCATATGAAAGATGGTGCAATCTTTCTAGAAGCTTTTAATATGATGTAACTTTACAGAAAAATCGGGAAATCTCCACTTGACTTCTCGACAAAGAAGTATGCGTCTGAAACCAGTCATGTTGTAGTATGCTCAACAAGGACACGTACTCGATCGAAGCAAAAGTCCCTTATCGGACATGATGACATGTGTTTTCGAAGCAAAAGGCCCTTATCAGACTTGATGACATGTTTCCAAAATACAACGGAGATCTCGAGGTCTCTAATCTGGAGGTGATGACAAGTTGTGGAAACAATTTCTATCTTGGAACAGACAAAGTTAAACTCTCTCTCTTTTTACATACTACATTACATATTCTTTTAAATTATGTTATGCAAAATCTGAACATACATTTTTAGACATCCTATAACTCTAAGCTAGTTAAGGAACCTGAAGTGTTTGCCAAAACTCTTTTCTAACATTTTTATACTGTCAAGAGAAGATATATGCGTTATTAAAGTAGCAGCATATAACATATATCATATATATATATATATATATATATCTATATATATATATATATATATATATATATATATATATATATATTATATTAATCCTGTACATAGTATACTATACTAAAACGTGAACAAGTCAGCGTGAAACTCAAAAGAAAGAGAGAGAGAGAGAGAGAGAGAGAGAGAGAGAGAGAGAGAGAAGGGAGGCGGGGGGCGGGGGGCGGGGGCGGCAACGAAAGGCGTGTTTTCTTTTCGTCGTAATTCCAACTACGCCATAGTCGGTGAGCGTAATGATCGTTGTTAGAGGTACGAATACAGCAGTAAATAAAGTTACGCCAAATATAAATAAATGTTTATTGTCAGATTCTCTTGGATACGACCAGGGTTGATATAAGGACCTTGAATACCAACTCTAGATGAAAAATTATACACAAGAGAGAGAGAGAGAGAGAGAGAGAGAGAGAGAGAGAGAGAGAGAGAGAGAGAGAGAGAGTGCTATCAGGATTTTGAACTCACAGGGTGTGATCAGCTGTATTCACATAGAAACAGCCAATGGCACAGTCCAATTTACACACAAGTGTTTCGCCGACTAAGTAATTTTGAAAACAATCTTCAAAGAGCGATTTATTACCTATTTCGTGACAAGCAGCGCACGAAATCAAACTACTGAACTTGTGTGGCATTTAGAGGAATCTTTCCTCAACATAAAAACAAAAACAAAATCATCTCCATGATTTATTTAAACTGACTAATACAGTTACTGTTGTTTCCATATTTTCTATAGACAATCAAATTGCAAAAAAATGTTAGTTTACTTTTGATCACTAATTACAATCATTCCTTTCCTCTTTTTCCACAATAATAATTAGCTCATTTTATTGTCTTTCACCTGAACCGCGGGAACACCTTTATTTTCTTTTCTCTGTGATAACCAGCCATCTCTTTCCCTCCACATAAATCAAAAAGCAATATAGTAATTTCCTTTAACGCTCAAACACGGCATATTGCCTTTTATGATATATATATATACATATATATATATATATATATATATATATATATATATATATATGTGTGTGTGTGTGTGTGTGTGGTGTGCGTGTGCGTGTGTGTGTATACACACACACACACACACACACTATATATATATATATATATATATATATATATATATATATATATATATTATATATATATATATATATATCGTAAAAGGTAGTACATATGTATATATATATATATATATATATATATATATATATATATATATATATGTATAATATATATAATATATATATATAAGATATATGTTACTATATATATAGTATGATATATATATATATATATGTATATATATATATATATATATATATATATAGTATATATATATATATATATATATATATATATATTCACATATATATCGTAATAAAACCCTGGATGTATTCTAACGCTAAGTAACGGCATTTCACCTTTTGCATGTCAATCTTTTAATAATAAAACATTTTACTGTGTTCTAACGCCAAATGACGGCCTGCCACCTTTTATATGTAAATTCTTTAATAATAAAACAAAATTCGTTCACTTTATGTTAATTTTTCAATAATAAAACACCGAATTTCGTTTATTTCCTTGTCCTAATGACCATGACAACACAAAAACTCCACTTTGGATGAAACCTGCTGATCGAATTTCATCCAAACCTATAAAATCAACTTACCGTATCCCATACATCATCTGAAAAGGAGGATGTAGATCGTGTGGATAAGACTTCCTTACAAATGACCCTACACCCAAACGGCGTAGCATAGAAAACACTATGCCAGGAGGTGTATCTGGGTCTCTCTTGCATTCGTTCATCACAAGAGCTTCCTATCGCGTATGTACACTGTCACTCCAATTATGCTAATTGCAAGGCCCGTGCCTTCATAGCGATTGAAATCTTCCACGTGGGAACTCGACACCGAGAGAAGAAGAAGAAGAAAAAAAGGGAAAATACGCAATCTGCTCCCTCATCAATAAACAAAGAGCCCCATCGCAGTATCGAATACGGGGGGAATCGCAAGCAGGTGAAATTCAAGTACTATAGGTGAATATCCAATAACATTTTAAACAATAAACACGTCAGAGTAAAGAGCGGGGCGGAGAAGAGTATCGGACATGACAATAAAGGGATTTTCTCGTCCACTGAGTCGATTCTATAGCCCTCCGCCCACTGCGAGACAAATGAGCATCGCCGGACCATTCAACTACACGCGGTGTCCTTTACGTAAAATCCGTCTCATTATATAAAATACAAATGTAACAGTGTTTTCTTTTATAATGCTACATAGAATCAAACACAACTTCATCAACTACTATCTTATAGGAACAAAATTATTTGAAGTAAAATAAATCTGCCTTTTTCTGAGCAACGGAAGAAATGGATCGAATGGAAGCTGACTGATCCCCGTCATTATAGGATCAGGGCCATTATCTCATCGTCGGCAAATCCTACCGAGCTTTAACAACCTGGTAATGCCCTGCACACAGCCTTTTTGTCTATTCCCACGAGTAATGGCGCAGAGATGACACATGCGATGCGAAGGGATAAGGTCGTCCAAGCATGGGATTGCTTTCAGTTATTACACCAGTTTAATTCGATTTTTAACTTACAGAAGAATAAACGCACCAAATCCAATGTTAAAGAAACTTTCTATTTCATGATAGAACTATTGGGAAACTATAGCTAGCATACGTGGGCCACTGCCATCCCGCTCACAATTATTATTATTATTATTATTATTATTATTATTATTATTATTATTATTATTATTATTATTATTATTATTATTATAAAATTAAAATTTACTAGCCCAGTGAGTCAAATTGGACTTTTACAGTATTGACCCGAAAGCATTCGAGAGGTAATTAATAAAAAGAGAAAAAAAAATACGCACGTAGATTGCATGTCTACAAAGCCCGCTCACAAGCACAACTGTGTGTGTGTGTATGTCTATGAGTGTGTGTATGTGCGGGTTTATATGCACGAACTACGGGACGGGGATCTCGTATCGTACAGGTAATACGCATCCACAATTCTATGTCTTCATAAAAGACTCTTACGGTTTCAGATCAAAGCCTGATACGTTTTCCTTTTTTAGAAATAAATCGAATAAAACTGGAATAATTAATAGGCCTTATTGACACTTGACATGTATAGTATACAGAGGGCCATGATGATGAACTTCACATGTATCCTCACATGTAAGATTCAGATCAGTTTGTAGCATACACTTCTTCAATCGTGGATGACCTAAGTTGTTGTGACGCCATGGGACAGTTTTGCATCAATCATCATCATCTTCAAACGACCTGGCCATCGCATTTTCATCAAAATGTGATGTCTCGATCCTGATGACCAATCCTACTTCTTCCTGTACTATCTACCTACAAAAGCAAGCGGGACACATTATGAATTCTTGTATAACTCACCCACCTCGATTACTACTGTTCTGTTTTGGTTTCCATTCAACACGTGTGCTAAAATCTCGTTAAAGAAGCATGACATCTTTTCATGTTTATTGTGAGCACTACAATGCCTCAGTTCTATTTTTGAAATACACACAATAAGAATGAAATCAAAATATAAAAATTTTTCTCATTTTGAGAAATATTACGCATCTACCTCCCCAATCAACGCACCACAGGGTTTACCTCTAAACTTTTCGTTCTCTCGCTAGCATTTCATTTGAACTTTTATTTTCTTCCTTTTACAAGACCTTAGGATATTCTGTTAATTTTAAACAGTAGGTAATCTACTTTTGTTAATAAGTGTACATCATAATCAATCCCCACCTTAAGTTCCTACAAAAATCAGAAACTAACCTCCATTGGGAACAATTTTCCAAATCTTTAACTATTTTAATATCGTTGACCGATGGTTTCAACACCTAAACCAATTCGTTATGACCCAAGTTACACTTTCTTTTTCCGTTAACACCGAAATTCATCTGCAGACCCTGACTTATCTCAATGTGAAGAAACCCTTTAATTCGTTTGTGTTTTACCTTCCCTCTCTGCACTGTCATCTATACATTTCATTTCTTTCACGAACTTCTTTTCAGGCCACCTCATCAGACCGATGTTTCTCTATTTTGTTCTAAAAACTCCATTCTCAATCCAAAATATTTCCTTCCACACTCATCTACCTCCAGTTGGATTTCAAACGACCTTGTACCTTCACCATAATAATAATAATAATAATAATAATAATAATAATAATAATAATAATAATAATAATAATAATAATAATAATAATAATAATAATAATAATAATAATAATTTATTAACAATAACAACAGACCAGATGTGACGTTGATTGATAAAACCAAGAAGAAATTACCATGGGACACCTGAGTAGATGAGAGAGAGAGGAAAAAAAATTGATAAGTATCAAGACCTGAAAACAGAAATAAGAAGGATATAGGGTATACCAGTGGAAATTGTAGCCATAATCATAGGAACACTAAGCACGATCCAAAGATCCCATAAAAGGAACCTGGAAAAATTAGATGCTGCAGTAGCTCCAGGACCCATGCAGAAGAGTGTGCTCCTGGAAACAGCGCACACAGTAAGCAAAGCGATGGACTCCTAAGGATGCAGGATGCAACCCGGAACCCCACATTATAAAACCACCCAGTCGAATAGAATGACTGTGATAAAAATAATAATTTTCTGGTCTCTTCAATCTCTTCCAATATTCTTTTCAATCCTCCTTTCCAGTATCAAATTATTCAGGGTTATAAAAGTAACAATGCTCCTTTCCTCTATAATAATCCACCAACAGAGAAAAAATTCTAAGAGAACGGTGTTTCTGGAACTCCAGTGAAGTTGTAGAAACCTTTGTTATTATTATTATAATATAATAATAATACAGTTTAGGCTACACTGAATGACTGCCGGCCCAGAAGGTTTGACCTTAATGGTTACAGAAGACAAAAGTCGACAGATGCATGAACTGAAAATGTTGAATATTCCAGACGCTTTATATAAGTTGACTGAATAATTGAAAATGAGTAAAGATATGTGTAACTTTAAATGCTCTGCATTCTCTGCTTTCAGGGACAGAGTCATGCGGCTTATTCATCCGCAACCTTGGGTCAGACCAGCGTCACCAATTCAATTAATGTGATGGCAATGCTTCAATTAAAGTTCCTTGTCTGGAATAAACGCCACAACCAACACTTGGTTCAATGCTCTACCTTGTTCACGTTAGATTCGTTCCTCTCTAAACCCGCCATTCACTAGAAGTAATAGTTTCAGAGACAGTAACAAATCACTCATAGGGAGAGATACATTTGATCTAGTTATAGTAACTGGAGGCTTAGATACTTTTTTCAATATCCTTATTTTCCTTAAATGTTTGTATGTGCTGAGACACAACATATTTGAACATTTATAAAGTCTGTATAATTTTAGGAACGAAAACTTATTTTGTTGAACAAAAGGATGTTTAAGCGAATAATAATTTTAAGGGCTTATAAAGCAATTCTAAAGGGTACTAACAATGCAAAGTTGCAAACTTCTTATTGACATGTTTGAATGTGAACACGTTAAAACGATATCGTCGCAAATTCTCCAGCATTCGAAGATTTTGGATCCGTAAGTAATGAATTGCACGATGTGGACATTCCCATGTTATTATATTCGACTGCATGGTGCTTGCGATGTTCAGGGTAATATGGATAAATTTTGGGTAGATAGTACAACTACGCACAGACATTTACATACATAAATAATCACTTTGATTAAAACGATCTTTAGATAGCGAGTCACTTGCTCAAATCTTTCTTTATTGCACTTCGTATGGTTACTAAGTCAGATGAGAAAAAGAGGATGTTCGCCACTTTCATCTTGTGGGAATTTCTTTTGGCTGGCCTTAAATACTTCTGTGTTAATTTAGTATGCTTCATTGTGAATTGGATCTAAGCATTTTAATTAATGCCGAGTGATCCTGAACGATTCATTTGGTTTCCACAGTCAAAGCTAAATGGAACAGTAGTTTTGTAAAGGAAAAATAAAGGTTAAATTGTCAGCTCCGTAATTTGGGTGCCATAGCTCTCATATCAGGAGAGACGCATTTCTGCTTCTGGTTTTTATGGATTCTCTGTGTGCTTTCCAGTACAAGCGTGCATCACAGATTAAACCTAACAACTTTATAGTTTGGCTGCCAAAGGTTGTTTCTGAAGTGTTGATTCCAGGGATACTTCCTTTTCTATCTAATTTCTTCTTATAAAACATGACTTTTTCTGTTTTGTTTTTTTTCTGCCTTTATGAACATGTAATCTTAAGGAAGTGTAAAATAGGCAAAGTCATCCATATACGAACCCTTTTTTAATTCAGTTTGTTAAACGATTTGTGATATTGTTCATTGCATGGAGGAGCTGTGTGTCATTGGTAACGCTTCCACGTGGGATGCCTTTTCCAGCTTATAAGAATCAGGATAAGTGTTACTTGTTCGCATCAGAAAAGCGGTCTCTTTGGTTGTATCGCGCCTCCAATACAGTATCTCTGCAGGTGGTAGCATATATAGGTCTCTTGGATGTCACAATAGTGTTTTGTTTCTGTTCGAACCCTTTTAAAACAAGATCTTGTAGGAGACCCAGTGGGTCAAAATTTGTAGATCTTACTTTTCTGTGATTTCATTTACTTTTAAGTTCAACGTTAGCTATGAATTCACAATTTCTTCAACATTGCACAGTCAAATTTTTAAAAATATCGGTCGTTATCTTGTTTGGCATAATGATGGCATGTCGCCATTCTTTGGGAAACAGTTTCTTAGTCCAAAGGTGGTGTTAGATTTAGTGTTAAAATATTTTAGCTAGGGGACTAGATATTTGATTAAATCAAATATAATCTTGTATTCACGGGGGCTAAGCGATTGTAGCCGACTTGAAATGTATCTCACTTTTCTGATACCTTCCAATCAAAATGTCTCCTGCTGCTTCTCCTTTGGGCATTTCATCTGTACTGTCTATAAATCATTCCGTTGTTCTTCCTTTACATTCAATTTATGATCCAGCGCGCGCGTGCATGTACATACACACGCATGAATATATACTGTAAGGAGCAAGGGAAATACTGAAGTGAATTGTTTTTATCTCCAGTATAAACGGCGTTTGAATTTTATTAACCCTAAAGATTTAATCGCCGAGTAATCACAGGACCTCATTATACATATTCATAAACATTATATGTGTATATTATTATATATATATATATATATATATATATATATATATATTCTATATATGTGTGTGTATGATATATATATATAATATATATATATATATATATATATATATATTCTATATATGTGTGTGCATGATATATATATATATATATATATATATATATATATATATATATATATTATATATGTATATATATATATATATATATATATATATACATACATATACACTAAACAACACATATTTATAAGCCTGATATATATTAACATGATTATGTATGTGCACGTGTACGTGTTTATTCGCTTATATACTCATAGTAATGATATATCGATCTCCCTATCGGTCTAATTATCTCAAAAGTTACAACTGAGAGCCATACTATTATCTCACATTTCCTGGCTGGTCACTCTATCTCTCTACCTCTCTTTGATTGAAAGTCTTGCTATAAATTTGCGCAGCTGCTCGAAAGATTTTCCCAAAAACGAAATTTCTGCCAAAACCTTTTCGGCGCCAAGACATAAATCGTAAGAAACCTGTATAGAGAGTTTGCAACGAACGTCTCGGGTCCCCATTCATTTCTCAGGCATCTAATTTGAGTAATGGCTAATGAAATTCAAACATCCCTCGGCGCCACTTTTTCCGACCCTCGGACCGATAAGGGCGTCGTAAATGGATGGCGAGAATGATAAGTGGTTGACAGTAAGTGGACATGATTAGAGATAGAACGCCCCCAAGTTACAGGGAAGCGATAACACATAATTGGTGCTTCGGAAGTCGCTCGTGAAGGTTCGATAAACAAGGCCTCGTGAGGGACCGTTCTGTTCCTCAGAAAAAAAAGACACAGTCATCGTTACGTCGTTCATTATAGAATTTTGAATACTCTGAAAGAAAGCGGACGAAGAACCCTTCTTTCGAGGAGGTAAATGGTGGCAGATGGTGTTTGAAGGTCTATTATAAGTGATTAGAATCTAAGAATAAACTTTAGTAGTGATTACGCTATAGAAAACGAACCCGGCTGCTTTTCCCACTCCTTGTGTGGGTACGCTGTAATGAGCTTTTATGAATTCATTCGTTGTTACTCTGTTTTTGACTTACTTTTAATAGTTCAACCTCACACGGGGACTTGGCTGAACTGTTATGTCACAGAAATAATGAACTGAGAACAACAAGAGGCACCACAGCCATTTCAATTTTTTCTTCAATCACATATCGGTTTAGCGGTAACTGGAAGATTTTGTTATATATATATATATATATATATATATATATATATATATACCAGATAAAGATATATATATATATATATAATATATATATCTTTATCTGGTAAAAACTATTCTTAAACAGTTACCTATTATAACCATTCATGTATACATGCTAACCTTTTATTTTATATGGTACCATTCATTCAATTAATCACATATGCATTTTAGAATGTAATTCTTATGTCATGCAATTATCAGCAGAACTATAGTACTTTCTGTTGTGTATGTATCCTCATGACTAACAGTATATATAACATATTCATATGCATTTATCTTGAACATGGATCTGTATTTTCCATGCATTATTCTTTACTTATGAGTATTTCTATTATGTATGTATTTTTTTACATATAATTATTTGCATATTATTCCTTAATCACTTGATTATGGCTAGGACTAATTATATACTATCACACTCCTATGAAACATATTTAACGTAAGTTTTGATGTTCAGTGCTTGGCTGGTAGCTGACCGAGCTAATGTAATGAATACATTATCAAATACAGATATTTTCCATATCTGTAAATAAACCCATGACCTAAGGGGTCACTGGTGAGATAGGAGAGTGATCAGTAGCCACAACAGGACGTAAAACTAGACCATGCCATGCGATGCTTGCAGTGGCCTGGTTTGCATTTGCCTGTATAAACAATTATTCGTCTCTTGTAAACAGGTCACAGCACCTTCCATGAGAAGCTGGTGACCTATCACCTGTAGAGGAAACACGTGACTTCCGAGTCATATCTGTTATTTTGTATAGGCTGAGATAGCTATTGTCAGCTATCGATGCGACCCTCTTTGAATGTTAATTCTCTCCTCATCTTCCAAGAAGGCAGTCATCTGACTAACCCTTCCTATACTCCTGTGATGGAGGTTATAATAAAGTTGTTGAAGTTAACTCAGGAAGTTTGAGTCATCTCCCCTACTCTGAAGAAGAAACAAAATCTACTTGATGTCACTCAGACGAGAAAGGGAAAAGGAACCACAATGCTTGCGTATCACAGTCGCAAGATCTAACATACAACTGGTCGCCGTCCTATACCATTACAAATGGTGGACCGCAGACAGTTATATATGTGTGTATATATAATATATATATATATATATATATATATATATATATATATACACACACACACACATATATATATATATATATATATATATATATATATATATATATATATAATATAAAACCATGAGAAACTGACCAGCGATTACCCGATCCAGTTTCCTGATCAAATCAGCGATTTCCGGTGTTGAATTTTTATTCCTAAATGCGTATGTAATCATGAGGGTTGGCATCCTTATCTCTAAAAGGGTTCCTCAGAACCGGAAGAGTACAAGACGTTAGGTAAAAAAAAATAATTATAATATATATATGTGTATATATATATACATATATACATACATATATATATATATATATATATATATATATATACATGTGTATAAGCGATATTATCTCAAACATATACCGGTCATTATTATCTAGATAATAATAAGCTTAAATGTTAGCTGATCGAGGACGGTGGCAGTTTCAGGCTGAGAGAGCAAGCCCCTCTAAACCGAGCCAAGTGAAGTACAGAGAATGTGAATGTGTATGTTGGGGAGGGGGGGTGGGGGGATAAAGGGCCATTTTGGGGATGGATCGGGAATGGGGAATACGAAATGGGTGGTCGGGAGCGAGCAAGAATTGGGAATATTCATTTTTTGATGGTGATTTTTTTAGGAAGCGACTCAAAAACACGCGGATCAGAATTATGGGGGGGTCATAAAAGTTATTCATGAAATTAATCACGGTCTGTCTATTTGCCTAAATATCGAAATTATTAAGAGGACCTTATCAAAGCTAACCCGGTAAAGATATGCGGAGAGTTACCAAAGATAAAATTCAAATGAATGATTCAACAAAATCGTGGGATTAGGTAGAAGCAAATTTCTTTCTGAACATGTTGAAATACCGAAAAATGTAAAATTAGCTGTTTTTGTGCATCTTCAAGAAGAGTCGAACACATTCGCGGTGTTCAAGGATATGACGTGAATGCGCGTGGGAATGTAATATAATAGTCACAGTGCACAAGATTTTCACACTTTTTGGATGCGCTTGTCACTACAAAGCTTCAGATCCAAATGCGATAATATGAAGGACTTCTGAATTCCGTAGCGAGATTCGAACCCGCATCCGGAGCATCAGAACGAGGTCGCGTTACTGACCTGACCATTTGGATCTCAGGTTTTGATTTTTGTTTGTAGGGTGTTTTTACGTTGCATGGAACCGATGGTTGTTATTTAGTGACGGGACCAACGGCTTTACGTGACTTCCGAACCACGTCGAGATTGAACTTCTATCACCAGAAATACACATCTCTCACACCTCAATGGAATGCCCGAAAATCGAACTCGCGGCTACCGAGGTGGTGCGCAAACGCCATACCGACCACGCCACTGCTGCGATTATCTCAAGCCTTGAAGTGACGAGTGTATCCAAAAACTGTGAAAAATTCGAGTAGCTAAGATTTCATGGTGGTTATTAAACTTACAAAAGTATATAATAAGAACGACTACAAATTTCTAATATGCTTAGGATTGATTACAGAGCGGCAGACTCGGGGAGATAAAATAGAGCTGGTGGATTTAATACTTCGTGTATTTGAATACAACTGTATTTCAGTGAGGAGGATGGCAGACAGATTTCAGAATTCAAGAGATTTGTCTTGACCAGAAATGAAATGCTTCGAAAGACAGACTGATTCCAACCGAGTTCCTTCTTATCGTTGGGTTCCTGTCAGCTGAAGTACACCGACTCTTCCAAATTTGAAGGAAATAGGTATGATGCCATGCCGTACGTCAGCTGTCTTGCTTGCATGATGAATAATCATCAATGAGGCAGACTTTCACACCGAGACTTACTAAACTTATACTCTCGGTTAGTTAGAGGGAAATGAACTGATCAGGACCGGAAACCATACCGGTAAATAAGTGACTGCATGCATATGTACACAAATGTATGCATACATTAATACATTCATTGGCATTACTATAAAAAAAAATTTGTAAATACCAACACCAAAGAATAGTGTTATGGAGGTGACTCAATCCGTGTACTGATATGGCTACGTCCCATTTCTCGTATATTAATTTTAAGAAGATTTAATGAAAATAACGATAAAAACGCATGTCAAGGCAAAAAATATTTAACCCGCCCTTGTTATGTCCAGGAACTAACGGTCATTCGCTGGCTGGGAAATAAATACAATCGACAAGCGCGCAATCAATACATTGGTTTAACCGTTCTTTTTTTCTTTATATATGAAAGTTTCTTTATGGAATTCTTTATCTGTTTGTTTTTAAAGAAATACAATGGGTGGCCCCTTTCTGATGAACGAAGTTATGAAGCAAAGGAGATTTCACGATTTATTGCTTTGGAAAGTAAGTAAGATCTCCAACGATATCAACCATAGGCTTAGCAACGGTAAAGATTCAGCCATCTAATATTTTAACCAGCTTTCATCAAAAGCCGCGCATCATCAGTCCTCTAGATATGTTTCGTCATCGTTATTATTCGAAATGTGCCCACATTCACATGGAATAAATCACAGGTCCCTTGGCGGAGGCTTGGGACATCTGCATAACCTTTTCTAACTCTCTATGTGACTGCAGGATATCAATGTCTTGGGCATCTCTCAGAGCGTTCAAATTGAGAATGCTACATGTTCCTGACGTATGTTTTATATGCGAGTACTTAAGCCAAGTATTTATTTTATAAGAGATCTCTATAGTAATCGTGCGTAGGTATATTTTAGTGCAAGATTCTAAAATCTTAAGAAATGCAAGCACTAACAAAATACTGGCTTCGTTCATGGTTACATTCGCGATGTAACAGAGGTATTTGGTAAAAGTGAACAGACATAAAAGTATGCTTACTAATATGCACAGAGCAGTATGTACCAATTTTTGCCATGCACCCCACAGACCAGAGGATTAAAAAGTCAAATGAAAACGGGAGGCAAACGAAAGAGACTACGAAAATATGCGAAAATATGACGAACAGCTAAGCTCTGGAAACTTCACTGCCTTCAAATCATGTATGAAACCAGGGAAGAGGCGAGCCACTCTATGCGAACGTAGGTACCGTGAGAAGTATAAGATGATAAACAGCTCGATTGCTTGTTAACGCATTAGGGATGTGCGCGAGCGCATATTGATCCAATTTGCCACGCTCACAGGACTCTGTAACCTATCACCGGCAATTTTCAAAGTGAAGGCTTATTAGAAGAAATATTAACAAACAGTCCGTGAATAGAAAATTGACAACATCTTTATAGACCTCGATGCCCAGGTGTTAGAAAATTTTCGCTCAATACGAAACCTGTTGGACGTATTCCTTAAGCGCATAAACATTATTAAATATGAGTAATGGTGATTATATGTGACCATCAGGGTCCATTACTTGAGTAAACATAATCTGGCCTCAGTTCCTTAACTGCAAACACCAGCTCACACAGACACCTGAAATGGAGTGAGCGAAGTGTATGAATATCGAAGCTTTTGAGAGGCTTGGAGGAAGGTCTGCCGTGGCGCCGAGGGTGGGAAAGCTTTTCAGGCGTCTAGGTGGGTAACTAACTACGTTTGCTTTTCAGTAGTCGTGGGAAAACGTAGAATGTTGCTGCTGATGATTAAACTCGCTTTATGCCAGCACGGGCTCTTGCTCATACAGCAACCCGTAAAGATTGCAGAAGCATTTAAACAGAACAGAAACCCATACTTTTGTATAAGAATTACAAGTCTATTCATTTAGGGGTGTGTACAGGGGATTATGTCAAACTTTGTAAGTTGTTTTAGTCGTAGTAATTCGACGCGCCAGGAAAGGGACTGAAACATATGGCATCCTTCAAGCAATGTCAGCATCGAGTAACGGCCCTGACACGTTTGACGAACATTTTACTCTTCCTCTCCTATTCTGTTATTATAGTTTGCATTCTCGCTCAGTTCAACAGAAAAAAAATACGAGTCTGGACCTACGCAACCTTTTTAATTCGAGCTGATTAAACTTACAACATTCTAGTGCCAGGAAGACAAACTTAGCCTAACAAGACTTCACACCTACGGCCGATACCTACCATGAATGAACTCGTGGATTCCAGGCTTTCTGATATAGAAATTACAACTTTCTCTGCAAAAGTTACATAGCAAAGACCCTGCCCGAAAATAAAATAGTTAAAGTGCTCAACATGAAGACACCTGAATAGTTTCTGCATTTGTGATTCATATCTGGCCATGCATAAGGCGTTGTACCTTATATACTGTTCTTTATGATAGATCTAAATGAATAGCACTTCAAACTGCGTGTGATGACGATGTCTTCTTGAACTAGACGTGACATGACGGCATTTCTCCTTCACCTACTTTACGATAATATTACAAACTTATTAAGTTACTATTTATATCGTAGCGTTTCACACTCGGTTTCTTTATGACAAAGTTGACTTGGGTTCATACTGTCTCTCTCCTACTGATTCAAACACACACACACACTTTATTTATATATTAGTATCCATCACACGCAGTTTGAAGTGTTATTCACTTAGATCTATCATAAAGAACAGTATACAAGGTAGAACGCCTTATGTATGGCCAGACACACACACTTAGTAATACATACGTTAAACACTGTATCCGTGTTCTAATATGTTGTAGGAAGCCCACTAAAATTTGGAAAAAATTGAAAGTTTTTATTTAAGCTTTCGGAGAGTACATTCTCTTCCTGTTATTTCTCTTTCTGAAAGAGGGAGAGAATGTACTCTCCGAAAGCTTAAATAAAAACTTAAATTTTTTCCAAATTTTAGTGGGCTTCCTACAACAATATATATACATATATATATATATATATATATATATATATATATATATATATATATATATATATGCAGAAGCCAGGTACTATGTCGTACCTCTAAGTAAATGGGGATACAATCCACAATGAAGTAAAATCCTCTTGTAGTTTAAAATATATATTTCTTCTACAGGATTAAAGCTTTAATCCTGTACAAGAAATATATATTTTAAACTACAAGAGGATTTTACTTCATTGTGGATTGTATCCCCATATATATATATATATATATATATATATATATATATATATATATATATATATATATATATATATATATATATATATATATATATATATTATTATATATATATATATATATATATGAGAGAGAGAGAGAGAGAAAGTTTAGCAGTTTAGTAATGAAGAATTACGGGCTGCGCCACCTTAATCTACACACGCACATTATACAGAACATAATCAAAGATCTTACTGAAATACAATCTGAAACAACAGCCTAATGTTGTCATAAATTGTTTATTTTTATAACGTTTGAAATTTTCGACAAAATAATTTCTTAAGTATTATTCTATTTGTAAGCTCTTTGCTTATTGATACACCCCTAATTATAATTTTACTTTTTCTTTTCAAGTTCGCGTAATTTATCGTTTATGACGTCATGTTCAGCGTCATACCAAAGTCAGGTTATTGATGTCTTTTGCTGTGAATGTTTAGATAACTTCTTTTAGAATGTAAGATTTGTCATGGGCAATACTTTAAACATACTCTACAACATTCTACGTACTACAACAGAACGAGCGTATCTTACCTAGTGTAATCTTTTAAGAAAGTAAAGCATATATGTGAAAGGTTAATTAATGTGATAAAATAAGGGAAAATTGAAAATAAATTCCACAACCTGGTACAAGACACTAGACCTACTATTTGGATTCCAAGGTAACTGTCGGAAGAGCGTATGTTTCCTACCTGTATACATCGATGACTCTGTAGCCTCCTTAGCTCAGGGGCAGAGCACTGGTCTTGTAAACCAGGGGTCGAGAGTTCGATTCTCTCAGGGGGCAGGGATAATAATATTATATACGCCTTTCGACAAATATCAATGAAATGTAAAAGAATGTGTTATTTATGTTAGCGCCTGCCTTTGCACATCGACAATGGAGGAAGGCAAAAACATTCATCGAGTACCTTAAAGTTCCATGCCATGCTCATGAATGTTCATTTATACAGTGCACACGATATTTGTTTGTTGTTCTCAACAACATCTCTTCTGTCCGTGAATCTATTTTTTTCTGTGCGCAATTATTAAATTAAACGTTTGTGTGTATCAAAATTGTCTTTGTCTTTGTGTGTAGGTGCATCGGTTTTCATTTCAGTTATTCTGCATTGCAGAGGGAACCCGTATATTTGGTGTATTACCCTGAAATAAAAAGTAATTTTTAAACTTTGCAGATAACGTAATTATGTGGACAGTACTAAAAAATAGGGAGTAAATTTCATTTGGTTTTGATTTCCCCATTGGATATTTTTCTGCGTATTAATTTCTGCTTAATTTTTTTTGTCTTAGTTTCGATTTATTTTGTTTTTGTGCCTTTGTTCTTACATTGTTTTTGTGTCCTTGTTCTTTGATTTGTTTTCTTGTGTTATTATTAATGTGATGAGTATTATCATCTAATAATGTTTAATTTTGTGAATAAAACTTCTCAAAAAGTTACATCCGGTTATATTAGTTCAGATCTTGGTATATATTGATGTACCATTTCAACTGTTACTGAAGTAACACTTGAAAGTAAAGAGAACGCCACTGAAATAAAGTGTTGAATTCAACTGGGTTCCTCGGAGTCGATAAGAACCTGGAGTCTCAGAGAATCGGAAACTGCATCTCTGGTGGCACCTGAGAGAAGGTTTTGAGTCTCTTGACTGAGAGAAAGAAAATGCAACTTTTAAGATGACTCAGGTCTTGGGAATTTTGAGCTCCTAGAAAGCGTAAGGTAGTGGTTGTGCAAGTTAATTCATTCCTTTGGGTGTCAGGGGAAGTGCTGCCTTGACCACTTCGAACTGAACCCTGGCTACTGAAGAAAGTAGAATTCCTTTTCTTTTAAAGTAATCTGGTTAGAGAATGGTCCCGAGTGCTATATTAAGTAAAACATAAAAAAAGTTAAAATCTCCCTTACCTGTGACTGCATCAGCATGTAACAATATTTACAATTAATGTTGCAGGCAGATAGAGAAACCAGGCATTTCACGAACTGCCTGAAAGTTCAGGCAGATAACGAAATGCACTTAGGGACATTTGTTGTCTGGGAGTTTGTTCAGTTTGTACCTCTCTCTCTCTCTCTCTCTCTCTCTATCTCTCTCTCTCTCTCTCCCTCCCCTCAAAGGGCCACCTCGTGAAAGAGGATGGCAATTTGTCATGTTAACGATTACTATCGCCGTCGTCGAGCAAGGATAAGCAAGTGTCACACGGTGATACCGGTTTCATTCTGCCTCGCAGTGAGATGAATTTTTGAAAAGTTAGTCTGTTACGCCCTAGGTCTAGAATAACCTGGTTACACCTTCAATGCTCTCTCTCTCTCTCTCTCTCTCTCTCTCTCTCTCTCTCTCTCTCTCTCTCTCTTTCTGCTTCTCAAGGAGACGATCGACGTCGATGGAATGACAGAATAAAATTCAAAACTATAAGGTATGAAGACAAGTATTTTGGAACTACGTTCTCTCTCTCACTTAAAAGCTATCGGCAAAAAAAAAAAATATCTTTCTCTTTATCAAGGGAATGTCATGTTTGGCATTATTTATTGCTTCGTTAGTCTGAGGGCAAATTAACTCAAAGGCTCTCGAAAGATATCCAAGGAATTTTTTGGAGAGGTTAAATCACAAGCCAATATTGTGATTAGTGTTGTTGAGTTACTAAGTCATAAAAAAATTAATACCTACTCATATCGTTCCTGCAGTAAATAACAATAAAAAGATATTTACTCTGTATAAGATCACTACATCATTAATCATAAGCCAGGGTTCTCATTGTCCGAGTGCATGTGGGGATTTTGTGAGACTTCATTTTCCTGGAAACCTATTACGAGAGTACCAGGCACTGCTGACAGTTTGCCTTACTTGTCACACTGCTTGAGGTCTTTAACACTGCTTAAACATTGTTTGCAAAGTCTCTTTTGCCTTTTTCTTGATATTCATTTACTTATACGTATCTATTCTTACTTAGCCATCCAGCTATTTGTTTCTTACTATGTCTTGTTCTATTACTAACAAAAATCTTTCATCCCACGTACAACAAACGCTAGAAACGATTCAATTGTATTTCTTAAATTGTATTTCTGAAATAGTAATATAATGAAGGTAAATTATGTTCTGATGCGGGTAGTCAGCTTCAGCGGCGCTACAGTTCAACAATCTTCTAATGGCCAGTTCAGACCACTGGTTGTTTCTTTCGCTTTCTATTCACTAACACCTGAATGCCTTCGTTCTCTCTCTCTCTCTCTCTCTCTCTCTCTCTCTCTCTCTCTCTCATAATTCCCTTTTTTTTTTCCTTTCAATCATTGCCTGACTTCGAAACGGAAAGGCAGTGCATTAAGTTACAAAAGTCCTTGAATATCCAGTTCGCTCTACCTCGAATCAATATATTTTCATATGTTAACCGAAGGGGAATTTTTTAGTTTATAATAAATTCGTCATTTTCTGGGTTCGAACCAGCGCACAAAGGAGAATGCAGGACTTCAGTGATGTTACGACCAGACCATTCGTCACTGAAGTCCTAATTTTTCCTCTGTGCGTTGGTTCGAATCCACAAAGGAAGAAATATTTATCAACTAAAAAATTCCCCTTGCGTTAACATATATGAAAATATATCAATTCCGAGGTAGAGCGAATTGGATAGTAATGGACATTTTTAGGTTAATGCAGACATACATACATACTAATAATAAAATGCATATATATTATATATACGAATTTCATGTATATGAATATATATATATATGAATATATATATATATATATATATATATATATATATATATATCATATAGTATATATATATATATATATATATATATAGTATATATATATATATATATATATATATATATATATATATCATTCGAGCTACAAATGTCCTTTAATACCTAATTTTCTCTACCTCGGAAATGATATATTTTCATATATGTAAACCGAAGGGGAATTTTTAGTTGATAATAATTTCGTCCCCTCATGGTATCGAACCACTATCCAACGGACAGGCATGAAATCAGGACAACATTGACGTTACCGATTTGGCTAACAGTGAGGCTATAAGTTTAAAACGATTCTGACCTTACAAATCACCGTCGAACTCGGGTTTTCGTAATTAGAATCAATATGCAACCCCGTCTACCATGTTAGCCAATTCGAACGTTTGATGAACGAAGCCATATTATTAATAATTATTACATCACCGTGATTCGCTCTACCTCGGAAATGATATATTTTCAAATGTAAACCGAAAGGGAATTTTTAGTTGATGATAATTTTGTCCCCTCATGGGATCGAACCACCGTCCAACGGACAGGCACGAAATCAGGACGACGTTGACATTACAGATTCGGCTAACAGCGAGGCTATAAGTTTATACCAATTCTGACCTTACAAATCACCGTCGAACTCGGTTTTTTCGTAATTAGAATCAATATGCAACCCCCTCTACAATGTTAGCCAATTCGAACGTTTGACGAACGCAGCCATATTATGAATAATCATCACATCACTGTGATTCATATAAATCATTCGAGCTACAAATGTCCTTTAATATCTAATTCGCTCTACCTCGGAATTGATATATTTTCATATATGTAAACCAAAGGGGAATTTTTAGTTGATTTGTAAGGTCAGAATCGGTATAAACTTATAGCCTAACTGTTAGCCGGATCGGTAACGTCAACTTCATCCTGATTTCGTCCCTGTCTGTTGACCAGTGGTTAGATCCCATGAGGGGACGAAATTATCATCAACTAAAAATTCCCCTTCGGTTTTCAAATATGAAAATATATCAATTCCGAGCTAGAGCAAATTAGATATTATAGGACATTTGTAGCTCGAATGATTTATATGAATCACGGTGATGTGATAATTATTCATAATATGGCTACGTTCGTCAAATATTCGAATTGGCTAACATGGTAGAAGGGGTTGCATATCGATTCTAATTACGAAAAAACCGAGTTCGATGGTGATTTGTAAGGTCAGAATCGGTATATACTTATAGCCTCCCTGTTAGCCGAATCGGTAACGTCAATGTCGTCCTGATTTCGTGCCTGTCCGTTGGACGGTGGTTCAATCCCATGAGGGGACGAAATTATTATCAACTAAAAATTCCTCTTCGATTTACATATAAAAATATATCATTTCCGAGGTAGAGTGAATTCGATATTAAAGGACATTTGTAGCTCGAATAATTTATATGAATCGCGGTGATGTGATAATTATTCATATATATCTATATATATATATATATATATATATAATATATATATATATATTATATTGTATTCGTGCTACAAATGTCCTTTAATATCTAATTCTCTCTACCTCGGAATTAATATATTTTCATATATGTAAATCGAAAGGGAATTTTTTAGTTGATAATATTTTCGTTCTCTCGTGGGTTCGAACTACCGCTCAGCGGACAGAAAAGAAATCAGGATGTCAATGACGTTGTCGATTCGACTAACAAGTGAAATTATGACATCATACCAACTCCGACCTTACAAATCACCGTCAAACTTCGGGTGTTCGTAATTTCGAATCGATATGCAACCTCCTCTACCATGTTAACAAATTCGAACGTTTGCCGAACGTAGTCATATTATGAATATGTATATATATATATATATTATATATATATATATAATATATTAAATATATATATATATATATATATATATATATCTATATATTAGTTTATATATATATATATTTAATATATAATCGATATAAATTATTATTATTCATATATATATATATATATGTATCTATGGATATATATATATATATATATATATATATATATATATCATGCTATATATATATATATATATATATATATCCCTATATATATATATTCGTAACTATATATATATAATCTATATTATAATATATTACATATATATATGACAATATATATATATATATATACAAAATATATATATATATATATATTAATATATAGATATATATATATTATATATATATATATATACAGTTTTCAGCACCTCTTATGTATCTTTTTTCCTCCTCATCTCTTAAACAAAAGGCAACTTGAAATTTAAGATAATCATGTGCATATTTTAAGTTAAGGACCGACCCTCTGCTCCTCTCCTCGCCAGTAGAGGAACTACTTACCTGGTTTCTTTATTGACAGGTGCTATGGAGGGAATAGAACTAAGCGCCCTGTCAGAATCTCTTGACGCAGATAGAATGGAAGGGTTTATCTGACGTCACTGACCATTCTGCGAGGGTCGGCAAATGTTACGTAGAAGACAAGATAACGATAAGGTAAGTGAGTTACATGCCAGCTAGGAAGACGGACTCCATGTCTTCCCTCTTTTGTTGCTGCATTGTATTCGTAGCTGTCAGGGTAGACGCAAATCATGTGTTTACGTATATGGCCACGCCGAAGGGTAAAATTAAGAATTACATTATGTATGGTTTTGATCACTTCATTCTACAATGGTTTTTAATGAAGCCGTTAATTCTCAGGTGCGGTTTTTTTTCTCTCTTTTTTTAATACCAAAATTGGGTTAGTCGTAACAACCGGAAATTATCAATTTAAAACTTAAGGGATGATGACTACGATGATTTTACTTAGTGTCATTAACGTTCATTATCTTTCCAACCTGTGGATATTTTATCACTAAAATGCTTCTGCTTCATATTAAAAAAATGCTCATCATTTTCTCTTTTTACCTGCTTTGTAATGAAATGGATGTCGTCTTGCTTTCGAGATATAAATTGTAAACACTTATTTCCAATTTACTAGAGCATACATTTTTTGCAAATAAGTCTTCCCTCATAAATTCAACTGAGGCGTCAAACATAAGTATAAGTTTAAAAAAAAATTAACTATGCAATACAACTACGACACAACAAAGAAGAGAAAGAATAAAAAGCAAACTGACAACTTTTAGACCGTTGCAGTTTTACTCTGTAGTCATTATCGACACTAAGTCAGAAGAACTGACAGATATACTATCTAACGTTTATTATTTACAGGTGTTTTAATTCAATGAGCGTCTGTAAAAGGGTTATACATATTTACAAGAACATTAGTCTTCCAGGCTATTCGCGATAATTATCGCATGCAACTCATCAACAATTCAATAAGATTAGTGGCCGTCATATAAGTGCGTTCACTAATATATATACATATGTATATATGTATATATAGATTCACATATTACATATAAATATATTTACATATTACATATGAATAAAGATATAAGCCACGAAGGAAAGTAAAACACTGGAGTAGCTGCAAGATCTTTCGACTCAACGTCCGCTAAGTAAAGGACATGGAACGAAAGATCTTGTAGCTACTCCAGTGTTTCACTTTCCTTCGTGGCTTATACCTTTATTTGTGCATTTATCACGTTCCAACTTTCGAACCACGGTCTGGTTTAGAAACAGCGATCGACAGGGATAGACGAGGCCGTAGACCACCTGGCTATCATGTCATGATTTTATATATATATATATATAATATACACACACATATATATATATATATATATAATATATATATATATATATATATATGTATATATATATATATATGTGTATATATATATATATATATATATATATATATATATATATATATATATTATATATATATATATATATATATATAATTATTGCTAACCATAACTACTCAACAGCTTATCTTAGTCAAGCATTCTATATCAAACGTTAACCGTCTACTCGATTTTTTTTTCAAAGAATGTCATCAAATGTGTCACTAAAAGAGCACTTTTTAAAATGTGTCAATAAATGTGTACTTTATTACCTTCCTGGAACAAGCTGAACCTCTAGAAACGTAACTACAGGGAAGAGACGAGCAGTAGAACCATGAAAGGTGAGGAAGCCCAAAGTCCGAAAGAGAAAGACGTAACTGTCTTCTTGAAAATACGACTTAGGGAAAGGTACTGATGTTATGTTATTTGGCGTTACACCTACCGGGGTCGCTGACGGCACAACCTCAGCGGAGTCAGCTTGAAACAAAGAAGGTGGGGGGTGGGGGATGGGGTGGCAGTAATGAGCAAAAAGTTTAGTATATCTTAGTTTAACTAGACCACTGAGCTGATTAACAGCTCTCCTAAGGCTGGCCCGAATTATTATATATTTTCACGTGGCTAGGAACCAATTGGTCACCTAGCAACGGGACCTACAGCTTATTGTAGGATCCGAACCACATTATATCGAGAAATGAATTTGTATCACCAGAAATAAATTTCTCTGGTTGCGCGTTGGCCGAGCCGAGAATCGAACTTTGAACCACCAGATTGGTAGCCGAGCGCGAAAACCACTCATCGAACGAGGAACTAGTTATGAGCGAAATCTTCACCAGTCGGGAACCTGCTTTCTCGCCTTCGTGCATCGAAAAGTTTGGAGAAGAAAGATACGGAACGTGAAAAGGAGCGCATGCGCGGACCGAAGTCAAGAGACCTCTTAACCTTGGCGTGGAAAACAGCCGAGATTTACTTATGCCTGTGGCAGAGATGTGTAGATGGACGAGGTAAAGCTTGGAATAAGTGTCTCTGAGAAGAATGTCCATTAACATGTACTAAATGCGAGATTGCATGCACGATGGCAGCTGATAAAACAACAAATTCTGTCTCTCTTTTCTGCCAGTAAATGGAGAATATTAGACGATTCAGATTAACATATTCATGGCAATACCATGTTGGGTGTAGTACTGTTGGCGCTCATATTTGTGAAACTTCCATAATTCTGAATATGCATTGCCAAATTAGCGGCAATCACTAACCGCTGTATAGCGTAAAACAAGGCTTCTTGCTTCTTCCGTGAATCAGAACTAATTAGCGCAGCAAGGATACAATTTTACTTCTATTATAAGTAAGTAAAAAGATCTTGACGCTTGAGTGCAGATTTTAGAAATAATAATCCACTCAAGAAAGCATGGTTACAAACGTCATTAGCCAAAGCAGGTGATAGAAAAGGGTGTAATCTTGAAAATCGATAACTATTGGAAAAGAATAGGAGCGAAATAACTACTACTGATTAAAAAAAAAAAAAAAAACTTTAATTTCACAAAGAGCAGCGACTGCGCATAAAATGTACTTTTGAAATTCCTCTCCAAGCACACTGAAAATTGGAATTCTACACCGTGCAAAAAAGTGGAGACTTGAAAAGGAATAGAGATGTTAAGAGAACTATGAAACGAATAATTCTTATGAAGAGCAGAGACGCATGCGCACGAATGCATTGTTATTGAAATAAGCAAATGAACAATAATGCAGGCTGAGATAAGCATACCAGGAATAAGAATATTCATTTAACAATAACAGGATACAACGTAGTAGTAATACAAGGACGAATTTCAACTTTTACAACAGTCCCTAATTATGACAGTTTTGATGAAACTTCAATCAAAGTAATTCCTCGCTTTCTTAAAATCCGCTTCGTCAATCCTGCTATTATGAAGTCTTTATTTTATCGTTCTACCTACCAATTACCAAGGATAATAATAATAAAATAACTCACTCGTCCTTTTTTTCTCCTAGTCACACACACACAGACACACACACACATTAGATTTTTAAGACAGACTCGTTAGATTGTTCTTAACAATTTCATTTACGTTGTGTTCCACAATTGCTACTGCTATTGAGCAATAAAGACAACAGCGTCCGTTTTACGAAGAAATTGACAAATGCTTGAAAAAAAAAATTGTGTTGCTATTAGTTTCGTTTTTTACAGGTGAGTCTGGCCATTAAGCCAAACAGAACTGACGTGTCTTATTATAGATACATGGTGTTATCGACATTCATAGCTGTACTTCGGTTATATTACCCAAAAATTCTGAGTGAAAGATTCCCGGTTTCGCAAGATCGAACAGTTAGACTAGAGTCATTTCAGCTTTATAATCACTGCACTGAGCCAATTATTGAGACAATTATTTCTCATTCCCGGCCTACCGCTTGACACTGCACAAAAATAGGTTTGTCTTTTTTGTCTTAGACACTGATTGATTGAAGGGTAATACATTTATATATATATATATATATATATATATATATATATATATATATATATATATATATAATATATATATATATACACACACACACACACACACACATATCACTAAGTATATAATGATAATATATAGATTATATATGTTTATATATATATTATATATATGTATATAATAATATAAAATCATAAAGTAATATAATAAAAAAATAAAGAATGTATATCTATAATATCTATATATATATATATATATATATATATATATTATATATATATAATACTTACTTTACTTACTTTACTTTATCTTCCCGCCACTGGCCAGTGGCATAAGGCTGATACAGTTCCTCTCCATCTGTCTCTATCCCGAGCCATTTCCCTCGCTTCCTCTAAGTTTTGGATTTCATCCTCAAGATCCCTGACAATTATGTCTATCCACCTCGTTCTTGGTCTACCCAGCGGTCGTCTTCCTATTTGTACTGCTCTCAATGCTCTCCTGGGGTCTCTATTCTCTTCCATCCTCTCAACATGTCCAAACCATTTCAGCCTTCCCCTCTTCAACCTGGTACTGACTGGCCTTTGCCTCAATCTCACCCTGATGTCTTCATTTCTAACATAATCATCCCATTTAATGCCAAGTATTCTTCTCAGCAGCTTCATCTCAAAAGCATCCAACCTTTTCTCCTCTGTTCTGGTCAGTGCTCAGGTGGACGAGCCATACATCAGGACTGGTAGTACTACTGCAATGAATATTCTCATCTTAGTTCTCAAGCTGATTTCATGCCTCGACCAAACGTTTTTTCTCAGAACCTCAAAAGCTCTTGCTGCTCCTAGTTTTCTTCTTTGTATATCTTCAATTTGCCTCCCGTCTGTCTGTTACCACACTTCCCAAGTAAACAAACTTCTCAACTTGCTTGAGTTCCTGTCCTCTGATTGTCATATCCTCCATGTGCACCCAATCATCATCCTTACTCACAACCATGATCTCGCTCTTCTTTGTACTGATGTTCAAGCCAAAATTCTGTGTCTCTGTCTCCATCCACGTATCAGCAACCAACGCAACATCATCAGCAAAGTCCAAATCCATAAAAACTTCTCCACCAATACTAGCCCCTCTGTTTTCATTCTCCATCACTCTTCTCATTATATGGTAAATATATATATTAAACAAGGTGGGTGACATAACACATCCCTGTCTTAGCCCACTTCCAACTGGGAACCAGTCACTTTGCTGTCCATCCAGCTGTACATATATGTGTGTGTGTGTGTGTGTGCGTGTGCATGCGCACGCGCGCTCGCGTATTTGAAAAAGTTTGTTACAATTAATTTCTTACCTAACGTTTAGGATTCTCTCTCTCTCTCTCTCTCTCTCTCTCTCTCTCTCTCTCCTCTCTCTCTCTCTCTATATATATATATATATATATATATATATATATATATATATATATATATATATAGTATATATATATATATATATATATATATATATATATATATATATATATATATATACATATATATATATATAGTATATATATATATATATATATATATATATATATATATATATATATATATAACTCTCCAGTCACTTAGTGTCCAAGACAAAAAAAAAACAACCTATTTGTGTGCAGAGTCAGGCGGTTGGCCGAGCAATGAGAAATAATTGGCTCAGTGCAGTTATTGTAAAGCTGAAGTGGCTGGAGTTTAACCGTTCGATCTTGCGAAATAGGGAACCTTTCACTCAGCCTTGATGCTCAAGTACGTAGGTTTGGATCCAAATGGCATTTTCCATTTGATTTTTTGTGACTACTACTGATCGCTTGGTTCCTGAGCTTTTTCACTATTTCGCGCAAGATGCTTAGAATGGGATCTTTCCGCGCTTACACCTCTCGTTTTTGGAATGGATGGAATATAAAATTTAGGCCTATGGTCAAGCGCTGGGACCTACGATGTCATTCAGCGCTGCCTAGCGTTTCTGAATGTCTATTGGCAGGACGTCTGAAGTATAATAGTAATAACAACAACATTACTAATAATATAATAATAATACCTATTTCGAATGATGAATGCAATCATGTGTTCTCTAGGTTGCAACTTGCCTTCCGAAAGGGCCTGTGATCTTCTTGCAATTGCTAATGCTGTAAAGATATCCCCAGATCCTATAACTGTTCTGGACTTTAGCGCTGCTTCCGACGCAAGCAAAGCAAATGTTGACTTTGATTAAGCGGTCTTTATGCTAGTGCGATTCTTGTTTATAAAGCAGCCCGTAATCCAAAGGCGCAATGCACACTTTGTTTTTAAGGGAGGACACACAGCCAGTCGGCACGCAGTAATCGACCCTGGATGCAACTGACCCTTTAACACATATATAGATTTACGAATACCTGTAACAAATTCAGAACACAAACATGCAATGTGTAAGTACATAAGCACGCAAATATACGTACTTACACGTACTCGTATGAGTAGGTCTTGTGACCGCATATAGACATCATATTTATGAAAATATGTGTATTAATGAATTTTGTTAAAACCTAAAACCCCCCTGAATGAATGAAATTATATATATATATATATATATATATATTATATATATATATATATATATATATCAATACAGAGATCCACAGTAATATCCTTGTTTATCTAGATATAATGTTTGTACAAAGCTTAACGCTTTGTATAAACATATTATATCTAGATAAACAAGGATATTACTGTGGATCCCTCTATTGTTTTCTTAGAAGCACGATACAGTGTTTTTATTTTGCATATAAATATATATTAATATATATATTATATATATATATATCTATATATATATATATATATATAATGTGTGTGTGTGTGTGTGTGTATGTATGTATGTCTGTTTGTATATATACGTACATATGCAAAATCATCTGCCCATTTTCCACATATTCCCTCTCTCTCTGGTCTATTCTTGCCTGTAATTCAACTTTATCATTTAGGTTTAAGTACTTTGCATATTCTACTTAGCGTTCTCCATCCCCTCCCTAAAACTTTTGTACGAATATCTTTTACTTTTAACTTATCTTCATTGTATCCTAAGCCTCATCCATCAATCAAGGTTTTCACCTTGTTACCTAATCCCAAGACTTCTTTTACAGCTATATGATATATATCTTTTATATTAATCTATTCCTCATTGATTGGCATCACCTCCACATATTTGTTTTATAAATGCTAATATTTTTTATCATTAAATGGCGAAACCCACTCAGCGTTCATCTTCATGAATACTTACTGTTTGGAAAAGACAGAGTTGCTCAGATCAAATACTTGTGTTAGGACGTATTGTGTAACAACATACAGAATTCTAGAACCCCATTCAGATGGCTTTTGTCGATTATTAGAACTGACATCATCCACAGACCGATATTATGGTATGTCTTAGATCACCGAGGTATAATTGTTAACCATGTAAAGCTAACCGAAATTATCTATGAACAAGGTAGCCTTCATGCTAAGTTGTTTGCCTAATCACTCCCCTTTTGAAGCAGGCCTTCAGCCGTAATTAATCGAATATGTTTTTGCCTGATCTCAAGGCCAGAGGTTGGTATTTTGCGTTATCCCAGGTGAGGTGCGTGGATCTTCAGTGTAACTGCATTGATCAACGTAGATCCCCCAGGTAAATTCGTATTAGTGTGTATGTATATATAGTAGTATATATATATATATATATATATATATATATATATATATATATAATGTTAATGTTTGTAAATAACTTCTGTTAAAACATGTTAAAACAGGATACGTCGAAAGTATAAAAGGCCCATTAAAACACTGTTTTCAAGCTAGGGCTATATTTCGGTGGACAAAATTCCATCCTTATCAAGCTTGATAAGGATTGAGGTAAATCCAACGAAATATAGTCCTTAGCTTTAAAAAAGTGTTTTAATGAACCTTATATATATATATATATATATATACTATAGTATATATATATATATAGATATATATATATATATATGATATATATATATATATATAAATATATATATATATATATATATATATATATATATAATAATTATATATATAATATTACCTATATATATATATTATATATATATATATATATATATATATATATATATATATATTATATTATTATAATCAATATATATATATATATATATATATATATATATATATTACCTATAAATATACTATATATATATATATATATAAATACATATATATATATATATATATATATATATATATATATATAGTATATATATATACATATCTATATATATATATATATAATATATGTACTATAGCTATTATATAATATATATATATACATATACATATATATTATATACACACATATATATATATACATTTATATATATACATATATTATATACATATATATATATATATATACATATATAATATATATATATATATATATATATCATATATATTATATATATATATATATATTTTATATATTCTATATATATAATATATAATATATATATATATATAATACCTATATACATACAGTGGTACCTCGACATACGAAAGTCCCAGCTTACAAAATATTCAAGTTACAAAAGCAAATAAGAAGATTTGTTTTGGCTCTACATACGAAAATAATTCAGGTTACGAAAGGTTGTTGCTGTAAAGTCCCGAGATTCGCCCGGACCACCGATAAAAATTTTTAAACTCGCACGCCACCAACTGAGTACACCCGCCACCATCCTCCCGCTCTCCCATTGCTTCCTGATGCTAGTCACCACCATGAGATCCTGCTCTCCTATTGTCAGCATCTCTCTCATCGTGCTCTACGTAAAGGCATCTTTCGCCCACTGGTTCGCACCAGCGTTTGTGTACGCACACGGAATTCGTTCGTTCACATATAATCGCTAAGGAATATGGCCGAAATCCGTCGACGATAGGCACCATCCTTAAGCAGAAGGAAGCCATCAAAGCAGCTACACATTCCAAGGGCGTGACTATTTTGTCCAACAAGAGGAGTCATGTGCACGACGAGATGGAGTGGCTGCTTCTTGTCTGGATAAAAGACAAAGAAATCGCTGGTGATATGATAACCGAGACGGCAATCTCCCATAAGGCCAGCGCTATTTTTGGCGATTTATTGCCCAGGCCGAAGACGACTGAGGAGAAGGGACATCGACGCCAACCCCAGACTTCAAGGCTTCTCATGGGTGGTTTGAAAAATTCTGGAAACGGACTGGCATCCATTCGGTGGTCCGGCATGGGGAGGCGGCCAGCTCGGACACGAAACCGGTCGAAGCCTTCATTAAGACGTTCGACGAGATGACGATCAACGAAGAATACAGTTCTCAGCAAGTCTTCAACTGTGATTGAGACTGGCCTTTTTTGTTTTTGGAAAAAAATGCCTCGCCAGATGTACATCACGCAGGAAGAGAAGAAGCTACCCGGGCATAAGCCTATGAAAGACAGGCTTACGCTCGCACTTTGTTCGAAAGCCAGTGGGGATTGCAAGGTGAAGCCCCTACTTGTGTATCATTCGAAGACTCCTCGAGCCTTCAAGGCCCACAAAGTGCTAAAGGAGAAGCTTCCAGTGATGTGGAAGGCTAATGCGAAAGCCTGGGTAACGAGACTTTTGTTCACTGAGTGGGTAAATCTGTGTTTCGGCCCGACACTGAAGAAATTCTTGGAAGAGAGTGCCTCCCTCTGTAATGTCTGCTGTTGTTGGACAATGCCCCTGCTCACCTTCCTGGCCTCGAGGAAGATATCCTAGCGGAGTATTCTTTCATCAAGATTCTTTATCTTCCACCTAACACCACCCCTCTCCTCCAGCCCACGGACCAGCATGTGATATTGAACTTCAAGAAGCTGTATACGAAAAATCTTTTCAAGAGATGTTTCGACATCACCGATATCACAAACCTCACCTTACGTGAATTTTGGAAGGAGCATTTCGATATCGTGATATGCATCCGACTCATCAATCAAGCTTGGCAGGAGGTTTTGAGGCAAACCTTGAATTCTTCTTGGAGGAAACTCTGGCCTGATGCCGTATCCGCCCGAGACGTGGGCAAAGCTGGTGAAATTCAGAAACAGTTGATGATCCTGAAACTGTTTTGCAACCAGATCTTGACGAGATCGTTGCACTTGGCAAGTCCATGGGGCTGGTCATCGACGAGGACGACATCAATGACCTTCTCGAGGAGCACCAAGGGGAGCTTACGACGGATGACCTGAAGGAGTTGGAGGCCATGCAACATAATGTCGTTCAAGAAGAGTTCTCTAGCAGTGGCGAGGAGGAGGAGGACGACCCTATGACAACGGCAGAAATTAAGGATGCTCTAGCTGCTTTTCATAAGGAGCAATCATTTGTAGAAAAGAGACACCCTGGAAAGGCTTACACAGGTCGTATGCTTGTGCAGTTCGATGACGTTTACCTGAGTCGTTTCAGGAACATTATCAAAAGCAGGGAGAAGCAATCTTCCTTCCTTAGATAGTTTTTTTTATTAAAGAGGCCTTTAGTAGGAGTAAGCAAACAGGAAGACCCAAGTGATACTATGAAAAAACAGAAAGTTGAAAGTGGTGAAGAAATTGAAATTTTTGTAAAAAAAAAACATAAAGTGTAAAAAAGTAAAACAATGTAAAAATAAAAAAAAAGACAAAAAAAAGACATTTAATTTTAAGTTTTTGTGTTAAAGTTAAGTTTTAAGTTTTTTAAGTTTTTTGTAAAGTTAAGTTTTAAGGTATTGTGCCATTTGTTAATGTGTTTCGTAAAGTTTAGTCTTAATGTTTCCTGACATTTTTTAATGTGTTTCGTAAAGTTAAGTGTGCATACAAGTTCTCTGCCGTTTGTCCTCCTCTGTCTCCATTTTCGGAGATAGCCTCACTCGAAAGGTAAGGTTCCACATTTTACTACCTACGAACGTATGTACGTACAGTATTTCTTGTATACCATGTACACTAATACACTTTATTTACAGGTACTATGTAGTACATATTAGTAGTACATATTAAATTAGGTACTGAATGGTCCAAATTGTTGTATTTCATTGTTTATTGGTCAATTTAGCTTTATTATAAAATTTACTGGGGTGTTTTTTGTAGGGCTTGGAATGAATTAGGCAATTTACATGTAAAGTGCGGGTTCAAGATACGAAAAAGCTCAGGTTACGGAGGCCGCCTCGGAACAGATTAATTTCGTATCCTGAGGTACCACTGTATGTATGTATATATATATATATATATATATATATATATATATATATATAATATATATATATATATATATATATATATATATGTATGTATATATATATAATATGTATATATATATATATATAATATATATATATATATATATATATATATATATTATATATATATTATATATATATATATATATATATATATATATATATATATATATATGCCTTTGATAGAAAGCAATGGAGAAGGTGCATTAGGCAACCTACCCCTTAATGTAGGGGTAAGGTGGGAAAGAAAAAGAAGAAATATATTTATATATATATATATATATATATATATATATATATATATATATATATTATATATATATCGAATACATTGCAGGGGAGAGGGGAACAACTGTCGCAACCATTTCCTGACAAGTGCCATGGCAGGTGTAACAAAAAAAATGTATGAGTGTTAACTGCTTTTCACCGTCAGTGAAAGAAAGGATCATCGTTAATCCAGATCTGTAATCATCATAGCTACACACACAGGAATTAAAAAATAATACATGCCTTTTAACTTAGGGAAAAATATTTAATTATTTTTTATTTTCCAATCTGACTTTTGACAATGTGTCATACTTTGCTGATCGGCCTCTGACACCCTATGTTCAGGATGTCATTTTTTGAACAGCGAAGCAGACGCCCCGGGAACATTGCAAAGGATTGTTGTCAGCACACTGTGTAATTTGTGTAAAACGTTTGATGGGAATCTTGTCCAAGCTTCACTTCGTGTCCACCTCTTCCTTTTATGTATATCACTAGCGAGGAAACAACAATACTTTTATCTAGTTATATAAAACTGCCAAGAGCATCTACTACTTCCCTCGAATGAAGTACGAGGCTGTCTAATAATATAATAATAATATAATAATAATAAATAATAATAATAATAATAATAATAACTAATAAACTCAAAAAAGAAAGTAGTCCCACCCTCTTTGATGTCGCAATACCATGGGACACCAGAGTTGAAGAGAAAGAAAGGGAACGATTGGAAAAGTATCAAGACCTGAAAATAGACTGGGCATGATCCCAAGATCCCTGAAAAGGAATCTGGAAAAATTAGAGGCTGAAGTAGCTCCAGGAATCGTGCAGAAGAGTGTGCTCCTAGAAACAGCGCACATAGTAAGAAAACTGATGGACTCCTATGGAGGCAGGATACAACCGGAAACCCACACTATAAGTACCACCTAGTCGAATTGGAGGACTGCGATAGACCAAAAGAAAAAAAGAATAATGATAAGATAATATAATAACACCGGAATACTCGACCGTAAAAGTTTAATGCTTACAAATAAAATTCAGCTGGATAAAACCACTTGACTAGCACGGCTAGCAATACATTCTGACAGGAGATGCCTAGAATAGACAAAAACTTTGTGCACACCTGAAATCCATTTACATCCTGCTGTTCACACTGCCGTTCCTGGGACAAGAGTAGAGAAAAACACAACCCTCATTTACGTAGCCGAAAATATACGAAATACTTTCATATGCATGATTACAATCATGAGTAAGACTAAAAACAATCTGGATATAATTACTGGGTTTTGAAACCCAAGCTTTGATGGAATAACCGATCGACCGAGTTTCATTAAAAAATATCTAACATTCTAGACGAAAGTTTCAATTTAAGTAAACAGCATTCCTAAAAACATTATTTCAAGAAGCTGTGCTGTATCCGAAGAAAACAAGAAAAATGCGCCGAAATTTTTCGGTGCAATCGAACTTTCTTTTAAGCGTATAATATATGAGCCGCGGCCCATGAAATTTTCAGCCAAAAAAAATTATAAATAAATAAATATATAAAAAACTACCGAGGTTGAAGGGTGGATGATGAACATGTCAATCAGCAACTCTCTAGCTTCATTTTTTTTTTTAAGATGTGAGAGCGGGGTGAAAAAGTACGGACGGACAGACAAAGCCATCTCAATATTATTTTACAGAAAACTAAAAGGAAGAAGATGGAAAACCCGCCGTAACTCCATAGCAGGCTTATTGCCAAAGCAATTCTTATCCCAAAAACACACACTTCTAAGCAGAGTTTTTTCCGAGAGACAGAATCCACGATCCGTCGTGCAAACACAAAGAACCTACAACCTCTGTAGCGCAGCAGGACATTAAGAATAGAATTCAAATTTCAGGCTAAAGCAAACGAACCGCCCCTTATTTCTTCCCCCAAAGCAGCCTCTCAAGCATTTGTCTCCTGCCTATAAACTTCCTGCTTTCAAGAGCCGGTTGCAGTACTTTCTCTTGAATTAATTGAACCCTCAGCATTCTTTGTATATGTCCGATTTTCTTGTTTTATCTCACTCTGGACTAGTAAAGGGGTTGCATTCCCGGCACCTTCAGTTCTTGCATAACAAAATATATGCGTATTATATATGCATAAACGGTACATGCAGTCATAGCAGAATGCATGCATCAAAATATAATGTTCATTGACACACAAACGTAGATGTATATGCGTAAAAGAGCGTATGCGTACAGTGATATAATTAAAAACACGCACATAAACGTGAAATGTACAACGTACATCTAAGAAGCCTCAAGCATAAAGATTCATGACTACATAACTCAAGATACACACGAGTCGTAAATGCCGACGGTAATGACGCAATTCCAGTCGAAAAAAAAAAAAACAACGAAACGTAAATAAAACGAAGCCAGTCAACCGTTTCCCCTGGCAATTCTAGTAACGGCGAGCGATGGATGCATCTTCCATTATTTATTGAAAGGAAGGAAGTACTAATTTTACCCGTCTCTCTCTCTCTCTCTCTCTCCTATGCAGGAAGCGAATCTTATGTCCCTGTATTCCCTCGGTGGATGACAGTAAATAGCCACTGATATGACAGCCACTGAAACCGCATTTTAGATGAGGGATTAAAGCCATGACGGATCTTTATTGGCGGAAGTGAAAATTAATTATACATTTACCGCATCCTAATTAAGAGAGAGAGAGAGAGAGCGGGAGGTTAGACGAGAGAGAGAGGAGAGAGAGAGAGAGAGGAGAGAGAGAGCTGATATTTAGAGAGGCCGATATCATAGAAATATCTCGCCATTTACGGAACCTCTAGGGAGAGAGAGAGAGGGCTGATATACTAAAAATATCTTGTCATTTGACTTTTTTTTTTTTTTTGAGAGAGAGAGAGAGCAAGAGATAGGCAGACAGACTGAAAGGAGAGAAGAGAGAAGAAGGGGCGAGAGAGAGAGGAGAGATGAGAGAGATAGAAAGAGCTGACTTATTAGAAGCCGAAAAATAAAAATAAATCTCGCTATCTACGGAACCATTGGAGAGAGAGAGAGAGAGAGAGGCGTAAATAAAGATAAAAACAAGTTTCCTTCAAAAATTATAGATACATGACAGATAAATTAGCATATAAGACAGAATGAATAATCACACACATTCAGAAAAAAGGGGAGAAAACATTACAACAATTCCTGCAGGTAAAAACGCCGACCCCCAGATGGCATTATATACCTTTGCCTACAGCAACCACTAATGATGGTTTCCGTTAAGGAGATCTTATCATTTATATGTACCAATACTCTCTCTCTTCTCTCTCTCTCTCTCTCTCTCTCTCTCTCTTCTCTCTCTCTCTCTCTCTCTCTCTCCTTTTATACGTTTATACTATATATCTCTTTATATATATATATATCATATCTATATATATATATCTATATATATATATATATATATATTCGTATATCTATATATATAAAATACGTATATATTGTGTATATATGATATATAACTTCATTTATGTATATGTCCATGTACACACACACATATATATATATATATATATTTATATATATATATATATATATATATATATATATATATATATATATATATATATATGTATGTATAAAGAGAGAGAGAGAGAGCGCGTCTGTGAATCTCACGATTTGACACATAAATACATACATACACACCACAAACACCCACAGAAAAAACTGATAATGACAGAAACCCGTGCTTGTCGTAAGAGAGCGAACTCTTTCTTCCCTCCCCAACAGGCTAATTATTGTAATGATAGTAATCAGATTAATGAAATGATACACCATCCTACGAATGCATCGAAAAAATGCCTACAACTTCGTAGCGGCGTCTGAAAAATGCACGAGTTCACACACCTGCATTGCTGGTTGCAAAACAAGGCAATTAATTCGAGACATTAAACGAACCTCAATGTCCCCTTAGAATGAGGATCAATAAACATTAAACCTCTCCCTTTGTTGAGAGTTTTGCGTTTGCTTGTATAGGATGGTTTATTAGACCATCGGAATAGTTGTGCGAGCACTTTCAGCCTCAAGTAAACAAATAAATCATTTTTACGTGGCATAAAACTGTCTGAGTGACTAAGGAAACCAAATCTAACCATCGCTCAACTGATGAAGTCATTCAAATTTCAAAGCACTTTTGATCATTTTTTGTCAAGGCAAAATATGATGCCTCCTATTGTGCTTATCTTAAGAAACAAAAAATACATCTAGATTTTTTTTTGTGCGTAAACCTCAAGTTCTCTAGTTTTTCGAATTCCTATCCAGTTAATAGAAAGGAATAGTTACCTAGACATAGCCCACAGTTGCAGTTGAAATAAACATTTTCAACTATCCAGAAATCAAACCAACCATCAATTTGACGAATGCTGACATTTCACAATCAGTATTCCCATATGACTTACATAATTCAAAGATCGTATATCTTCATGATATATTGACACAGATGGATCATAAACAAGAGTACTGCCTAAGACGTCAGGAAATACGTAAAAAAACTGAACAATAAACATATTTTCAAGTATATTTCAAATGCACCATGTATATAAGGATATATATATATATATATATATATAATATATATATATATATATATATATATATATATTTGTGTGCGTGCGTGTGTAAATATCTACGCAGTAACTCGTGAAAAACTTCGGCAAAAATATTGTATAAAATAAGCCAGCAGTTATAAACTAAACATCCTTTATTTTTTTACATCAGTTTGGCAACTAACTCAGTACAGCAACGATAACAACGTCTGTCAAAGAGATAAGAATGAAACCGCAGCATTTATGAGTAGGTAAAAATAACCTGTACACAAAAAGTACGGTACCAAGAGCTCCGATTTTATACCTTTCCAGTCCTGGACACTTTCCAAAAGCTGCCGGTTGTTTGGGGGAGGGTCGACTGGAAATGGAATAGAATATGTCATATAAGTAAAAGGCCAAGCGCTGGGACTTATGAGGTCCTTCAGCGCTAAAAAGGATACAGAGTTAAAAATTTTTGAAGGCGTTACAAGAGGAAAACCTTGCATTTGTACCATGAAACAACTGTTAACCGAGAGTGGAAAGTAAGATGAAAGAAACAGAATATGAACGGGATGCAGCCAGAGGAATGAGAGGGGTTGCAGCCAGGGTTCGAATTGATATTGCAAAGTCCCTTAAGTAATGCGTACAGTGCATCGCATGAGGTCTACTATAAACGGCATTAGTTGCTGATCGACGGACGTCTCCGCTAATGGGCGATTTCTACCATTTGACATTTCGAGAACCTCTTTTTACTGAGTCATAATTCCAGATTTTACGCACTTACTCTTGTTGCGTATAAGCGGCTCTAAGTGGGTCCTGTATAAAAGGAACATGACGTAAACCCGTGTGAGGTAACTGAGGAGTTCAGGAATTCATGGAGCTGGAAAAATACATACTACGCCCAGAGGACATTCAGCTAGATTCCACATACTCATGCCATGCATAAACGTAATGTGTTGTCACAACACAAGTATGGCGCCGTATAGATATTAATGATTTATTGCGTCTGTCAATATATATATATATATATATATATATATATATATATATATATATATATATATATATATATTATATATTCACGAAAATATGGAACGTGATGAGTATATAAATGAAGACAAATGCCACGCAGGAAAGGGGAAACGAGGCAGCACTCCGTCGTTTTATTTCCCTCGTGGAGTTTACACACACACACACATATATATATACATATATAGTTTATATATAATGCATGTTATATATATATATATATATATATATATATATATATTATATATATATATATATATATATATTTATATATATATATATATATATGCACATATATACATATATACATATATACACACATAAGTGGGAGAAGGACAGGCATGTCGAAATCAGATGGCATTATTATCATTGCCGATGTTTTTGGACAACAAGTCCCATTTTCAAGGCTAAAAAGACAAACAAACTTACAAACATTAAAATGGCTCAGAAAAAAAAACAAAAAAAAAACTAAAATTTTAAAAATTACAATGTCATAAAAGGAAGAAAACAGAATAGAAGCCACACCTATATTTCAAGAAGAAAGACACGAGTGACAACGAAGTCCAACTTGGGGTTCCAGGAACACTCACGACAGGTATAGATAAAGGCGCGGCAGAGGACTGCAGGAATTTAACTGCAGAACAATCTGTTTAATAAACAACGATTCCAGCACCATTACAAGTTGGTCATTAGAGGCTCCACCCAAATTATCAAAATCATCATATCTTATTTAATGTTTACATTTAATCACGCATATTGGAGAATTCAGGGTTCGATATTTTAACCCTTTCTGTAGCTAACACTACGATGAGAATCTATTCTCACCTTCAGCAATCTTCGTGCGCAACCGACATAGGTCACCAGGTCACATCTAGGGCAAGTGAATTTGTATATTACACCGGAGGTCATTAGTGGGCTTAGCTTTTCCTCGTATTTGAACAGAGCCGATCGTTAGAGTGTCAACTGGTGATTGGTGATTTTATATAATTCTTTATAAAAAGACTTTCTATATATGTATTAATGGAAGACTGGCAAAAATGGCAGTTTTGGAACAGTAGGTACAGGGAATTTTGGACTGAAAACTTTGTTTAAAAATTTATTAACGTTCCCATCCAAGCTGTTTTTTTAGGAACGTTAATAAATTTTGTTTGCTTATATAGGATTGTGGAGGAACGGCGATCGACCAAACAAGTGGCCGCGAACAACTGTTTGGCCACCTCTGCTCTACACTACATGTACAGTCCACATATGAGAAGTAAGAGACTCATTTTCTTTTTTTGTTGTAGGTGTCAGAACGCGATGTGGGACTTCTATATTCAGTTCATTTGGGTTCAACGTTGGCTCGTAGTGATGAGCGCGTCTAAAGACCGCGATCCCCTCGGCAAGTTCAAGTGACCAATGTGGTTCTTACATCACCCGATAGAATCCCAGGTGTTCGAAATGAACGAGAATCTCCACACACACAAAAAAAAAAAAAAAAAAAAAAAATCGGGTTAACAAAATACCATTCGGTTAGTCGTGAAAGTTATCTTCCATTAAAGGTAGCAAGGGGGGAGGGGGGAGGTGGGGCTGAACTAATAATATAGCTGTCCAATGTCTAATAGACTAAGTTATAGACACAAGCTAATAAGAACGGGACATTTTTTAATAATAATGATATTCCTCGTAATTAACATATCGCTAATCGGCAGCGCGTACAGTGAAAATTTTTTTTATTTCTTTTGCAACATCTGTTAAAAGAAACGCTTATATCTCAGTTTATTTTTTTTTTCAGAATGATGCTTCAGATAAGTGGTTATCTGAGTATCGTGAGGCAAACTATCCACTGAAGTTTTTCAGTCCGGCTCTGTTACAAATGCCTAACAACTAACATACTGTTAGGACTTCCCTCAACGAATGTCTGAACTCACAAGCGGTCTGAAGCTAACTTCCCTTTTAGTTAAAACTGACATAATTTCATTCAGTCAATCAATTTATTCTTCTATGTAATGATTCTTAGCTTAAATTTTTATATTCTAGCCTTTGAACTAGCCAACGCTCTTGAGTTGTTAGACCGATGGTATCTGCACTGATGCTGAAATGCCTTATTTTTATGGAATACTTCCTTTGTCGTCCAGTAAGCCCCTGTCCTTAGAAGATGAATATTTAAATCAGCATTGCTGATGTTGCAACATGTGTCCCCCAACAGGTAGGTCTAACAACTAGCTAACCAACCCCCGGCCATCCCGTTTTTCGGATCTTTTACACCTTAAACTGACGATACTTTCTGACTGCCGGTTTCCTGAACAATATCACAAATAGATTTTCCGAGGTTTGTAAATGATATCATCATTATTCTTCTACATTTACGACAGTACTCGTAATCCTTTATGTATTATCAATGAATAGAATGAATAGAGCTAGCAATAGAATTCTCGGTCTTCATTGTATCTACAAGACAACGCCGGTCTCCATATTTTTCCTTTGCAAACGGTGATATTTTACCCAGGTGCCTTTCATTTTTACTTAAATAGTGAAACACTTAAATACATATTAGTTATTGGCGTTGCACGTGATGAATGAATGAATGAAGAAAAAGAGAAGTACATAGGCAAACATAGGGTTCTGGCGTCGACCTCAAATTAGAGATAGCACTAGACTAAAGCTATGTTTGACCACTTGACGTCACGGATGCAAAGAATCCTATGACATTAGCGTCCTGGATGACTCATTCTTTCTAGGCTATTTTCACTGTTCCTATCTCAGGAAAATTGTTCCGTAAATGGTAAGATAATCCTAGTTTATGAACTACAGCTCTCTCTCTCTCTCTCTCATCTCTCTCTCTCTCTCTCTCTCTCTCTCTCTCTCTCTCTCTCTCTCGTTTCTTTGCACATTTGAGTCTCACATTCCAAGACCAAATTCATTAACGCGAATGATAAACTAACAAAAAAACGGAGATTTGAGCCTACTACCTACCCCTTCGTAAAAGTCCCTTATCTTTCATTTGAGTCGAAATTGGTTCGATTAAAGCATATAAAGTAATTTATGCAATTAAAAATGGATTTTATTTGTGTCTGTCAGTGAGACTATTCGCTTTTATAATTTCAATTATTCATACTAACTTTTCTAATTCTATTTAAAATCACTAAATATACTGATGCGCGAAAGCAGATATATTAGTATGACAGACAAAGCCTCTTTCAAAACCATTAACCATTAACTGCTTCAAAATGAACACCATATTCATTGGAAGCTTGAATTTCAAGTTAATAGCTCCTTGAGGCTAGTTCCATATGAAAGGGGTTTATCCTCTGAATAATAATAATAATAATAATAATGAACCAAACAAAAACTTCTTTCAGTTTTCTTCTGAAGATTGAAAAAGAAACCCACAAATTCAATTTGTAACTTGTTTACTTCTATGTATTTACATTTCTTAGTTTTCTACTCCCACACTCGAGTACTTTCAGGCCTTCTGTGGCCCATTCTCAAGAGATGTTGGGATGTTAGCCTGGGTCAAGGCCCAGCAGTCTTCTGGAACTTCTTCTCGTTGTGCTGTCATTTATGCGATGGCTGTTCTGGTTTTCTTGAGAGTTGCCAATCCCCTCTTGTCGCTCTGATATCCTGAGTGATGGTCAATGGGATTCACCCTTGTGGTAAGGGTGTGGTCACCGTAAGTCTGTTGGGCAGGAAACCTAATCTCCCAGGTCAGCAGGGTCAATCTTAGCTTCTTTTAATATCAATGCTCGGCTTATGGGATCTTCTGAGGTAAAACCTTTGTTTCCTTCAATTACTTTGATCTCTCTGATAAGCGCACCTTCTACTACCCTCCTGTGACTAATTTTGTTGCTTTTGTATATAAGCCTACTGTTTTTGAAATCCATCCTATGGTCATTTTCCCAACAATGTCTAGCTATAGCACTCCCCTGAGAGTTAAGCTGTACTGCCCTTTTATGTTCTTGGACTCTAGTCCTTATTCCCCTACCTGATTCCCCCACATATCTATCTCCACAATTATTGCAATTGATTATGTATACCCCCGCTACATCATCTGTATTACTGTCTTCTCCTTCCAATTTATTTTTACATACTTTGTTTTTTAAGGTATTATCAAAGGTATATACAAATTTATATTGACTTTCTTTCATTTTTGACGTGATTTGTTTCATTTTAGGCATAAAAGGGAGGGCAACTATTTTCTTGTTTTCTTTATTCCATGTACTCTCTACATTCGCTCTGTAAAATATTTTTCTAGCTTTGGTGAGTGCCCTTTTTCTGAACCATTCCGGGTATGCTAATGCATCGAAGCTTTTATCGATGTAATTTATTTCTTGCTCTATCTTGCAAGGGTCACACGTTCTCATTGCTCTAAGAAATAAACCTGTTAGAACCCCTATTTTTATATCATGACTATGAAAAGAGAAGAAATGAATATATGAGTTTGTATGTGTGGGCTTTCTATATGTGCTGAATTCATATCCTGTTTCTTTTCTTTCTATGAGTATGTCTAAAAGGGCAGTTATTATTGTTACTTTTCTCTAAAGTGAACTGGATATTGTTATCAAACTTATTGAGCTCATCTAGAAAAGTTTCTATTTTATTTCCATCCCCTTGCAGAATAGCAAAATATCATCCACGTATCTCCACCATCCTTGCAGTTTTAAGTTAGGGACATTCACATTAGGAACTAGATTAGTTTCGAAATATTCCATATAGATGTTAGCGAGTATAGGTGATAATGAGGACCCCATAGCTATAATATAAAGAATATCTCAAGTAGATTATTGACTAGGGATGAAACAGCAGCACTAGGGGCTAGGATTAAATTTTTGTGCAGGGACTACCAAAACAATATTAACATAGAATTCAACAGCAAGATTAACTACCTTAACTGGGGGTTGAACATCACAATGATTTAGCTCCTTTTCTCAGAGGAGTGATGATAGGGAGTAATGAAAGCAAACTTGGAGATATCTTGCCAAGGAGATTTAGGATCGCTCTGAAGGGATTAAAAAGCTACAAAGATATTAGAATTATGAAAGCTGACAAAGGGGGTAGTATTGTCATCATGAATAGCTCAGAATATAGGGTTAAAATGTACAGGCTACTAGATGATGAAACTACTTATGCTAAAATAGAGAATCCTCCAACAATCCAAAAGCTTCAGAATACCTTTAATCAGAATGTGAAGAAAATAATCAGTAGACTAGGTAATGGGAAGGACATGCTATGCACTAAATTATTCTCAAGTAAATTACCTGAGCTTGCATATATATATGGCAGCCCCAAAATAACACAGGACGGCTGCCCTCTACGCCCTATTGTTTCTAGTAGAAAATCTCCTAACAAAAACTTAGCTGTGTGGTTAGCTGGAGAACTAGGAATATACTTAGGTATATTTTCAGAATCCCATATTAAACATTCAGTAGATTTCATAGACAAAGTTAAGAAAAAGAATATAAAGGGACACATGGTTAGTTTTGATGTAGTAGCATTATTCACCAATGTCCCCTTAGATAAAGTATTAGAATTCCTACAGACTAAACATGATGAGGGTATTTTCAATCCAAACATCGAAATAGGCGTCTTCCTTGCGTTGATCAAATTGTGTGTCAGTGATACTTATTTCACGTTTGAGGGACATGTTTACAAACAGAAATATTGAGTAGCTATGGGTCCTCATTATCACCTATACTCGCTAACATCTATATGGAATATTTCGAAACTAATCTAGTTCCTAATGTGAATGTCCCTAACTTAAAACTGCAAGGATGGTGGAGATACGTGGATGATATTTTTGCTATTCTGCAAGGGATGGAAATAAAATAGAAACTTTTCTAGATGAGCTCAATAAGTTTGATAACAATATCCAGTTCACTTTAGAGAAAAGTAACAATAATAAACTGCCCTTTTTAGACATACTCATAGAAAGAAAAGAAACAGGATATGAATTCAGCACATATAGAAAGCCCACACATACAAACTCATATATTCATTTCTTCTCTTTTCATAGTCATGATATAAAAATAGGGGTTCTAACAGGTTTATTTCTTAGAGCATGAGACAACGTGTGACCCTTGCAAGATAGAGCAAGAAATAAATTACATCGATAAAAGCTTCGATGCATTAGCATACCCGGAATGGTTCAGAAAAAGGGCACTCACCAAAGCTAGAAAAATATTTTACAGAGCGAATGTAGAGAGTACATGGAATAAAGAAAACAAGAAAAATGTTGCCCTCCCTTTTATGCCTAAAATGAAACAAATCACGTCAAAAATGAAAGAAAGTCAATATAAATTTGTATATACCTTTGATATACCTTAAAAAACAAAGTATGTAAAAATAAATTGGAAGGAGAAGACAGTAATCAGATGATGTAGCGGGGGGTATACATAATCAATTGCAATAATTGTGGAGATTTGATAGTGGGGGGAATCAGGTAGGGGAATAAGGACTAGAGTCCAAGAACATAAAAGGGCAGTACAGCTTAACTCTCAGGGGAGTGCTATAGCTAGACATTGTTGGGAAAATGACCATAGGATGGATTTCAAAAACAGTAGGCTTATATACAAAAGCAAACAAAATTAGTCACAGGAGGGTAGTAGAAGGTGCGCTTATCAGAGAGATCAAAGTAATTGAAGGAAACAAAGGTTTTACCTCAGAAGATCCCATAAGCCGAGCATTGATATTAAAGAAGCTAAGATTGACCCCTGCTGACCTGGAGATTAGGTTTCCTGCCCAACAGACTTACGGTGACCACACCCTTACCACAAGGGTGAATCCCATTGACCATCAGCTCAGGATATCAGAGCGACAAGAGGGGATTGGCAACTCTCAAGAAAACCAGAACAGCCATCGCATAAATGACAGCACAACGAGAAGAAGTTCCAGAAGACTGCTGGGCCTTGACCCAGGCTAACATCCCAACATCTCTTGAGAATGGGCCACAGAAGGGCCTGAAAGTACTCGAGTGTGGAGTAAAACTAAATGTAAAATACATAGAAGTAAACAAGTTACAAATTGAATTTGTGGGTTTCTTTTTCAATAATAATAATAATAATAATAATCATCATCATCCATCATCATCATCATCATCATCATCAATCATCATCATCATCCTCATCATCATCATCATGGCATCATAATCATCAATCATCAAATTGGAAAGAAGCCCACAAAATCACTGTGTATAACGTGTTTACTTATAAGTATTTATATTGAGTGTTTGAATAAAATCAAAATGTAAATACTTACAAGTAAACACAGTGATTTTGTGGGTTTCTTTTTTAATCTTCAGAAGAAAACTGAAAGAATTTTTGTTTTTGTTTGGTTAATAATAATAATAATAATAATAATAATAATAATAATAATAATAATAATAATAATAATAATAATAATAATAATAATAATAGCTGCATTTAGCTTTTTTAACAACTGCTTACTTTCTGCCATTGCAAGTGGCGAGTATT
>NC_087201.1:122808500-122811000 GCF_015104395.2 Macrobrachium nipponense
AATACTCGCCACTTGCTATATCAGAGAGTAAGCAGTTATTGAAAAAGTAGAGAAGACTATTTACAAGTTAGATGCAGCTGATGCAGCAATATCTTTCAATAATACCTATTATTATTATTATTATTATTATTATTATTAGTTATTATTATTATTATTATATTAATATTTATTTTTTTTTTTTTTCTTTTTGCTCTATCACAGTCCTCCAATTCGACTGGGGTGGTATTTATAGTGTGGGGTTCCGGGTTGCATCTTGCCTCCTTAGGAGTCCCATCACTTTTCTTACCTATGTGTGCCGTTTCTAGGATCACACTCTTCTGCATGAGTCCTGGAGCTACTTCAGCCTCTAGTTTTTCTAGATTCCTTTTCAGGGATCTTGGGATCGTGCCTAGTGCTCCTATGATTATGGGTACGATTTCCACTGGATATCCCATATCCTTCTTATTTCGATTTTCAGATCTTGATACTTATCCATTTTTTCCCTCTCTTTTTCTTCAACTCTGGTGTCCCATGGTATTGCGACATCAATGAGTGATACTTTCTTCTTGACTTTGTCAATCAAAGTCACGTCTGGTCTGTTTGCACGTATCACCCTATCCGTTCTGATAACTATAGTCCAGAGGATCTTTGCCTGATCGTTTTCTATCACTCCTTCAGGTTGGTGCTCGTACCATTAGACTGCAAGGTAGCTGATGTTTCTTGCACAGGCTCCAGTGGAGGGCTTTTGCCACTGAATCATGCCTCTTTTTGTACTGGTTCTGTGCAAGTGCCGGACATTCACTTGCTATGGTGGTTTATGGTTTTCATTTTTCGTATTTGCACTTCCTACATATGGGAGAGATGTTATTTCCGTCTATCGTTCTTTGAACATATCTGGTTCTTAGGGCCTGATCTTGTGCCGCTGTTATCATTCCTTCAGTTTCCTTCTTTAGCTCTCCCCTCTGTAGCTATTGCCAATTGTCATCGGGGGGGGGGGGCTGGCTAGTTCTTTAGTCTGTCTCATGTATTGTCCGTGCATTGGTTTGTTGTGCCAGTCTCTGTTCTGTCTGTCTTTCTCCTGTCTCTGTATTTCTGGGTCTTTGTCTACTTTATTAGTCCTTCTTCCCATGCACTCTTTAGCCACTCGTCTTCACTGGTTTTCAGATATTGCCCCAGTGCTCTGTTTTCGATGTTGGACGCAGTCCTCTATACTTAGTAGTCCTCTCCCTCCTTCCTTTCGTGTTATGTATAGTCCTGTTTACCTTGTATTTGCTCTTGGGTGTAGTTGCTTTGTGTATTGTCATATGTTTCCTGGTTTTTCTGATCTATTGCTGCGGAGTTCTGCCTTCGTCCATTCCACTATTCCTGCGCTGTATCTGATTACTGGCACTGCCCTTATTATTATTATTTTATTATTATTATTATTATTATTATTATTATTATTATTATTATTATTATTAACCAAACAAAAACTTCTTTCAGTTTTCTTCTGAAGATTGAAAAAGAAACCCACAAAATCACTGTGAATAAGGTGTTTACTTATAGTATTTACATTTTATTTTACTCAACACTCAATATAAATACTTATAAGTAAACACCTTATATACACAGTGATTTTGTGGGCTTCTTTTCCAATTATTATTATTATTATTATTATTATTATTATTATTATTATTATTATTAAGAGGATAAACCCCTTTCATATGGAACGAGCCTCAAGGAGCTATTGACTTGAAATTCAAGCTTCCAATGAATATGGTGCTCATTTTGAAGAAGTTACAGGCGCATGGTTAATGGTTTTGAAAGAGGCTTTGCCTTGTCATACTAATATATCTGCTGTCGCGCATTCAGTATATTTAGTGATTTTAAATAGAATTAGAAAAGTCAGTATGAATTATTGAAATTATAAAAGCGAATAGTCTCACTGACAGACACAAATAAAATCCATTTTAATTGCATAAATTACTTTATATGCTTTAATCGAACCAATTTCGACTAAAAATGAAAGATAAGGGACTTTTACGAAGGGGTAGGTAGTAGGCTCAAATCTCCGGTTTTTTGTTAGTTTATCATTCGCGTTAATGAATTTGGTCTTGGAATGTGAGACTCAAATGTGCAAAGAAACGAGAGAGAGAGAGAGAGAGAGAGAGAGAGAGAGAGAGAGCTGTAGGAGTTCATAAACTAGTATTATCTTACCATTTACGGAACAATTTTCCTGAGATAGGAGCTGTGAAAATAGCCTAGAAAGAATGAGTCATCCCAGGACGCTAATGTCGGGGTAGGATTCTTTGCTTCCGTGACGTCAAGTGGTCAAACAAAGCTTTAGTCTAGTGCTATCTCTAATTTGAGGTCGACGCCAGAACCCTTTGTTTGCCTATATACTTCTCTTTTTCTTCATTCATAACGTGCAACGCCAAATAACTAATATGTATTTAAGTGTTTTAGTATTTAAGTAAAAATGAAAGGCGCCTGGGTAAAATACCACCGTTTGCAAAGGAAAAATGATATGGAGACCGGCGTT
>NC_087201.1:122816000-122833500 GCF_015104395.2 Macrobrachium nipponense
GCGGAAACCATCATTAGTGGTTGCTGTAGCAAAGGTATAATAATGCCATCTGGGGGTCGGCGTTTTTACCTGCAGGAATTGTTGTAATGTTTTCTCCCCCTTTTTTCTGAATGTGTGTGATTATTCATTCTGTCTTATATGCTAATTTATCTGTCATGTATCTATAATTTTTGAAGGAAACTTGTTTATCTTTATTTACGCCTCTCTCTCTCTCTCTCTCTCCAATGGTTCCGTAGATAGCGAGATATTTCTATTTTATCGGCTTCTAATATCAGCTCTCACGTCTCTCTCTCTCTCTCTCTCTCTCTCTCTCTCTCTCTCTCTCTCTCTCTCTCTCTCTCTCAGTCTGTCTGCCTATCTCTTGCTCTCTCTCTCTCTCATCCAAAAAAAAAAGTCAAATGACAAGATATTTTAGTATATCAGCCCTCTCTCTCTCTCCCTAGAGGTTCCGTAAATGGCGAGATATTTCTATTATATCGGCTTCTAATATCAAATCTCTCTCTCTCTCTCTCTCTCTCTCTCTCTCTTAATTAGGATGCGGTAAATGTAATATAATTTTCACTTCCGCCAATAAAGATCCGTCATGGCTTTAATCCCTCATCTAAAATGCGGTTTCAGTGGCTGTCATATCAGTGGGCTATTTACTGTCATCCACCGAGGGAATACAGGGACATAAGATTCGCTTCCTGCATAGGAGAGAGAGAGAGAGACGGGTAAAATTAGTACTTCCTTCCTTTCAATAAATAATGGAAGATGCATCCATCGCTCGCCGTTACTAGAATTGCCAGGGGAAACGGTTGACTGGCTTCGTTTTATTTACGTTTCGTTTATTTTTTTTTTCGACTGGAATTGCGTCAGTACTGTCGGCATTTACGACTCGTGTGTATGTTGAGTTATGTAGTCATGAATCTTTATGCTTGAGGCTTCCTCAGATGTACGTTGTACATTTCATGTTTATGTACGTGTTTTTAATTATATCACTGTACGCATACGCTCTTTTACGCATATACATCTACGTTTGTGTGTCAATGAACATTATATTTTGATGCATGCATTCTGCTATGAGTGCATGTACCGTTTATGCATATATAATACGCATATATTTTGTTATGCAAGAACTGAAGGTGCTGGGAATGCAACCCCTTTACCAGTCCAAAGTCAGATAAAACAAGAAAATCGGACAAATACAAAGAATGCTGAGGGTTCAATTAATTCATGAGAAAGTACTACAACCGGCTCTTGAAAGCAGGACGTTTATAGGCAGGAGACAAATGCTTGAGAGGCTGCTTTGGGGGAAGAAATAAGGGGCGGTTCGTTTGCTTTAGCCTGAAATTTGAATTTTATTCTTAATGTCCTGCTGCGCTACAGAGGTTGTATAGGTTCTTCGTGTTTGCACGACGGATCGTGGATTCTGTCTCTCGGAAAAAACTCTGCTTAGAAGTGTGTGTTTTTGGGATAAGAATTGCTTTGGCAATAAGCCTGCTATGGAGTTACGGAGGGGTTTCCATCTTCTTCCTTTTAGTTTTCTGTAAAATAATATTGAGATGGCTTTGTCTGTCCGTCCGTACTTTTTCACCCCGCTCTCACATTTTAAAAAAAATCTGAAGCTAGAGAGTTGCTGATTGACATGTTCATCATCCACCCTTCAACCGTCAAATATAAAAAATTGCCGCCCCCTAGCCTCAGTAGTTTTTTTATTTATTTATAATTTTTTTTGGCTGAAAATTTCATGGGCCGCGGCTCATATATTATACGCTTAAAAGAAAGCTCGATTGCCCCGAAGAATTTCGGCGCATTTTTCTTGTTTTCTTCGGATACAGCACAGCATCTTGAAATAATGTTTTTAGGAATGCTGTTTACTTAAATTGAAACTTTCGTTTAGAATGTTAGATATTTTTTAATGAAACTCGGTCGATCGGTTATTCCATCAAAGCTTGGGTTTCAAAACCCAGTAATTATATCCAGATTGTTTTTAGTCTTACTCTTTTGTCCCAGGAACGGCAGTGTGAACAGCAGGATGTAACTGGATTTCAGGTGTGCACAAAGTTTTTGTCTATTCTAGGCATCTCCTCTCAGAAAGTATTGCTAGCCGTGCTGGTCAAGTGTTTTTATCCAGCTGAATTTTATTTGTAAGCATTAAACTTTTACGGTCGAATATTCAGGTGTTATTATACTATCTTATCATTATTCTTTTTTTCTTTTGGTCTATCGCTGTCCTCCAATTCTACTAGGTGGTACTTTGGTGTGGGTTTCCGGTTGTATCCTGCCTCCATAGGAGTCCATCAGTTTTCTTACTATGTGCGCTGTTTCTAGGAGCACACTCTTCTGCATGATTCCTGGAGCTACTTCAGCCTCTAGTTTTTCCAGATTCCTTTTCAGGGATCTTGGGATCATGCCCAGTCTATTTTCAGGTCTTGATACTTTTCCAATTGTTCCCTTTCTTTCTCTGGTGTCCCATGGTATTGCGACATCGATGAGTGATACTTTCTTTTTGAGTTTATTATTATTATTTTGGTAGAAGACCCTCTTTTAGGCAAATACTGTTAAAAAGAATGGCAGAATTAAGCGAGTTGATTTTATATATTGTTTTTTCTATTTTCCTTACAATTCGCTTCTCAGGCTCAGCGATGTTTCTGAGTAACTGACCAATATTCATATTGGGAATTTTCAAAAATCATAAATGCTGAAGGTAATCTTTTTATTGGAACAGGATATCAGGTCCAGTCAAGCATGGGTCGTCGTCAGTGCTGGTATTATTCCGTAGGCGTAGTTCAGTTCGGGGCCGGGTGGGTTCGTCTTCGGTTTAAGGGCTGGTATTGGTGACTGGTATAGCTGGTATATCTGGTATACGTGACGTTTCGACCTTCTCGCAAGTCATCCTCGGACGAGTCGTTGAAGAGACTGTAGCAAGACTAGACTAGGATAAGGATAGGGAAGTGGGGAATAAGGGAGAAGGAAGAGTACCTCTGGATACAATCCAGTTTAAGCCTGGCGGCGAATACTCGGGAAGGGAAAGGTTGAAGGAAAAAAAGGGATGGAAAGTGAAGTATAGTAGAAGAGAAAATAGTGAGGGGCAGACCCTCTTGCGAAGTTAGATTACTAGTTTAGCCATCATGCAAGGACAAGACAGAGAAGAAAGGCTCGGAAAAACAGTTAATTTGGTTCACCGCCTGCTAACTGGAATTGATTTTATATGATAGTAGGATTAAGATGTACAAGCACCTTATGTATTTAGTTAAATGTTAATTATGATTTATATTATTATTAGTATTAGTTTTTTTTTTTTTTTTTTTTTTTTTTTTTTTACATACATATATAATACACATCCACATACATATATATTAGTATTTCTATATTATAGAAATACATATATATATATACACACACATATATATATATATACACACATACACACACCTATACATATATATATACATACATATTTTTTTTTTTTTTTTAATTAGTCAGTTATATATATACCTGGTGTGGGGGGGTCACAATTGACCTTTGGCTCAAGTCTATTCCACCAGTAGTGATCTCTGACTTGGTTGATGGTGAGATCTCTAGTGTGTGAATAAGTTTTCATCCTCTAAACTTAATTTGTCCCAAGTTTTCTGCCCAAGTCTATGGAACCTGACATTCAGAGGCTCCAAATTTGAGTGATTATGCAACTCCCTTATTGTGTTGAAGTAGGGGGACTTTCCACCCTATGCTTGCCTCAGGGCTTTATTCTGAACTGCTGCATTTTCTTTTCTTAGTACTGTTTTGCTAAGTGCTCCAAATATGATGGGCTGGGTATTCTAGCTGTGGCCTGGCTAGTGATTTGTATAGTTTGAGTTGAGTTTTGCCGAGAGTCCTCTGAATCTTTTTAATCTACTGACCGTTTTCCTCGCGGTAGCTATTCTCGCCTGTACATGGGGAAGAATGCCTGATTTTTGAAATTTGCACCCAAGAATTGTGACTTGTTGGTTATATGGAATTCTCCTATTATTGACTATGATATCCATGGGGACGTCGAGCAGAAATTGAGAGGAGCTGGAATTTATTGATATTTGTAGTTACTTTCCATTTCTTTTCGTAGTTGTTGATTTTCTGTATTTCTCTAATAGTCTTTCTTTGCAGCATACATTTGGCTTTGGTAGGATATGTTATTACTTGGTTGTGATCGTCTGCGAACATAATTGAAGGCAACCTTGAGATGGAGGAGGGGTGTCTTTAATGTAGAAGTTGTAGAGTGATGGGGAGAGAATACTACCTTGAGGGACCCCTGACTGTAACTGGAATTCTGGTCCTATGAAGTCTTTAATTTAATTCTTGCCACCCGGTTGTCAAGAAAGTTACATAGCAGTCTGGTTGGTAAATCTGGCAATTGCGCCTCCAAAAGTTTGTATTTTAGACCGTCATGCCAGACTTTATCGAAGGCTCGACTGACATCCCTAGAGATAAGGTTGCAGCCGTGTCCTAAGCTCTTCTTGAACTGCTATGTACTCATATAGTCTAGTTAATGCAAGCTGAGTTCCTTTGCCTTGAGTAAACCCATATTGATTATTATTGGTTAGTAGATTATCTTCGAGGAACTCATTAAACCTTATCTGAATGATTTTTTCCAGGATCTTACCAGGTATTTCTAGAAGGGAAATTGGTCTATAGTTTGAAACCGTAGTTAGATCTTTACCCTTTTTCCCACAAAGGGAAGTAGTGCTTTCTTGAAAAAGTCTGGCCAGTAGCCCATACTTATGGTTTCATTGAAAATGACTCTTAGGAAGACCAGCATGGAGTTGGGAAGATGCTAATAATAATTTTGTTTACTCTAGAATGGCCAGGTGCTTTGTTTTTAAAATTATTGATTATTTTGATGATGTCTTGCAGTTGAATTGGTTTAATAAACTGGTCTTCAACATCTAATCTATCGAGGTCTACCGTGTTGTATGGTATTATTTTGGTCATTCATGTTCATGTAGTGCTGCAGTCACTCGTTGTTCATGTTGCAAGTCAAACCTTAGATTCTCCATGGTTTATTTTTGAAGATATTAGACCAGTATTCTCTGAAAATTGGTTCCTGATCCTGGGGTGAAAAGATCTTCCTGTTGTTATGGAGGATGTAAGCTGTAGGTTCAGTATCTGAACCCAGAAGCCTTCTGATCATTTTCCAGAACTTTCCTGGGTCTCTGTAGATTCCTTCGATTTTATTTAGAAGTGTCTCCCAAGTCGAATTTATGAGTTCCTTAGCTTCTATTTTAATTCTTTCTTTAATATTTTGTAAGTATTCTAATAGCTGCAGTTGAGGGCCATGATTATTAATTAAAACTAGGGCTTGTTTATAGCAATATTGTAATTGCTTAAGATTCTCTGTTTCTTTTAGAATATGGTAAGATCCTGAAAGTTTGTAGGGGGTATACAAAGTTCTGTGGCTTCTTTGATCATCCTGTACCAAAAAGTTATTTTGTCATCGATATAGGTTTTATCCTTTCTGATGTTATCAGGTTCGTCATAGTTGGAGAGAGAGTCGTCGAGAATATCCTTGAAGCGGTCCCAGTTGGCATTGGTCAAATCGAGTGTTGGGCTGAATGGCTACCATAATAGGTCTCACAGTAAGTTTTAATAGTATTGGTATGTGGTCTGAGGAAGTTAAAGGACCCTGAGTGATTGAATAATTGAAAATGTGGTATCTGTTAGACAGAAGGATGGTCAGGTTTGCCCTTGGATCTTCTGCTGAAAATATGTTTGAAAATCTGGTCCTAGAAAGTAAACTAGATTAATGTTTTCATAAGACCTTGAATTAAGGTGCCTCTGGGATTAGTACTATTGTGGCCCACCCGGGCCGGGTGAGTGCATTTAGGTCTGCTAGTAGTAGACTGGGATATTGCGTCTCATTAAGGACAAGATATCCTGCTGAGGAAATACTGGGTTCCTGGGAGGTAAATAAGTCGTTGCTATGATTACTGGTCCCGAAACTGTCTGTAGTTCTACTGCGATTAGGTCATGATTGAATCCGTCTATTAATTTGACTGTGATATCCCGTCTTACTGCTATTGCTGTCCCGGCATTTTGATCGTTAGTGGTGTTGCATTGGAAAACGTTGTAGTTCCAGATCTTAATGCGCGTGGAGTTGGGTATCCCTGTGGAATTGAGAAGTATAAGGTGTGGGGGGAGCAAAGAAGAATAAATGCTGCTTAGTTTTCCTTAATTACTACGAAGGAAGGTCCACTTCAGTACGTTATGTTGGATGACTGTGAGAGTGTCCCATTATGGTGTTTTTCCTTTCGATAAGTCAAAGAATCCCTGAGTTTAATTTTTGGAATTTATCGTGGTTTATCCTCGTGATCCTGTTACTATATTTGTCAAGTTCTATTGTTCCATCAGTAATATATTGTTTGACTGTATTGTTATCTAATTCCTCTGTGAAAATGTACTTCATCGTTTTATATTCAAAAATCATCCTCTTGAGGGTATTGTGGGTAGGGTTTTTGGGGTTTGCCGTGTTAATGGAAATGTAAAGTCTAAGTCCAATTTTGGGGTTCTTGGTCTGGTTGATGGAAGGGAGGCTTGGAAGAGCCATAGCTCATTGTGTTTCAGGGTCTGTATTATTGTAGGATGAGGTTGTTGCTTGTGATAGTTGAGTGGCTGTTTTTTTTGCCGGGTGTGAAGGCATTTCAACTTCAGAGTCTGAATCGCTTTGTATTCTTTTCCTCTTGGCTTCTTCAATTTCCATGTCGTCATCAATTGTCAGGGGCTGATTGGGGCTGGTGTTGTTTTTTGATTTTCTGACTTTAGCAATGTTGCGACTTTCTTAGCTAGCGGATAGCCTCTGTAGGAATTTTAATCAACAGTAGGCCATTAGCTTTGTAGAGAAAGCGTCCATCATTGTTTGGAAAGTGCCTGGTTCAACTGTTTCACTCAAATTTGCAGTTATTATAGCTGTGTTGATTACAGTGAGCTGATGAAGTGAGATGTTGTTGTTGGGTGTGTTTGAACTATTCGGCGCAGTTGAGGCTGTGGCTTGGCAAAGGTCTTGTTTGGAGTGATCTGGGATTGTTGGTTCCTGATCGTTTTAGCCTGGTCCTTGGTCAAAGCTTTCTGGTTGGCATCTTGCAGCCATGGTTGGGTGATCCCCATTGCAAGTGATGCACTTTGGATTTTCCTGGTTGGTGCAATCGGTCCAATAGTGTTCCTCAGAGGCACATATTGAGCAGATTTTATAGTTACTTGGCTTGGGGCAGTTCTTTTTTGTGTGCTCATAGCTGTAGCATCTCATACACTGGGGTGGAACAGCGTGGTCTCCCTGGCTTAGGAATCTAGGTGGAAAGATTGCCAGAGATGAGAAGTCCTTGATGAGACAGTCTATCACCATTTGGGTAGACTCTAGTTTTACCTTGAATGTGGTTTTGGTGCTGGGAAGCTTGATGATTGCAGTAACCTTTACACCATTACGTTGTTCAATTTCATACTTGAGCTCCTCATCGGATAGATTATATACAAACTGTTTTCAGCCGGGTTATGACCATGTGCGTGAAGCATTCAGATGAGGGGGTCCAGAACTTCAAACTTATTATTGTGTAGAGCCAGTTTGGTGTCAGGATGAATTATTTTTCAATTGTTGCTTCATCTGCTATTTAGCTAAAAGTAGTAATTATTAGGCTTTATGTGAGGCTTGTGGATAAAGCATAATTTTTCCTGAAGAGTATTCCATATTGCCAGTGACGTGATTCTTCATCAAGTCCCTGACTAGTGTCCTTAATTAACTTTACCCATTATGTCATGATTAAGCAAGAATTTTACCCTCTGAAAGAAGAATAATTAATTCCCTCTGTGAAAAATACTAAATTAATCTAGGGGATTTGCACAACCTTTTTGATAAATATGTAAATTTCAAAATTTGGGAATATTTTTGAGAAATTTGTGATACAACAATGTGGGATGACTTTTGAAAAGGGGGAAGGTGCAAAAATATTAACTTTTTAACAAAACTTCAAATAAAAGTGGAGAATTTCAAATATTAAGGGGGGCGGTAGAACCAAAAAACGTTTTTTTTTTTTTTTTTTTTTTTTTGTTTTTTTTTTTTTTTTTTTTTTTTTTTTTTTTTGGGCAAGGAAATTAGAGTTACAGTAATAGTTAGCAGTCACTTATGGAAGGCAGTGACCAATACCTAACTCCTATGCAGGCACTACTGAAGAAGTATGAGCCTGGACGATGCAGAACTCCCAGTGCCCCTAGAGAGTTTTAAGACCACAACGGCTACTCCAGGGGCAAAGGGCTACTGATGGTGTTAGTTGGAAGAAGTTGAGAAGTTGAGAATGAGGTCTGAAACAATAGAATAGGTAGACAAGGCAGGGATTGCCTTAACTAGTGGTTAGGATGGGAAGAATATAAGCTGGGAAGGTAGTAGGAATGGGACTAGGAATGGTGGTGATAGTGGTGGAAGTTTGGGGGGGGGAATGGGGGTAGGGAAGGATGGATGGGGATGGACGGGAGGGTGGAATTTCACTTATAGTTTTGCGCCAATTTGGCAGCAGTCGTAAAAGTGGCTTGAAGAGCTGTATCAGCAGCCAATGAGAAGGCAGCTCTGGCAGAAGTGCTCTCAGCCAATAGGAGGCAAGTTCAACTTTCTTCAAGCTTGGTTGCTGAGAACAAGCTTGAAGGTTTCGGTTGTCAGCCAATGGGAGGGAGGATTTCTCTCTACCAATAGGCGGCGAGGAGGCGGGAGCGATCTCTCGGCACGTCTGCTCTCTGCGAGGTCTGCTGGTAGAATGGATGTGATGAGTAGCAAGAAAGTCTGTGGGGCGGTATTTATAGCGGCTCGGACCTAAGAGTTTTTTTGCATTCGCATTGGTCGGGCTGGTCTTGGACGAAGTCGTGGATCTCGCCTCGAAGGTCTCGGGGATTCTCTCGTGCGAGCGCCACAGTAGTGTGCCTGGGGATGAACGACAGGAATTCCGTCCGTAGCAGGAATCATGTCATCCCGTGGGGGCACCTGATTATCTGGTATTGTCGGGGGGTCGTTCGCTGCTCTCCGGGCGGCGGTGGGAAACGAGAAACGTTTCTTGGGTGATGTTAAGATTTGGTTTCTCCTTCCTTATATGGAGGGCTTCTAAGAGGCGCAGACATCGGGGATCCGTTGTCTGGTCTATTATTTCGATATTAAGAATAATATCATTTCTCTTTATCCGTTTGTTATGAGCAGTCCTGGCGTGGTTGAAGATGGCTCCTTCTTGAGCGTGGCAGGAGATTCGCTTGGAGAAACGCATGGAGGTCATACCAACGTATTTGCCGAGGCATCCTCGTCTTCTTCAAGGGATCCTGCAGGGGCGTCGAAGGGTTGTTTCTCATCACCAGGCTGCTCTTCTTCGTTTTATAATAAATAATTAACTTAATATTTTTGTCTGGGTCGGCAGGGCTGACGTTTTCGTCGATGATCTTTTTGAGGGCTTGTTCGTCCTCCTTGTACCTCCAGTGGAAGTGTCCCTTGTAGAACAGCTTGATGGGCTCTGCAACATCGGGGCGGGGTTCCTGGTGGTACCAGGCTTCCATATTTTTCCTTATAGATTCATCAACAGTCACGATTGGTGTGTCCGTTGTTATTATTATTATTATTAGACTGCCTCGTACTTCATCCGAGGGAAGTAGTAGATGCTCTTGGCAGTTGTGTATAACTAGAAAAAAGTATTGTTGTTCCCTCGCTAATGATATACATAAAAGGAAGAGGTGGACACGAAGTGAAGTTTGGACAAGATTCCTATCAAACGTTTTACACAAATTACACAGTGTACTGACAACAATCCTTTGCAATGTTCCCGGAGCGTCTGCTTCGCTGCTCAAAAATGACATCCTGAACATAGGGTGTCAGAGGGCGATCAGCAAAGGATGGCACATTGTCAAAAGTCAGGATTGGAAAATAAAAATAAATAAATATTTTTTCCTAAGTTAAAAGATGTATTATTTTTAATTCCTGTGTGTGTACATAATGATTACAGATCTGGATTAACGATGATCCTTTCTTTCACTGACGGTGAAATGCAGTTAACACTCATACATTTTTTTTGTTACACCTGCCATGGCACTTGTCAGGAAATGGTTGCGACAGTTGTCCCCCTCTGCAATGTATTTGATAAATATATATATATATATTATATATATATATATATATTCTATATATATATATATATATATATATATATATATACACACCATATATCTATATATATATATATATCTATACTATATATATATATATATATATATATATATACATACATACCATACATACATATATATTTATATATATATATATATATATATATTAGATTATATATAATATATATATATATATACTATATATATATTTATATATAGAATAAAATATATATATATATATATATATATATATATATATATAGATATATATATATAGTATATATATATATATATATATATATATATATATATATATATATATATATATATATATATCAATATCTATACACTATATATATTATATATATATATATATATATATATATATATATATATAACATATATATCCATATAATATATATATATATATATATATATATAGATATCTATATATATATAGTGTATATATATGTATATATATGTATATATATATATATATTACTATATATATATATATTCTATATATATATATATATATATATACTACATACAGTGGTACCTCAGGATACGAAATTAATCTGTTCCGAAGCGGCCTCCGTAACCTGAGCTTTTCGTATCTTGAACCGCACTTTACATGTAAATTGCCTAATTCATTCCAAGCCCTACAGAAACACCCCAGTAAATTTTATAATAAAGCTAAATTGACCAATAAACAATGAAATACAACAATTTGGACCATTCAGTACCTAATTTAATACGTACTACTAATATGTACTACATAGTACCTGTAAATAAAGTATATTTGTGTACATGGTATACAAGAAATACTGTACGTACATACGTACGTAGGTAGTAAAATGTGGAACCTTACCTTTCGAGTGAGGCTATCTCTGAAAATGGAGACAGGGGTGGACAAAAGGCAGAGAACTTGTACGCACACTTAACTTTACGAAACACATTGAAAAATGTCAGGAAACATTAAGACTAAACTTTACGAAACACATTAACAAATGGCACAAAACCTTAAAACTGAACTTTACAAAAAACTTCAAATTAAATGTCTTTTTTTTTTGTCTTTTTTTTATTTTTAAATTTTTTTTTTACTTTTTTATACTTTACATATTTTTTTTTTTACAAAAATTTAAATTTCTTCACCACTTTCAACTTTCTGTTTTTTCGTAGTATCACTTGGATCTTCCTGTTTGCTTACTCCTACTAAAGGCCTCTTTAAAAAATAACTATCTAAGGGAGGCACTTCTCTTCCAAGAATTTCTTCACTGTCGCGCCGAAACACAGATTTACCCACTCAGTGAACAAAGTCTCGTTACCCAGGCTTTCGCATTAGCCTTCCACTTTGTGGGCCTTGAAGGCTCGAGGAGTCCTCCAAATGATACACAAGTAAGCGCTTCACCTTGCAATCCCCACTGGCTTTCGAACAAAGTGCGAGCGTAAGCCTGTCTTTCATAGGCTTATGCCCGGGTAGCTTCTTCTTTTCCTGCGTGATGTACATCCGACGAGGCATTTTTTTCCAAAAAAGGCCAGTCTCATCACAGTTGAAGACTTGCTGAGAACTGTATTCTTCGTTGATCGTCATCTCGTCGAACGTCTTAATGAAGGCTTCGGCCACTTTCGTGTCCAAGCTGGCCGCCTCCCCATGCCGCACCACCAAATGGATGCCAGTCCGTTTCCAGAATTTTTCAAACCACCCATGAGAAGCTTTGAAGTCTGGGGTTGGCGTCGATGTCCCTTCTCCTCAGTCGTCTTCGGCCTGGGCAATCAAATCGCCGAAAATAGTGGTGGCCTTATGGGAGATTGCTGTCTCGGTTATCATATCACCAGCGATTTCTTTGTCTTCCAGACAAGAAGCAGCCTCTCCATCTCGTCGTGCACGTGGCTCCTCTTGTTGGACAAAATAGTCACGCCCTTGGAAGGTGTAGCTGCTTTGATGGCTTCCTTCTGCTTAAGGATGGTGCCTATCGTCGACGGATTTCAGCCATATTCCTTAGCGATCACACTCAACCATATGCCAGCTTCATACTTCTTCATTATCTCCATCTTCGTCTCCATAGAAAGCATTCTCTTCTTTCCGTGAATTTCAGCAACTTTCTTGGGACACACGACTGCATATACTGTACGTAATTAAGTTATGTAGTATATGTACTAAAGTTCTCACACAACACAATAAAGTAGTACAACAAAATCACTAACACGAATTTACATTAATAAACGAAATCGTATATGTGAATGAACGAATTCCGCTTGCGTACACAAACGCTGGTGCGAACCAGTGGGCGAAGGACGCCTTTACGTAGAGCACGATGGGAGAGATGCTGACAATAGGAGAGCAGGATCTCATGGCGGTGACTAGCATCAGGAAGCAATGGGAGAGCGGGAGGATGGTGGCGGGTCTACTCAGTTGGTGGCGTGCGAGTTTTAAAATTTTTATCGGTGGTCCGGCTGAATCTCGGGACTTTACAGCAACAACCTTTCGTAACCTGAATTATTTTCATATGTAGAGCCAAAAGAATCTTCTTATTTGCTTTCGTAACTTGAATTTTTTGTAAGCTGGGACTTTCGTAGTTGAGGTACTGCGATATATATATATATAATATATATATATATATATATATATATATATATATATATATATATATATATATATATATATATTATATATATATATATATATATATATATATATATATATATAAGGTTCATTAAAACACTTTTTTAAAGCTAAGAACTATATTTCGGTGGATGTACCTCAATCCTTATCAAGCTTGATAAGGATGGAAGTTTGTCCACCGAAATATAGCCCTAGCTTGACAACAGTGTTTTAATGGGCCTTTTATACTTTCGACGTATCCTGTTTTAACAGAGGTTATTTACAAACATTAATATTATATATATATATATATATATATATATATATATATATATATATATATATACTACTATTATATACACACTAATACGAACTTTACCTGGGGGATCTACGTTGATCAATGCAGTTACACTGAAGATCCACGCACCTCACCTGGGATAACGCAAAATACCAACCTCTGGCCTTGAGATCAGGCAAAACATATTCGATTAATTACGGCTGAAGGCCTGCTTCAAAGGGGAGTGATTAGGCAAACAACTTGGCATGAAGGCTACCTTGTTCATAGGTAATTTCGGTTAGCTTTACATGGTTAGCAATTATACCTCGGTGATCGGAGACATACCATAATATTGGTCTGTGGATGATGTCAGTTCTAATAATCGACAAAAGCCATCTGAATGGGATTCTAGAGTTCTGTATGTTGTTGCACAATACGTCCTAACACAAGTATTTGATCTGAGCAACTCTGTCTTTTCCAAACAGTAAGTATTCATGAAGATGAACGCTGAGTGGGTTCCGCCATTTAATGATGAAAAAAATTAGCATTTATAAACAAATATGTGGAGGTGATGCCAATCAATGAGGACTATTGAATATTAAAGATTATATATCAAATAGCTGTAAAAGAAGTCTTGGGATTAGGTAACAAGGTGAAAACCTTGATTGATGGATGAGGCTTAGGATACAATGAGGATTAGTTAAAAGTAAAAGATATTCGTACAAAAGTTTTAGGGAGGGGATGGAGAACGCTAATAGAATATGCAAAGTACTTAAACCTAAATGATAAAGTTGAATTACGGGCAAGAATAGACCAGAGAGAGAGGGAATATGTGGAAAATAGGCAGATGATTTTGCATATGTACGTATATATACAAACAGACATACAAACACACACACACACACACACACACACACACACACATATATATATATATATATATATATATATATATATATATATGCAAAAATAAAAACACTGTATCGTGCTTCTAAGAAAACAATAGAGGGATCACAGTAATATCCTTGTTTATCTAGATATAATAGTTTATACAAAGCTTAAGCTTTGTATAAACATATTATATCTAGATAAACAAGGATATTACTGTGGATCCCTCTATTGATATATAATATATATATATATATATATATATATATATATATATATATATATATATATATATATATATATATATATAATTTCATTCATTCAGGGTTTTAGGTTTTAACAAAATTCATTAATACACATATTTTCATAAATATGATGTCTACATGCGCTCACAAGACCTACTCATACGAGTACCTGTAAGTACGTAAGTACGTATATTTGCGTGCTTATGTACTTACACATTGCATGTTTGTATTCTGAATTTGTTACAAGTATTCATAAATCTATATATGTGTTAAAGGGTCAGTTGCATCCAGGGTCGATTACTGCGTGCCGACTGGCTGTGTGTCCTCCCTTAAAAACAAAGTGTGCATTGTGCCTTTGGATTACGGGCTGCTTTATAAACAAGAACCGCACCAGCATAAAGACAGCTTAATCAAAGTCAACATTTGCTTTGCTTGCGTCGGAAGCAGCGCTAAAGTCCAGAACAGTTATAGGATCTGGGGATATCTTTACAGCATTAGCAATTGCAAGAAGATCACAGGCCCTTTCGGAAGGCAAGTTGCAACCTAGAGAACACATGATTGCATTCATCATAAGCAATATGAATTGATATTCGAAATAGGTATTATTATTATATTATTAGTAATGTTGTTATTAATTACTATTATACTTCAGACGTCTGCCAACAGACATTCAGAAACGCTAGGCAGCGCTGAATGACATCGTAGGCGGTCCCAGCGCTTGACAGAGGCCTAAATTTTATATTCCATCCATTCCAAAAACGAGAGGTGTAAGCGCGGAAAGATCCCATTCTAACGCATCTTAACGAGAAATAAGTGAAAACAAAAGATCAGGAACCAAGCGATCAGTAGTAGTCACAAAAAATCAAATGGAAAATGCCATATGGATCCAAACCTACGTACTTGAGCATCAAGGCTTGAGTGAAAGGTTCCCGATTTCGCAAGATCGAACGGTTAAACTTCAGCCACTTTAGCTTTACAATAACTGCATGAGCCAATTATTTATAATTGCTCGGCCTACCGCCTGATCTCTGGCACACAAATAGGTTGTTTCTTTTTGTCTTGGACACTAAGTGACTGGAGAGTATATATATATATATATATATATATATATATATATATATATATATATATATATATATATGTAGAGAGAGAGAGAGAGAGAGAGAGAGAGAGAGACTCCTAAACGTTAGGTAAAAAAATTAATTGTAACAAAATTTTTCAAATACGCGAGTGCGCGCGCGCGCACACACACACACACATATATATATATATATATATATATATATATATATATATATATATATGTATATATATATATATATATATATATATATATATATATATATATATATATGTAATGTATTACCCTTCAATCAATCAGTGTCCAAGACAAAAAAGGCAAACCTATTTTTGTGCAGTGTCAAGCGGTAGGCCGGGAATGAGAAATAATTGTCTCAATAATTGGCTCAGTGCAGTGATTATAAAGCTGAAATGACTCTAGTCTAACTGTTCGATCTTGCGAAACCGGGAATCTTTCACTCAGAATTTTTGGGTAATATAACCGAAGTACTGCTATGAATGTCGATAACACCATGTATCTATAATAAGACACGTCAGTTCTGTTTGGCTTAATGGCCAGACTCACCTGTAAAAAACGAAACTAATAGCAACACAATTTTTTTTTCAAGCATTTGTCAATTTCTTCGTAAAACGGACGCTGTTGTCTTTATTGCTCAATAGCAGTAGCAATTGTGGAACACAACGTAAATGAAATTGTTAAGAACAATCTAACGAGTCTGTCTTAAAAATCTAATCTGTGTGTGTGTCTGTGTGTGTGTGACTAGGAGAAAAAAAGGACGAGTGAGTTTTTTTATTATTATTATCCTTGGTAATTGGTAGGTAGAACGATAAAATAAAGACTTCATAATAGCAGGATTGACGAAGCGGATTTTAAGAAAGCGAGGAATTACTTTGATTGAAGTTTCATCAAACCTGTCATAATTAGGGACTGTTGTAAAAGTTGAAATTCGTCCTTGTATTACTACTACGTTGTATCCTGTTATTGTTAAATGAATATTCTTATTCCTGGTATGCTTATCTCAGCCTGCATTATTGTTCATTTGCTTATTTCAATAACAATGCATTCGTGCGCATGCGTCTCTGCTCTTCATAAGAATTATTCGTTTCATAGTTCTCTTAACATCTCTATTCCTTTTCAAGTCTCCACTTTTTTGCACGGTGTAGAATTCCAATTTTCAGTGTGCTTGGAGAGGAATTTCAAAAGTACATTTTATGCGCAGTCGCTGCTCTTTGTGAAATTAAAGCTTTTTTTTTTTTTTTTTTTTTTTAATCAGTAGTAGTTATTTCGCTCCATATTCTTTTCCAATAGTTATCGATTTTCAAGATTACACAACCCTTTTCTATCACCTGCTTTGGCTAATGACGTTTTGTAACCATGCTTTCTTGAGTGGATTATTATTTCTAAAATCTGCACTCAAGCGTCAAGATCTTTTTACTACTTATAATAGAAGTAAAATTGTATCCTTGCTGCGCTAATTAGTTCTGATTCACGGAAGAAGCAAGAAGCCTTGTTTTACGCTATACAGCGGTTTAGTGATTGCCGCTAATTTGGCAATGTATATTCAGAATTATGGAAGTTTCACAAATATGAGCGCCAACAGTACTACACCCAACATGGTATTGCCATGAATATGTTAATCTGAATCGTCTAATATTCTCCATTTACTGGCAGAAAAGAGAGAGAATTTGTTGTTTTATCAGCTGCCATCGTGCATGCAATCTCGCATTTAGTGCATGTTAATGGACATTTTTCTCAGAGACTTATTCCAAGCTTTACCTCGTCCATCTACACCATCTCTGCCACAGGCATAAGTAAATCTCGGCTGTTTTCCACGCCAAGGTTAAGAGGTCTCTTGACTTTGGTCCGCGCCTGCGCTCCTTTTCACGTTCCGTATCTTTCTTCTCCAAAACTATTCGATGCACGAAGACGAGAAAGCAGGTTCTCGACTGGTGAAGATTTCGCTCATGACTAGTTCTCGTTCGATGAGTGGTTTTCGCGCTCGGCTACCAATCTGGTGGTCCAAAGTTCGATTCTCGGCTCGGCCAACGCGGAACCAGAGAAATTTATTTCTGGTGATACAAATTCATTTCTCGATATAATGTGGTTCGGATCCTACACTAAGCTGTAGGTCCCGTTGCTAGGTGACCAATTGGTTCTAGCCACGTGAAAATATATAATCCTTCGGGTCCTTGGAGTTCGGGTCAGCCCTAGGAGAGCTGTTAATCAGCTCAGTGGTCTAGTTAAAACTAAGATATACTAAACTTTTTGCTCAT
>NC_087201.1:122838500-122846000 GCF_015104395.2 Macrobrachium nipponense
TCATCTCACTGCGAGGCAGAATGAAACCGGTATCACCGTGTGACACTTGCTTATCCTGGCTCGACGACGGCGATATAACCGTCTACATGACAAATTGTCATCCTCTTTCACGAGGTGGCCCTTTGAGGGGAGAGAGAGAGAGAGAGAGAGAGAGGAGAGAAAGAGAAACGAGAGAGAGAGAGAGAGAGAGAGAGAGAGAGGTACAAACTGAACAACCTCCCAGACAACGTACCGTATTGTAACACATGAATCGGACGTAATGAATTTCTCAGCGCCTTCATCACTGGGACATTATCGCCCGCACCTAATTGCCGAGTGGGCGAATGAACTTGTATTTAATCATCGGACAGAAATTAATTCGCACCTCTGGCTAGCCACTAATAGGACCTCGTAGGAAGGCTGCCACGGTGGGAACGGCCTATTTACACTACTCGTCAGGTGGAATGAAAGCTTGTTATCAGGATTACATGTGATGTTTATACTTATTGCAGGTAGGATGGCGGCAGGGGGTTAATCGCCTAATTCTGACGCCATTTAATATGTACACAGAATTTATCACTATCAAGGAGTGTCGCCCAACTGTATCTACGTGCAAGGAAAGAATACGGTGCGTTTGAGCATTATCGTTTTCAGTTTATGTTTTCTTCAGCCTTCATTTATAGTAAGTATATATATATATATATATATATATATATATATATATATATATATATATATATATGTATATATATATATATATATATATATAATATACACATAAATGTGTGTGTTATATATACTAAATGTGATACAGGCAGATAGCGAAACCAGGCATCTCGCGATTTGCCTGAAACTTCGGCAGGTAACGAAATGCATTTAGAGATATTTGATCCCCATAAGGGCTAGTACTAACCAGGCTGAAACAGTGACTCGCCTACACTGTTTAGCAGGGTGGGGGGCGTCCTATATATTTCGTCGTGTTTAGTACTAGCCCCTCGGGAGTCCAATATATTTCGCCTTGTTTAGTACTATAGCTCCTTGGGATCAAATGTCCCTAAGTGCATTTCGTTATCTGCCTGAACTTTCAGGCAGTTCGTGAAATGCCTGGTTTCTCTATCTGCCTGCAACATTAATTGTAAATATTGCTACATGCTGATGCAGTCACAGGCAAGGGAGATTTTTACTTTTTTTTATTTTTTACTTAATATAGCACTCGGGACCATTCTCTAAGCAGATTACTTTAAGAAAAGGAATTCTACTTTCTTCTGTAGCCAGGGTTCAGTTCAAAGTGGTCAAGGCAGCACTTCCCCTGACACCCAAAAGAAAGAATCAACTTGCACAACCACTACCTTACGCTTTCTAGGAGCTCAAAATTCCCAAGACCTGAGTCATCTTAAACGTTGCATTTTCTTTCTCTCAGTCAAGAGACTCAAAACCTTCTCTCAAGTGCCACCAGAGATGCAGTTTCCGATTCTCTGAGACTCCAGGTTCTTGTAGACTTCGAGGAACCCAGTTGAATTCAACACTTTATTTCAGTGGTGTTCTCTTTACTTTCAAGTGTTACTTCAGTAACAGTTGAAATGGTACATCAATATATACAAAGATCTGAACTAATATAACAGGATGTAACTTTTTGAGAAGTTTTATTCACAAAATTAAACATTATTAAATAATAATACTCATCACATTAATAATAACACAAGAAAACAAATCAGAGAACAAGAACACAAAACAATGTAAAGAACAAAGGCACAAAAACAAAATAAATCAAAACCTAGACAAAAAAATTAAGCAGAAATTAATACGCATAAAAATATCCAATGGGGAAATCAACACCAAATGAAATTTACTCCCTATTTTTTAGTATTGTCCACATAATTACGTCATCTGCAAAGTTTGAAAATTACTTTTTATTTCAGGGTAATACACCAAATATACGGGTTCCCTCTGTAATGCAGAATAACTGAAATGAAAACCGATACACATACACACAAAGACAAAGACAATTTTTATACACACAAACGTTTAATTTAATACTTGCGCACAGAAAAAAAATAGATTCACAGACAGAAGAGATGTTGTTGAGAACAACAAACAAATATCGTGTGCACTGTATAAATGAACATTCATGAGCATGACATGTAACTTTATGGTACTCGATGAATGTTTATGTTTTTGCCTTCCTCCATTGTCGATGTGCAAAGGCAGGCGCTAACATAAATAACACATATTCTTTTACATTTCAGTTGATATTTGTCGAAAGGCGTATATAACATTATTATCTCTGCCCCCCGAGAGAATCGAACTCTCGACCCCTGGTTTACAAGACCAGTGCTCTGCCCCTGAGCTAAGGAGGCTACAGAGACATCGATGTATACAGGTAGGAAAGATACGCTCTTCCGACAGTTACCTTGGAATCCAAATAGTAGGTCTAGTGTCTTGTACCAGGTTGTGGAATTTATTTTCAATTTTCCCTTATTTTTTCACATTAATTAACCTTTCACATATATGCTTTACTTTCTTAAAAGATTACACTAGGTAAGATACGCTCGTTCTGTTGTAGTACGTAGAATGTTGTAGAGTATCGTCTGTAAGTAAAACTATGTTTAAAGTATTGCCCATGACAAATCTTACATTCTAAAAGAAGTTATCTAAACATTCACAGCAAAAGACATCAATAACCTGACTTTGGTATGACTCTGAACATGACAAGATAAACGATAAATTATGCGAACTTGAAAAGAAAAAGTAAAATTATAATTAGGGGTGTATCCATAAGCAAAGAGCTTACAAATAAAATAATACTTAAGAAATTATTTTGTCGAAAATTTCAGACGTTATAAAAGTAAACAATTTATGACAACATTAGGCTGTTGTTTCAGATTGTATTTCAGTAAGATCTTTGATTATGTTCTATAATGTGCGTGTGTAGATAAGGTGGAGCAGCCCGTAATTCTTCATTACTAAACTGCTAAACTTTCTCTCTCTCTCTCTCTCATATATATATATATATATATATATATATATATATATATATATATATATATATATATATGGGGATACAATCCACAATGAAGTAAAATCCTCGTGTAGTTTAAAATATATATTTTCTTGTACAGGATTAAAGCTTTAATCCTGTACAAGAATATATATTTTAAACTACAAGAGGATTTTACTTCATTGTGGATTGTATCCCCATTTACTTAGAGGTACGACATAGTACCTGGCTTCTGCATATATATATATATATATATATATATATATATATATATATATATATATATATATATATATATATATGTATATATATATATCTTCTTCTTCCCAGCTTGTTCTCATTTTTTATATGGGGTCGCCGTTTCGGATGAGCCGTTTCCATCTATTTCTATCTTGTGCTTCTGCCTCATCAATTCCCTTCTCATTTAAGTCTCCTGCTCACACATTCCTTCCATCTCTTTCTTGGTCTCCCTCTTTTTTCTTCTTCCTTGCACCTCCACCCCCATAGTATGTGGGCTTCCTACAACAATATATATATATATATATATATATGTATATATATATATATATATGTATATATATATACATATATATATATATATATATATATATATATATATATATATATATATATATATATATATATTGTTGTAGGAAGCCCACTAAAATTTGGGAAAAATTGAAAGTTTTTATTTAAGCTTTCGGAGAGTAAATTCTCTCCCTCTTTCAGAAAGAGAAATAATAGGGAGAGAATGTACTCTTCCGAAAGCTTGAAAATAAAAAACTTTCATTTTTTCCAAATTTTAGTGGGCTTCCTACAAACATATTAGAACACGGATACAGTGTTTAACTTTGATATATATATATATATATATATATATATATATATATATATATATATATATATATATATATATATATAATATATATATATATCTATAGTATGTATGTGTATGTATGTATGTATGTATGTATGTATTACTCTGTGTGTGTGTCTGGCCATACATAAGGCGTTGTACCTTGAATACTGTTCTTTATGATAGATCTAAGTGAATAACACTTCAAACTGCGTGTGATGGATACTAATATATAAATAAAGTGTGTGTGTGTGTGTGTGTGTTTGAGTCAGTAGGAGAGAGACAGTATGAACCCAAGTCAACTTTGTCATAAAGAAATCGAGTGCGAAATGCTACGATATAAATAGTAACTTAATAAGTTTGTAATATTATCGTAAAGTAGGTGAAGGAGAAATGCCGTCATGTCACGTCTAGTTCAAGAAGACATCGTCATCACACGCAGTTTGAAGTGCTATTCATTTAGATCTATCTTAAAGAACAGTATTTAAGGTACAACGCCTTATGTATGGCCAGATATGAATCACAAATGCAGAAACTATTCAGGTGTCTTCATGTTGAGCACTTTAACTATTTTATTTTAGGGCAGGGTCTTTGCTATGTAACTTTTGCAGAGAAAGTTGTAATTTCTATATCAGAAAGCCTGGAATCCACGAGTTCATTCATGGTAAGTATCGGCCGTAGGTGTGAAGTCTTGTTAGGCTAAGTTTGTCTTCCTGGCACTAGAATGTTGTAAGTTTAATCAGCTCTAACTAAATGGGTAGTGTAGGTCCAGACTCGTATTTTTTTTTCTGTTGAACTGAGCGAGAATGCAAACTATAATAACAGAATAGGAGAGGAAGAGTAAAATGTTCGTCAAACGTGGCAGGGCCGTCACTCGATCCTGACATTGCTTGAAGGATGCCTTATGTTTCAGTCCCTTTCCTGGCGCGTCGAATTACTACGACTAAAACAACTTACAAAGTTTGACATAATCCCCTGTACACACCCCTAAATGAATAGACTTGTAATTCTTATACAAAAGTATGAGTTTTTGTCCTGTTTAAAAGGTTCTGCAATCTTTACGGGTTGCTGTATGAGCAAGAGCCCGTACTGGCATAAAGCGGGCTTAATCATCAGCGGCAACATTTTACGTTCTCCCACGACTACTGAAAAGCAAACGTAGTTAGTTACCCACCTAGACGCCTGAAAAGCTTTCCCACCCTCGGCGCCACGGCAGACCTTCCTCCAAGCCTCTCAAAAGCTTCGATATTCATAAACTTCGCTCACTCCATTTCAGGTGTCTGTGTGAGCTGGGGTTTGCAGTTAAGGAACTGAGGCCAGATTATGTTTACTCAAGTAATGGACCCTGATGGTCACATATAATCACCATTACTCATATTTAATAATGTTTATGCGCTTAAGGAATACGTCCAACAGGTTTCGTATTGAGCGAAAATTTTCTAACACCTGGGCATCGAGGTCTATAAAGATGTTGTCAATTTTCTATTCACGGACTGTTTGTTAATATTTCTTCTAATAAGCCTTCACTTTGAAAATTGCCGGTGATAGGTTACAGAGTCCTGTGAGCGTGGCAAATTGGATCAATATGCGTTCGGGCACATCCCTAATGCGTTAACAAGCAATCGAGCTGTTTATCATCTTATACTTCTCACGGTACCTACCGTAACCTACGTTCGCATAGAGTGGCTCGCCTCTTCCCTGGTTTCATACATGATTTGAAAGCAGTGAAGTTTCCAGAGCTTAGCTGTTCGTCATATTTTCGCACATTTTCGTAGTCTCTTTCGTTTGCCTCCCGTTTTCATTTGACTTTTTAATCCTCTGGTCTGTGGGGTGCATGGCAAAAATTGGTACATACTGTTCTGTGCATATTAGTAAGCATACTTTTATGTCTGTTCACTTTGACCAAATACCGCTGTTACATTGCGAATGTAACCAAGAACGAAGCCAGTATTTTGTTAGTGCTTGCATTTCTTAAGATTTTAGAATCTTACACTAAAATATACCTACGCACGATTACTATAGAGATCTCATATAAAACAAATACTTTGCTTAAGTACTCGCATATAAAACATACGTCCGGAAAATGTAGCATTCTCAATTTGAACGCTCTGAGAGATGCCCAAGACATTGACATCCTGCAGTCACATAGAGAGTTAGAAAAGGTTATGCAGATGTCCCAAGCCTCCGCCAAGGGACCTGTGATTTATTCCATGTGAATGTGGGCACATTTCGAGTAATAATGATGACGAAACATATCTAGAGGCTGATGATGCGCGGCTTTTGATGAAAGCTGCCATGGTTAAAATATTAGATGGCTGAATCCTTACCGTTGCTAAGCCTATGGTTGATATCGTTGGAGATCTTACTTACTTTTCAAAGCAATAAATCGTGAAATCTCCTTTGCTTCACAACTTCGTTCATCAGAAAGGAGCCACCATGCCATACGGCAGCTGTCTTGCTTGCATGATGAACAATAAAAAACAAACAGATAAAGAATTCCATAAAGAAACATTCATATTAAAAAAAAAAACGGTTAAACCAATGTATTGATGCACGCTTGTCGATTGTATTTATTTCCTAGCCAACGAATGACCGCTAGTTCCTGGACATAACAAGGGCGGGGTAAATATCTTTTGCCTTGACATGCGTTTTTATCATTATTTTCATTAAATCTTCTTAAAATTAATATACGAGAAATAGGCCGTAGCCATATCAGTACACGGATTGAGTCACCTCCATGACACTATTCTTTGGTGTTGGTATTTACAATTTTATTTTTATAGTAATGCTAATGCATGTATTAATGTATGCATACATTTGTGTACATATGCATGCAGTCACTTATTTACCGGTATGGTTTCCGGTCCTGATCAGTTCATTTCCCTCTAACTAGCCAAGAGTATAAGTTTAGTAAGTCTCGGTGTGAAAGTCTGCCTCATTGATGATTGTTCATCATGCAAGCAAGACAGCTGACGTACGGCATGGCATCATTCCTATTTCCTTCAAATTTGTAAGAGTCGGTGTACTTCAGCTGACAGGAATCCAACGGTAAGAGGGATCTTGGTTGGAATTAGTCTGTCCTTCGAAGCATGTCATTTCTGGTCAAGACAAATCTCTTGAATTCTGAAATCTGTCTGACATCCGCCTCACTGAAATACAGTTGTATTCAAATACACCGAACTATTAAATCCACCAGATCTATTTTATCTCCCCGAGTCTGCCGCTCTGTAATCGATCCTAGGCATATCAGAAATTTGTAGTCGTTGTTATTATATAATTATGTAAGTTTCATAACCACCATGCAGTCTTAGCTGCTCGAATTTTTCGCAGTTTTTGGATACACTCGTCACTTCAAGGCCTGAGATAATCGCCGCAGTGGTGTGGTCGGTATGGCGTTGGCGTACCACCTCGGTGGCCGCGAGTTCTATTTTCGGGCATTCCATTGAGGTGTGAGAGATATGTATTTCTGGTGATAGAAGTTCAATCTAGACGTGGTTCGGAAGTCACGTAAAGCCCTTGGTCCCGTCACTAAATAACCATCGGTTCCATGCAACGTAAAAACACCCTACAAACAAAATTCAAAGCCAGAGATCCAAATGGTCAGGTCGGTAACGCGACCTCGTTATGATGCTCCGGATGCGGGTTCGAATCTCGCTACGGAATTCAG
>NC_087201.1:122848500-122861378 GCF_015104395.2 Macrobrachium nipponense
GTCCCTCACGAGGCCTTGTTTATCGAACCTTCACGAGCGACTTCCGAAGCACCAATTATGTGTTATCGCTTCCTGTAACTTGGGGCGTTCTATCTCTAATCATGTCCACTTACTGTCAACCATTATCATTCTCGCCATCCATTTACGACGCCCTTATCGGTCCGAGGGTCGGAAAAAAGTGGCGCCGAGGGATGTTTGAATTTCATTAGCCATTACTCAAATTAGATGCCTGAGAAATGAATATGGGGACCCGAGACGTTCGTTGCAAACTCTCTATACAGGTTTCTTACGATTTATGTGGCTTGCCGAAAAGGTTTTGGCAGAAATTTCGTTTTTGGGAAAATCTTTCGAGCAGCTGCGCAAATTTATAGCAAGACTTTCAATCAAAGAGAGGTATAGAGATAGAGTGACCAGCCAGGCAGGAAATGTGAGATAATAGTATGGCTCTCAGTTGTAACTTTTGAGGATAATTAGACCGATAGGGAGATCGATATATCATTACTTTGAGGATATAAGCGAATAAACACGTACACGTGCATATACATAATCATGTTAATACAGATCAGGCTTATAAATTGTATGTGTTGTTTAATGTATATGTATGTATGTATGTATATATTATAATATAAAATTTATATATATATATATATATATATATATAATATGCACGTATAATGTTCATGAATATGTATAATGAGGTCCTGTAATTACTCGGCGATTAAATCTTTAGGGTTAATAAAATTCAAACGCCCTTTATACTGGAAATAAAAACAATTCACTTCAGTATTTCCCTTGCTCCTTACAGTATATATTCATGCGTGCGCATGTACATACGCGCGCGCGCTGGAGCATAAATTGAATGTCAATGAAGAACAACGGAATGATTTATAGACAGCACAGATGAAATGCCCAAAGGAGAAGCAGCAGGAGACATTTTGATTGGAAGGTATCAGAAAGTGAGATACATTTCAAGTCGGCTACAATCGCTTAGCCCCCGTGAATACAAGATTATATTTGATTTAATCAAATATCTAGTCCCCTAGCTAAAATATTTTAACACTAAATCTAACACCACCTTTGGACTAAGAAACTGTTTCCCAAAGAATGGCGACATGCCATCATTATGCCAAACAAGATAACGACCGATATTTTTAAAAATTTGACTGTGCAATGTTGAAGAAATTGTGAATTCATAGCTAACGTTGAACTTAAAAGTAAATGAAATCACAGAAAAGTAAGATCTACAAATTTTGACCCACTGGGTCTCCTACAAGATCTTGTTTTAAAAGGGTTCGAACAGAAACAAAACACTATTGTGACAACCAAGAGACCTTTGCTACCACCTGGAGAGATGCTGTATTGGAGGCGCGATACAACTAAAGAGTTGGAGGCTTCCTTAATAGAGACCGCTTTTCTGATGAGAACAAGTAACACTTATCCTGTTCTTATAAGCTGGAAAAGGCATACCACGTGGAAGCGTTACCAATGACACACAGTTCCTCCATGCAATGACAATATCACAATCGTTTAACAAACTGAATTAAAAAAGATTAAAAAAGGGTTCGTATATGGATGACTTTGCCTATTTTACACTTCCTTAAAATTACATGTTTCATAAAAGGCAGATAAAAACACAGAAAAAGTCATGTTTAATAAGAAGAAATTAGATAGAAAAGGAAGTATCCCTGGAATCAACACTTGAGAAACAACCTTGGGCATACCAGCCAAACTATAAAGTTGTTAGGTTTAACCTGTGATGCACGCTTGTACTGGGGAAAGCACACAGAGAATCCATAAAAACCAGAAGCAGAAATGCGTCTCTCCTGATATGAGAGCTATGGCACACAAATTACGGAGCTAACAATTTAACCTTTATTTTTCCTTTACAAAACTACTATTCCATTTAGCTTTGACTGTGGAAACCAAATGAATCGTTGCAGGATCACTCGGCATTAATTAAAATGCTTAGATCCAATTCACAATGAAGCATACTAAATTAACACAGAAGTATTTAAGGCCAGCCAAAAGAAATTCCCACAAGATGAAAGTGGCGAACATCCTCTTTTTCTCATCTGACTTAGTACCATACGAAGTGCAATAAAGAAAGATTTGAGCAAGTGACTCGCTATTTTAAAGATCGTTTAATCAAAGTGATTATTTATGTATGTAAATGTCTGTGCGTAGTTGTACTATCTACCCAAAATTTATCCATATCACCCTGAACATCGCAAGCACCATGCAGTCGAATGTAATAACATGGGAATGTCCACATCGTTCAATTCATTGCTTACGGATCCAAAATCTTCGAATGGTGGAGAATTTGCAACGATATCGTTTTAACGTGTTCACATTCAAACATGTCAATAAGAAGTTTGCAACTTTGCATTGTTAGTACCCTTTAGAATTGCTTTATAAGCCCTTAAAATTATATTCGCTTAAACATCCTTTTGTTCAACAAAATAAGTTTACGTTCCTAAAATTATACAGACTTTATAAATGTTTAAATAGTTGTGTCTCAGCACATACAAACATTTAAGGAAATAAGGATACTGAAAAAAGTATCTAAGCCTCCAGTTACTATAACTAGATCAAATGTATCTCTCCCTGTGAGTGATTTGTTACTGTCTCTGAAACTATTACTTCTAGTGAATGGCGGGTTTAGAGAGGAATGAATCTAACGTGAACAAAGTAGAGCATTGAACCAAGTGTTGGTTGTGGCGTTCATTCCAGACAAGGAACTTTAATTGAGGCATTGCCATCACATTAATTGAACTGGTGACACTGGTCTGACCCAAGGTTGCGGATGAATAAGCCGCATGACTCAGTCCCTGAAAGCAGAGAATGCAGAACATTTAAAGTTACACATACCTTTACTCATTTTCAATTATTCAGTCAACTTATATAAAGCATCTGGAATATTCAACATTTTAAGTTCATGCATCTGTCGACTTTTGTCTTCTGTAACCATTAAGGTCAAACCTTCTGGGCCGGCTGTCATTCAGTGTAACCTAAACTGTATTATTATTATATTATAATAATAATAACAAAAGTTTTTCTTCAACTTCACTGGAGTTCCAGAAAACACCGTTCTCTTAGAATTTTTTTCTCTGTTGATGGATTATTATAGAGGAAAGGAGGATTGAAAAGAATATTGGAAGAGATTGAAGAGACCAGAAAATTATTATTTTTATCACAGTCATTCTATTCGACTGGGTGGGTTTTTATAATGTGGGGTTCCGTGTTGCATCCTGCCTCCTTAGGAGTTCATCACTTTGCTTACTGTGTGCGCTGTTTCCAGGAGCACACTCTTCTGCATGGGTCCTGGAGCTACTGCAGCATCTAATTTTTCCAGGTTCCTTTTCAGGGATCTTTGGATCGTGCTTAGTGTTCCTATGATTATGACTAAAATTTCCACTGGTATACCCTATATCCTTCTTATTTCTGTTTTCAGGTCTTGATACTTATCAATTTTTTTTTTCCTCTCTCTCTCGTCTACTCAGTGTCCCATGGTATTGCGACATCAATGAGTGATAATTCCTTCTTGGTTTTATCAATCAACGTCACGTCTGGTGTGTTGTTATTGTTAATAAAAAATTATTATTATTATTATTATTTTTTTTTTTTTTGCTCCATCACAGTCCTCCAATTCGACTGGGTGTATTAATAGTGTGGGGTTCCGGGTTGCATCCTGCCTCCTTAGGCGTCCATCACTTTTCTTACTATGTGGCGCCGTTTCTAGGATCACACTCTTCTGCATGAGTCCTGGAGCTACTTCAGGCTCTAGTTATTATTATTATTATTATTTATTATTATTATTATTATTATTATTATGGTGAAGGTACAAGGCCGTTTGAAATCCAACTGAAGGTAGATGAGTGTGGAAGGAAATATTTTGGATTGAGAATGGAGTTTTTAAAACAAAATAGAGAAACATCGGTCTGATGAGGTGGCCTGAAAAAAAATTCGTGAAAGAAATGAATTGTATAGATGACAGTGCAGAGAGGGAAGTAAAACACAAACGAATTAAAGGGTTTCTTCACATTGATAGAAGTCAGGGTCTGCAGATGAATTTCGGTGTTAACGGAAAAAGAAAGTGTAACTTGGGTCATAACGAATTGGTTTAGGTGTTGAAACTATCGGTCAACGATATCAAAATAGTTAAAGATTTGGAAAATTGTTCCCAGTGGAGGCTAGTTTCTGATTTTTGTAGGAACTTAAGGTGGGGATTGATTATGATGTACACTTATTACAAAAGTAGATTACCTACCTGTTTAAAATTAACAGAATATCCTAAGGTCTTGTAAAGGAAAGAAAAAATAAAAGTTCAAATGCAATGCTAGCGAGCGTTGATTGGGAAGGTAGATGCGTATATTTCTCAAAATGAGAAAAATTTTTATATTTGATTTCATTCCTATTGTGTGTATTTCAAAAATAGAACTGAGGCATTGTAGTGCTCACAATAAAAACATGGGAAAGATGTCATGCTTTAACGAGATTTAGTACGCGTGTTGAATGGAAACCAAAACAGAACAGTAGTAATCGACTGGGGTGAGTTATATAAGAATTCATAATGTGTCCCGCTACCTTTTGTAGTAGATAGTACATGGAGAAGGTAGGATTGGTCATCAGGATCGAGACATCACATTTTGATGAAAATGCGATGGCCAGGTTGATTGAAGATGATTGATGATTGATGCAGAACTGTCCCCATGGCGTCACAACAACTTAGGTCATCGACGATTGAAGAAGTGTATGCTACAAACTTGATCTGAATCTTACATGTGAGGATACATGTGAAGTTCATCATAATGGCCCTCTGTATACATGTCAAGTGTCACATAAGGCCTGTTAATTATTCCAGTTTTATTCGATTTATTTCTAAAAAAGGAAAAACGTATCAGGCTTTGATCTGAAACCGTAAGAGTCTTTTATGAAGACATAGAATTGTGGATGCGTATAACCTGTACAATACGAGATCCCGTCCCGTAGTTCGTGCATATAAACCCGCACATACACACCTTGGATACACACACTCATAGACATACACACACACAGTTGTGCTTGTGAGCGGGCTTTGTAGACATGCAATCTACGTGCGTATTTTTTTTTCTCTTTTTATTAATTACCTCTCGAATGTTTTCGGGTCAATACTGTAAAAGTCCAATTTGACTCACTGGGCTAGTAAAATCTTAATTTTATAGTAATAATAATAATAATAATAATATAATAATAATAATAATAATAATAATAATAATAATAATTGTGAGCGGGGTGGCAGTGGCCACGTATGCTAGCTAAGTTTCCCAATAGTTCTATCATGAAAGAGAAAGTTTCTTTAACATTGGATTTGGTGCGTTTATTCTTCTGTAAGTTAAAAATCGAATCAAACTGGTGTAATAACTGAAAGCAATCCCCATGCTTGGACGACCTTATCCCTTCGCATCGCATGTGTCATCTCTGCGCCCATACTCGTGGGAATAGACAAAAAAGGCTGTGTGCAGGGCATTACCAGGTTGTTAAAGCTCGGTAGGATTTGCCGACGATGAGATAATGGCCCTGATCCTATAATGACGGGGATCAGTCAACATCCATTCGATCCATTTCTTCCGTTGCTCAGAAAAAGGCGGATTTATTTTACTTCAAATATTTTGTTCCTATAAGATAGTAGTTGATGAAGTTGTGTTTGATTCTATGTAGCATAGTAAAAGAAAACACTGTTACATTTGTATTTTATATAATGAGACGGATTTTACGTAAAGAAAAACCGCGTGTAGTTGAATGGTCCGGCGATGCTCATTTGTCTCGCAGTGGGCGGAGGGCTATAGAATCGACTCAGTGGACGAGAAAATCCCTTTATTGTCATGTCCGATACTCTCTCCGCCCCGCTCTTTACTCTGACGTGTTTATTGTTTAAAATGTTATTGGATATTCACCTATAGTACTTGAATTTCACCTGCTTGCGATTCCCCCCGTATTCGATACTGCGATGGGGCTCTTTGTTTATTGATGAGGGAGCAGATTGCGTATTTTCCCTTTTTTTCTTCTTCTTCTTCTCTCGGTGTCGAGTTCCCACGTGGAAGATTTCAATCGCTATGAAGGCACGGGCCTTGCAATTAGCATAATTGGAGTGACGTGTACATACGCGATAGGAAGCTCTTGGATGAACGAATGCAAGAGAGACCCAGATACACCTCCTGGCATAGTGTTTTCTATGCTACACCGTTTGGTGTAGGGTCATTTGTAGGAAGTCTTATCCACACGATCTACATCCTCCTTTCAGATGATGTATGGGATACGGTAAGTTGATTTTATAGGTTTGGATGAAATTCGATCAGCAGGTTTCATCAAAAGTGGAGTTTTTGTGTTGTCATGGTCATTAGGACAAGGAAATAAACGAAATTCGGTGTTTTATTATTGAAAAATTAACATAAAGTGAACGAATTTTGTTTTTATTATTAAAGAATTTACATATAAAGGGTGGCATGCCGTCATTTGGGCGTTTAGTTAGAAACACAGTAAAATGTTTTATTATTAAAGATTGACATGCAAAAGGTGAAATGCCGTTACTTAGCGTTAGAATACATGCAGGGTTTTATTACGATATATATGAATGATATATATATATATATACATATACTATATATATATATATATATATATATATATATATATATATATATACATATATATATATATATATATATATATATATATATATATATATGTACTACCTTTTACGTATATATATATATATATGTGTGTGTGTGTACACACACACACGCACAGCACACGCACACACACACACACACACACACACACACATATATATATATATATATATATATATATATATATATATATATATATAGATATATATGAGTGTGGTGTGTGTTTGTGTGTGTGTATACACACACACATATATGTATCATATATATATATATATATATATATATATATATATATATATATATATATATATAGTATGGTGTGTTGTGTGTGTGTGTGTGTATACACACACACCTATCTGTACTAGATATATATTATATATATATATATATATATATATATATTATATATATATATATATATATATATATATATATATATATATTATATATATATATCATAAAAGGCATATGCCGTGTTTGAGCGTTTAAATGGAAATTTACTATATTGCTTTTTGATTTATGTGGAGGGAAAGAGATGGCTGGTTATCACAGAGAAAAGAAAAGAAAGGTGTTCCCGCGGTTCAGGTGAAAGACAATAAAATGAGCTAATTATTATTGTGGAAAAGAGGAAAGGAATGATTGTAATTAGTGATCAAAAGTAAACTAACATTTTTTGTAATTTGATTGTCTAAAGAAAATATGGAAACAACAGTAACTGTATTAGTCAGTTTAATTAAATAAATCATGGAGATGATTTTGTTTTTGTTTTTATGTTGAGGAAAGATTCCTCTAAATGCCACACAAGTTCAGTAGTTTGATTTCGTGCGCTGCTTGTCACGAATAGGTAATAAATCGCTCTTTGAAGATTGTTTTCAAAATTACTTAGTCGGTGAAACACTTGTGTGTAAATTGGACTGTGCCATTGGCTGTTTCTATGTGAATACAGCTGATCACACCTTGTGAGTTCAAAATCCTGATAGCTCTCTCTCTCTCTCTCTCTCTCTCTCTCTCTCTCTCTCTCTTGTGTATAATTTTTCATCTGGAGTTGGTATTCAAGGTCCTTATATCAACCCTGGTCGTATCCAAGAGAATCTGACAATAAAACACATTTATATTTTGGCGTAACTTTATTTACTGCTGTATTCGTACCTCTAACAACGATCATTACGCTCACCGACTATGGCGTAGTTGGAATTACGACGAAAAGAAAACACGCCTTTCGTTGCCGCCCCGCCCCCCACCTACCTTGCTTCTCTCTCTCTCTCTCTCTCTCTCTCTTTCTTTTGAGTTTCACGCTGACTTGTTCACGTTTAGTATAGTATACTATGTACAGGATTAATATATATATATATATATATATATATATATATATATATATATATTATATGCTGCTACTTTAATAACGCATATATCTTCTCTTTGACAGTATAAAATGTTAGAAAAGAGTTTTGCAACACTTTCAGGTTCCTTAACTAGCTTAGAGTTATAGGATGTCTAAAAATGTATGTTCAGATTTTGCATAACATAATTTAAAAGAATATGTAATGTAGTATGTAAAAAAGAGAGAGAGTTTAACTTTGTCTGTTCCAAGATAGAAATTGTTTCCACAACTTGTCATCACCTCCAGATTAGAGACCTCGAGATCTCCGTTGTATATTGGAAACATGTCATCAAGTCTGATAAGGGCCTTTTGCTTCGAAAACACATGTCATCAAGTCCGATAAGGGACTTTTGCTTCGATCGAGTACGTGTCCTTGTTGAGCATACTACAACATGACTGGTTTCAGACGCATACTTCTTTGTCGAGAAGTCAAGTGGAGATTTCACGATTTTTCTGTAAAGTTACGTCATATTAAAAGCTTCTAGAAAGATTGCACCATCTTTCACATGCCCAAAACGTTTTGAGCCCGTCAGTCTGTTGAAAGTGCCATGCGAGTAGAAAAGAGATTCATTCAGGCTTGGAACCTCATTGCATTTAGATCTCTCTCTCTCTCTCTCTCTCTCTCTCTCTCTCTCTCTCTCTCTCTCTCTCTCTCCCGCATCACTTTTGAATTTATATTAACGTAACGTAATTGGTCACTCGAATCTTTTAGATTTCAGATTTCTTAGAGTTATTTGGTATTATTTGGTGCTTTTTGTGGAATCTGAACAAACATTGTACAAGTGTGCAACGGCGCCTTATCTTTTGTGAAATATTGTGAATTGTTAAATTTTTTTAACAAGCTGCAGTAGAAAGAAACAATTGGTACCAAGGTAATGTGTGTTAATGAAAGTTTATTAGTTGCAACTAATAGTTACAATGGTTTAGAGAACTAATAGTTACAGTGTTTCATGAAACAGGTTTAAATTTTTACACATTGTAAATTTTTGTGTTTTGTGTTTGTTTCATTTGAAGTGATTTTTTTTGTGCATTTTTTCAATTTGTCTATTGAAGTGATTTTTGTGTGTGCATTTATCCCTTTTTTCTTATTGAAGTGTGTGTTTTTATTTTATATTCAGTGTGATTAGTGCTTTTTTGCAATTTTGGTATTTTCCACATTTTTCTGTGTTTTCATTTGCATTCACAATTTAATTAACTTAGTTATTTTCATTAATTAATCATTGCACATTTAATTGAATTAAACACTTGTGAATTAATTTGCCTTTACTTAGAATTCTTTTCAAGTTTCATTGTTGTTTAGCACTTGTGAATTAATTTCCAAATTCTAATTATTACCTAACACTTCTGAATTTTGATTGAATTAATTTTCTTGAATTTTGTTATATTAATTTTGATTTAATTTTGCTTAATTAATTCAAGAATTAATTAAACAGTAATTTTCCCTGATATTGTGAATTTCACTTATAAATTTCGAGTTTGATAATATATTTTTGTATTTAAAATTTTTATAAGTGTTTTCTTTTTCATCAGTATAAGTAAATAATTATATGATCATGCTTAGGTAGAAACATAGAGTGGTAATTGAGCTGTTTACCTTCAATTTACTTGAAGTGAGTTAGAACCAGGAAAGTACTTAGACATTTGAAATCAAGGAAATACTTAGACTTTTAAAAGTTGTTAATGGAGTGATGCCCTTTAATTAATTTAATTGCATATAAGATTACCTCACACCTGTTTTAATGAACTTAGTCTGGTTTTCTGCAATCTTGGTAAGTTGTTTAAGGGATCACTGTTGCCTTTAGAGTATTCAGTCGTTTAGTACCTATGATGAATGTTCAGGTGTCTAGCTGTTTTTGATGAGGTAACAATGAATGAATGGTAAGTGTAGTAACCAGATATTTGGCACTTTGTCACAATATATATATATATATATATATATATATATATATATATATATATACGTATATATATATATGTATATATATATAAATATATATATATATATATATATATATATATATATATATATATATATATATGTATATATATGCAGACATACATACATTTATACATATAAACATGTAAAATCTACTGGTCACTTTTACCAGACACATAAATGTAATTGTAATAGCCACAATACACTTTTAACTTCTCGAATTCTTTGGCTCTTTTTTTTTAAATTCAAGTGCGAGAAATTTGAAGCAGTTATGATGTCCGGTAGTGAGAAACGAAGCCCCGTCCCTTGTACATATATGTATGTGTGTGTTTATTATGTTATAAGCTTTATATATATATATATATATATTATATATATTATATATATATATAAATTATATATTATATCTATATCTATATATGTATATATTATATATAATATATATAATATATAATATATATATATATTTAATATAATTATACTATATATATTATACATATACATCATATATCAATATATATATATTATATATACATATATATATACTATATTATGATATATATATACATATATGATACTATATATAGAATATATATATATATATACACACATCGAGCTACAAATGTCCTTTAATATCTAATTCGCTCTACCTCGGGATTAATATATTTTCATATATGTTTAACCGAAAGGGGAAATTTTTAGTCGATAAGAGATTTGTCGGCTCCCCGGGCGCGAACCATCGAAACCAAACAAATCCAGGACGACAGTGAAGCTTTAACCCACACCGCCACCGCAAGAGGTTATAAGTTTATGCCGCCTCTCACCTACAAACACCTGTCGCTCTCAGGTATTCGTTGTTTGGAGACTGCATCAACCCACCTCGACCTCGGTAACGTTGTAGTGAGTTTGTCAGCACGTAGCCATTATATGAGTTATATTACATTACCGTGATTCATATACACACAGCGAGCTACAAATGTCCTTTAATATCTAATTCGCTCTACCTCGGAATTATATATTTTCATTTATGTTTAAATATATATGAAAATATATTAATTCCGAGGTGGAGCAAATTAGATATTAAAGAAATTTGTAGCTCGATGTGTGTATATGAATCACGGTAATGTGATATGACATATATATATATTATTATATATATATATATATATATATATATATATATAGATATATATATATATATATATTATATTATATTATATATAATGTATATAAATATATATATATGCATATACAAATAAATAATTCTTCTGTTAAGACAGGATACGTCTCAAGTATAAAAGGCCCATTAAAACACTTTGGTTCAAAGCTTTAAACCAGAGTGTTTTAATGGGTCTTTTATACTTAATACAAATACATATAGTCACACATATTTTATATATATATGTATATATGTATAATATATATATACGTATATATATATATATATATGTAATAGTGTGGCACAGTGTCGTTATTCCAAAAGACAATAACTTAATAATACTTAAGAAAAGGGCACGAAACGGATAATAAGGAAGAAAGGGAAAGGGAATACGATAATGATTTTTCTTAGCAAAGGGATTTTGTTACTCCAAACATTAGGCTTTTTAGCCATTAGACATCTGGTTTTCATCTCCCCCAAAAAGCCTCTGTCCGTACCGCGATTAGTGACCAACAAGAGATTATGGGCGACGAGCGATATCTACCAGGCATATTCGAGAAATTGGAAACTACTCTCATTAGTGCCTATGACTAATCGGCGTTCCCTTCGTGAACAGGTCAGAGAGAGCCATCTGGCATACGTTAAAAAGGAATTCTATGACCCGTTGTTTTTCAAAGGAGGGGAGTGCCGAACTCTTAAGCGCTCCACCCTCTCGAGATAGACCTAAGGACTTCGACGAATCAAGAGCCATGAGTGTTGGTCATAAGACAGCCCAAAAGAAGTATCAACGAATGACCTATGAGGTTACCAAGGGATACGCCCCTAAGAAGCCAGGACATGAAGAAGGAGGCGTATACAAATTCAAAGCCTACGAATTACTGTAGAAGACCTGACAGGAAGGCGGTCTCGTATGAAGTTAGCAGCCACTAAGACACAAAAAGTCTTTCAGAAAATGCCACACCCAGTCAGAATCCAAAAATCCAAAGGCGGGGCTAAGGAGATTTCAACTGAACAAAAAGGCGAGACAGAGAGAGAGCAGGCAGAAAAGGAAGCAGAGAAAAAAGGGGAACAGAGAAGCCAAGAGAGAGAAACAACCGGGGAGCCTGAGGGGAGAACTGCAGTGGCATCGGCCGTGAAACAGAGAAGGACAGAAGAATCCCCACAAGAAGAACAGGTGCAAAAGTGTGGTGTGCGAAGCAATCAAAGACAGTGAAAGTGACAATCAATACTCAGTAAATTTCCCTCGTGCCTATAGACTCGTAATTGCAACAAGTGCCAATTTAAGTTTTATCAGTCCAAAAGCCCAGTAACTCAGAAGGTGGAAAACATGTGTAAGAACCCCTAACGAAGAATAAACTTAATGTTAAGAAAATATCAATCTTCATTTCTCATCCTAACAGAACCCCTTTACCTAATTCCCCAAAGTACAGCCTCCACGGCACACGTTACCTTAGATCTGTGCAAAGAAAGTAAGTACCGTCACATATATATATATATATATATATATATGTATGTATGTATATATATATATATATATATATATATATATATATATATATATATATATATATATATATATATATTATAAAGTATATCGTACTGCTAATTTTTCAACTAATACACAGAAATCAATTTAATATCTAGTCTATATGAATCTGGTTCATTTACAATCAGAATCCCACCATCGAAATCTGGACACAGAATATTCTATAAACCTCCGCTGACTTCCCTACT
>NC_087201.1:122861878-122921783 GCF_015104395.2 Macrobrachium nipponense
CGCCTTTTGAGGGGTTATGCCAGAATCATACAAATCGTCTATCTTGTTGCCGTCGATGCTGGAAGGCAAAGATGATGATTCTCTCTAGCATGTGCCCAACAGACGAAAGTCATTTGCCTTCTAGAGACTGAGGTCCCTGATGGCAAGACGAAGTTCTCATAGTAGTTGAATCTCAACTAAGGAGAAACATACTATGTTCGCCGTTGAAGACGGAAGGCGATAGGTGAATACGACCCTAGTCACAGCTGAAATCAAGAAGAAGTTTAACTCAAGATTCTGAACGTAGAAAAGTCCCCCGCTGATGACAACCAACGAAGAAGACGGCTTAACCCTGTTATTTACAGAAGACGGAACCGCTAAACCGCTACTTCATTGCTGTTTGGTGAGAAGTCGGAGTTGCAATGAAAGCGGAGCGCTTTTCAGTAATGAAAACAGGGATTGTTCTGCCTGAAGAACTGCTTCTCATGGGCTGAATCAGGGAGGACATCTATATACTTGGAAGTAGAGCTGGCAGGGTGGGTAACAAGCGATGTCTCCCGTTATACATCTACATTCGGGTGGACAAAGAACAATTGCACACCTATGAATATGATGATATATTTAGAAGACAAACTCAGATGTCTGAAGAAATCATTCGCGTCATAGCAGCGGCAGGTGCGATGCAGCGGAGACTAGGCTACAGACTTCTGTTACCGTGCGGTAAACAGAAAGATGATAGCAAGTCTAGTGAGATATCTGTCTGAAAATTCTCGCAACGTCAAAGGCGATGCAGTAGAGATGGTAAACCACATATGCGAGAATTCCAGCCAACCAGAAATCTAAGTCTATGATTGCCGGGCAGAGATTTGGTTCGGTAGTCAATCATCACAGAGGAGAGAGACAATATCCGACCGTACTATCTCGGAGAGCCAGCTGGTACTGGGCTGCAGCAGGCAGGGCTGGCAGGCAACCCATACACCGCTAGCTCTTGCTCACTCGTCATCCTGAGTTGCCAGGTAATCCATTCCAAGAAGGAATGCGTTCGGCTAGAACCATCGAGCGCAAAAAATTACGCTCGAGCATTTGCATTTAATCGAAACGGATTTCAGTGAATGCAAACGCTGTGGTGGTGTTGTTGTAACATACCACAAGTACCTCTAACATCAAAACTGGTGAAGATACTATTCGTCTCGGTCACAACCCGTAGAGTTAACTACGGTATGTGCCTACACCTCGGACAATTCAACTGATAACAGAAACATGTTGCGAGGGCAATATACGTAGTATATTTGTAGGTTCCTGTACAGAGACCTCCAACTTAAATTCTCTTCCATTCGAGAAACAAGAATAAGGACTGGAAGCCGACACCCTTCATTCTCTAATGAAGAGAGCGAAGGTGAAGTTTTCCCGAAGAAGACTTCTACGGTGATAACAGATACCGAAGACGATAGTTCAAGCCCAACTAGATGTTTCCCACCTGTTTCTTCTCTATCCCGGGGTTGGCCGCCTACTGAGGCGACGGACCGTCAGGTCCATCCAGGCTGAGACCCTCCCGAGATATTCTTCCTTCAGCAGCAGTACTTCCCTCGAGCACTAGAAATTCCAGGAATTCGAGCATTCGGCGAGATTCCCGATTATCATAGTAACCAATTATCTGGATTCTCATCTCGCCCACTCTGGACCGTGGGTTTCACCCAAATGTTTGCAGATCGTCGAAGACCAGAACACTCGGAGAGTGCTAGAAACTCCTAAGAATTCTAAGCGCTCAGCGAAAACCGCCCCCCCGAATTCGTCAGACGATCATCGGGTGGTGGTTCTCCCGATTCCCGTAGAAATCGAGGATAGGGCAAGATCCTTCCTCAATGACAAGGACTTACGTCCGGTAGGACCTGAAGGTCCCCCCAGGAATGCTTTCCCCAACGTGGAATCCTACGGAGAATGCTCTGCAGGATCCCTCCCCTTCCTGTCGAGCATAGGGAGAGAAGGGAATGGGGGAGGAAAGATTGGATACTCGCTCGCCTTCCCAGTGGAACTAGCAGTCGGAGAAGCGAGTACGGGCAGCCCATCACCGCCGCTCAGAGTCTAGGAAAACGTTACCTTCTGGAGAAAACGTTTTCCCGAGGAGGGTTACGAATTCATACTGTAAGCTAAACGTTTGCCGCCACTGTGACCATCGTCTGGGTGGGGGCTGAGCGAGCACCTGACAGGAGAGAGCCGATACCGTCCTCTGACGCGTCCCAGTCCTCGTTGAGGTTGAAACGTCTCAAAGGACCCCGAAGGGGGGAGCCCAACTCAGTCTCTGCGTGCGTGGTCCCCAGCGGGACCGTCACGTGAACAGCGGTGATGGTCACTCCGAGAGTCTGGGAAGCGTCATCGTCCTCGCCAGCCTCCCACAATCAATCCTCCAACCGCTTGAGCGAGGATCTGTTGGTCCCAAGACTGAACCAGGCTTGTGGCCGGACCGTAAAAAGTCCATTCATCACGTCACTCCTGTTCGCCTTGTTCCTCCCAGTGTAGCCTGAGGAGGTTGAAGGGGCAGGTGAGGGAGACGTGACGCTCCTACCCTGCCTACTAGCAGAACCAGTAGGCTGGGAGGACTGCAGGCGATCACCAACCCACGGTGGCGATCGAGCTGCAGGTCTGAACCAGCGGTCTTCCTGCGGAGAAGCGCTGGACCAAGGAACGGAGCGTCGGTCTCTTGCGCCAGGGGAGCTGCTACGAGAGCTCCTCCCCTGCCTACCAACAGAACCGGTAGGCTGGGAGGACTGTAAACGATCAGCAACCCACAGTGACAATTGAGCTGCCGGTCTGGACCAGCAGTCTTCTTGCGGAGAAGCGCTGGACCTAGGACGGAGCGTCGGTCTCTTGCATCAGGAGAGCTGCTATGAGCGCGCCTCCCCTGCCTACCAGCAGAACCGGTAGGCTGGGAGGACTGCAGGCGATCACCAACCACGGTGGCGGTCGAGCTGCAGGTCTGGACCAGCGGTCTCCTTCCGGAGAAGCACTGGACCGAGGATGGTAGCGTCGGTCTTGTGCGTCAGGGGAGCTGTTACCAGTCGTGCGAGCCGTCCGGTCCCGGTGGGAGCGACGGTCGGGTGACTAGTAGTGTCCACTAACGCGGTGAGAGTGAGCACCATCCTCTCAAAGTGCCCAGGCGAGGCTGGACCAGGTCCGGCGAGGTTGAACCAGGTCCAGGCGAGGCTGGATCCGGTGGCCAGGGCGGGGAGCCTCTTCCCAGCCTCGCTACGCGAACTGTCTGGTGGGAACGTCACTTCAACCCTGGGAACCGCAGATCTCCGCGAGAACGATCGCTGGCCTGGCAGGAGTCGCCTGAGTGACTTGCCACCAGTCTTCTCTCCGTGCCTGGGTCCTGGCTGCACAGTCACCCGCGGGCGACCGTACACTCGGTACCTCTCCGCGAACGAGCGGCCAAGACGGTCCCTGGCGCCAAAGCAGAACCTCTGGCGCCAGGAGAGGAGGTACCGGTGTTAGCCGGTACCCCTCCGGTCCCCATCTTCTTCCTTGCGGAAGGAGAGACGGGCCCCGTTCCTGAAGGAAAAGGAGACCAGCCGAAGCCCCAACTGTGGGACAGACCCTTAGAGGTCTCTGAGCGAGACTTCTTAGTGGGGGAGGAGGCTACCTTCTTCTTCTTCGGCTGCGGGGCCTCGGAAGTCAAAGGGGAAGAGGCGGCAGAAGACAATAACGCACCTTTCTCTTCTTCCTGGACTTCCTCTTCGCCAGTTCCTCAGGACAACCGACAGGTCCTCCATCCAGGACAGAGTTGGGGCAGTTGTGGTAGCAACATGGCCCAACTGCACCTGTCCGGAGGGACCTGCGTGAGCACCAGTGGAGAGAACACTTCCTTGAGGAGGGTTTACAAAACTCTTACCTGGCAGGTGAAGAGTCTACCACCCCCGAGACTGGTCGGTTGCTCGAACGCGACCGTCGTCTGAGTGGGGCTGAGCGTGCACCTGACAGGCGACAGCCGATACCGTCCTCCGACTCATCCAAGTCCTCGTTGAGGCCCAAACCTCTCAGAAAGAAAAATTAATTAAAAGAGGGCTGGATGGCCTGCCTCCACTGGTCTCTGCGTGCATGGACCCGCAGGAATGTCACGTCAACCCTGGGTACCGGACGGTCGCATCGAGAGCGATCACTGGTCTGGTGAGAGTCACCCGAGCAACTCCTACCATCTTCCGCTCCGTGCCTGGGTCCTGACACGGTGAGCGTACTCAGCAGTCTGGACCCTGGCTGCACAGTCACCTGTAGGTGACCGTACGTACACGCAGTAACGCTCGCAAGCGGGCGGCCGAGATGGTTCCCGGTCCGGAGGTGGAACCTCCGGAACTGGGAGAGGAGATACCAGCGGTGGCCGGTACCTCCATGGTCCCCGTCTGCTTCCTCCCCAAGGAAGGAGAGACGGGCCCCATTCCAGGAGGAACGGGAGGACCAGCAGAAGACCCACCTATCTCACCGGAGCGAGACAGACCCTTAGAAGTCCTGTGACAAGACTGTTTTCTTAAGGGGGGAGACCACCTTCTCTTTTACGGCAAAGCCTTAAAGGTCGAAGGGGAGGAGGCATGAAGATATGATGATCTCGAAGAGGAGGATGACGACACTCGACGAGCTCTCTCCTCTTCGGTTCCTCCGAATTCTGCCAGACTTCTACCATCAGGAGTAGATAAACCTCACCAGGGCAGCGCAAACAGCTTCCTCCAGTGACATAACTCCCGGGTAAGTAGTGGGTAATGAATATGATTATCGCAGGGGATCAGTACACACACTTGAGTATCGGTAAGCAACATGCTATGAGTCATAGGGAACAATTCCAAGGTTAGGATAACTAATACGAAGAGCATCCAACCAATACTGCTGAAAACACAATCACCACTAGTCTGTAAAAAGGAAAAAAATATTAAAGTAATGAGGATACTCCTCACACATCCAAGGGCACCGCCCTCCGAAGTGAGAGGAGATCCCCCAACATCAACACTGCACGCCCATCCTTCTACCTTCTTCCGATAGTAAGTGAAAGGAAGGAGGAGAAGAGAAATTACCATAACAACAAAACACAGACAAACCTTGAAGTTCCCTTGGTAATTCCCTAGCGTAAGCGTAATTTCCGGATGAATACATGTCCCGTTACAGGATCAATATCACTTACGTTAAATACATGTCTCATCCTCACATTAAATACATATCTTGTCCACAAGCAGGTCTGAGCCAGTGTTAAAGGGCAAAAGAATGTAAATACGTAATATGTTGGCATACCTTAGCCGCCGACTCTTAACACAAATAGAGGGGCGGTTACAAAGGCTATCACAAAAAGTGGGTTTGTATATTAATTGAAAAACAAGGACAAACCTTTGTTTAGTATTAATATCAAACACTGTATATGCATAATTATTTAAAACACAAAAAATAAACCAAAAGGATCCCACCGGGAAAAAAGATCAACGACCAGTCAGCCGGAGCTCACAAACACGTCTTCATCGGAAGACGGCCGAAAGCAAAGTGGGAGTGTTTACATCCGGGCAGGCTAGCCTGCCCCACGGTAGTTACTGCCTAACCACTTTGTTGAAGATTCAATGGCCATAATTCCAGCTACGCCGTAAGTACATTCCTTATGTTAAAGGGCCGAGGGGTTTGTATTACATGTCGGAACAAATTCCACTTTGCTTTAGGCCCAAGAACAGAGTAAGGGGTGGCATGAGGTGGGCCTATATGCAAAGGACCTCAGGTTTGTATAGTTAGGAAAAATACAATTTACTTTCAAAAATTGTGATTTTTTCAGACATGTTATACAAAACCATCGGTCCTTTACATAAAGAAGACACTTCTTGGTGGGAGGAATCTGAGTCTTGTGAACACTGGTGCTCGCCCAACCTAAGTTCCCTCCCTGGCCGTAAGAGCAAAGGGGGGAACCTAGCCTCTGTCCAACTGATCAGAGTGAGAACTGTAGGATCAGAGGCCAGACCTGTGGACCAATTCATACCTCTTATGAATAGCAAGCAAGAACTAAGTCATAAGCAAGAAGCCACATATAAAGCATTGAGTTTGTCTCTTATTGCTGTCTGCTTCCCCCCTTGCTAGGGAAGGGACACATAAATGCTTCTATCCCTAACTAAAGAGATAGAATGGAGCTCAGTTACATACCTTACCTGCACCATCATCCTGTCCAGCTGAGACAACCGTACCCTCTGCCCACAGAATAGGGAAGAAAAGAGAAGGAATAGGAGCCAGTCACACTCATTCATTCTCCATTCATGCGATATATGAGGACGAGATGCAACCTTGTCCTGTTTAAAGGAGCTAGGTATGCTACCAACTTGTTAGCAGCCACCACGGGTCCCAAGGAAAAAGTTTCCAAGGACCTATGGGCAATATCCCAAAGGTAGAAGGAGGTGAAGGTGGTCTGGTTAGGCCACACCCCTGCCTTCAGCACCTGTGCGATGGACAAGTTCTTGCGGAATGCAAAGGTTGGACCAATACCTCTAACTTCATGGGCTCTTGGACGAAAGGTACTGGTGTTGGCACTACTGTCTGAGTTGTACGCTTTCGGATTACCTCACAAAGCCAGAAAGAAACAGTGTTCTTGGACACCTCTTTGTTCTTGGTCCACCAGGTGCTAACGAAGAGGCGTTGACACTCAGGCCTAAGGTTTTGGAGTTTTCATCAGATATTGCCATAGCAACCCTCACCCCTGCACAGGACAAAGCAGCATCTCATCTCCATCATTACTGGTGAAGTCCTCTAGGGAGGGGATCGTGAAGGACTTGAACCTGGCATCGGGACCAAAGGGTTCTGAGTCTTTGCTACGAAACCTGGGACAAAATCGAGCATACCGATCCCCATCCCCTTGAGTGTTTAACATCGAAGGAAAGACCGTGAAGTTCTCCTACTCTCTCCGCTGATGCCAGGACAGCAGAAAGACGGTCCTGAGGGTCAGATCCCTGTCTGACGACTCCCGGAGCGGCTGGTAGGTTCTACGAGTCAAACTCCTTAAGACAAGAGTCACATTCCACCCCAGGGGCCTGAGTTTTTCCCTAGGTGGGTCAACCTCTCAAAGCTCCTCATTAGGAGAGATAGTACTTCCATGGAGAGGAAATATCAACTCCTCACAGCTTAAGGACTAGGGCCAGGGTGGCTCTGTATCCTTCGACTGCGGAGACATAGAGGAGCTTCTCTCGCCGAAGAAAGATAAGGAAATCCGCTACCTGCTGAAGAGTGGCTCTGAGAGGAGAGAGATCCCGTCTACGACACCAACACAGAAGACGGACCACTTTCCCTGGTATACTGCTGCAGAGGACTGTCCGAGGTATCCAGCCATCTCGTGCTGCTTGGTGAGAAAAAAAAGCCTCTCACTCGTTAGAGATGGTGGATAACCGCCAGCAGTGAAAACACATGGAATGAACTGCCTGGTGGTACCGTTCTACATACAGTTGGCACAGCAGGTTGTGCCATGGGGGAATCTCTTGCGGTGCCTCCAAGAGAAGAGACCAGCAGGTCCGGATACCAAATGACCTGAGGCCATTTTGGTGACACCAGAATCATCCGAAGGATTGCTGGTGACCAGCACCCTGCTGATCACCTTGTGAATCATGGCAGAATGGGGGAAAGGCGTAGACTACGATGGTTGTCCCCAAAGGTGTTGGAACGCGTCCTCTGCAGCTGCCCATGGGTCCGGCACAAACTGATAAGAAAACCTGAAGTTTTCTGTTGTGCCAGGTGGCGAACAGATCCACTACTGGACGCCCCCACAGGTCAAAGAGCCCTTCCGCCACGTCTGGGTGAAGAGACCATTCGGTCCCAATCACCTGATTTTGGCGGCTGATCTTGTTTGCCACTACATTCCTCTTGCCTGCAATGTATCTGGCTGACAGATCTACCAAGTGAGCTACGGCCCACTTGTTCACCTGCATCATCAACTGGTGCAACGGGAGGGACACTAGGCCCCCTTTTGTTGACATCTGCCACTACCATGGTGTTGTCGCTCATTAATACCAACGAGTGTCCCATCAGTCGTTCCCGAGACTCTTGGAGTGTAGAAATGCAGCCTTGAGTTCCAAGAAGTTTATGTGAGGGTGCCTGTCGTGATGGTTCCACACTCATGCAACCAGCAACTCTTCCAGGTGTGCGCCCCAACCCTCGGTCGAAGCGTCTGAGAACAGAAGCATCTCCGGAGGGGGAGTGCGCAGGGGCACTCCTATTAAGAGGTTCCTATCGTCTAGCCACCAGGCCAGGTCCTCCCTACTTCCTCCCTGAGAGGAACCAGGAAGGATTGTGGATCCCGTGCCTGTGACCAGCATCCTTTAGTCTCCACTGAAGAGACCGCAGGTGAAGACGCCCGTGAGGGACTAACTTCTCTAGTGACGACAGGTGACCGATCACGACTGTTCCTGTCGTGACAGGAACCGTCTTGGCTGCCTCCCTGAACCTACTGATCCGCGAGTCTCCGGGGAAGACTAGTGCTGCTACCATATCGGTCAGCATGCCCAGTTACTTTATCTTCTGCTTGGGTTCAAGATCTGATTTCTCGACATATACCACGATCCCCAGATCGCAGCATAAGTCGAGGAGTTGATCTCTGCCCTGTAGCAACTACGAGCGGGAGCTTGCCAGGACCAGCCTATCGTCAAGATACCTCATCAGACTATCCCAACTGAACGGGCCCAAGCCAACACCAGAGTGAATACTCGCGTGAACACCTGTGGGGCGGTTGAGAGACCGAAACAAAGTGCCCTGAATTGGTACACTGTCCTGTCAAGGATAAAGCGGAGGTACTTCCTGGAGGACTGGTGGATGGGTATTTGAAAATACGCATCCTTCAGGTCCACCGAAAGCAGGAAATTGTTCTCCCTGATGGAGTCGAGCACTGAGTGTGCTGTTTCAATCATGAACAGTCTGGCAAACGAAACAGTTCAAGGGAGAGATTATCACCAGTCTCCAGCCCCCCATAGACTTCTCCACCATGAAAAATCGGCTGTAGAATCCCGGTGACTGATCTCTCATGATCTCCACAACTCCTTTGCTCAGCATGGTCTTGACTTCTTGAATCAGTGCTATGTCCCTGGCAGAACCGGGGACGTACGCCTGAAGGTGGACCAGGTGTGAGGTGAGGGGTGGTCCTTGTCTCGAAGGGCAGTAAGTATCCCTCCCGAAGGACATCCCCACCCAGGACTCGGCTCTGTAGCGCTGCCAGGTTGCCCAATGGCTCGCCAGGCACGCTTTAGGAGCGGAGGAAGTGCTAGCCAAGCTCCGAGTCTTGGCCACAGTTGAACAAGACTGCCCAGAAGTCTTTGTAACTGCCTGGTGTACTAAGCAGTCACTGTCTTCAGCTCTCCGCTTTTCTACCGCAGCGTCCACCATCTCTCTGGGGAAGAGAGAGGAGGAACTTAGCAACGGTCCGTTGCGTAGACCAAATGCCACCTCCTCGACCGGCTGCTCTGGTTACGCGGAGTCAGGACTGAGTCCTGTCTCCTCAGAACCATTGGTTGCCCACAAGTTTGGCCGTCTGGCAGAGTCTCCCAAATGCAGAATCTTCTTCAGGGACGATAGGTCTCGAGGAGGCTGCAATTCTGGATACCATGAGGAACCACAGATCCAGCCAGGAGACAGCCTGGAAAGCTGCCATGGCAGTGGATTCCAGGGCCAATGCCTCTTGCTGTGAGAACCAGAGGTTCTCAGACAGCAGGTGATGAAGAGGTACTCCTGGAGTTAAACTAGCTATCTCCAGGTCAACCTGCTTGGTCGGCAACGGGTCTACGAAGGCACGTATTGGTGCCGCTGACAAGGCAGAGGGGGAAGCAGCTTGTCCGACCTGCTGGACCTGAATGGAGTCCATCCTGTCTCGGAGAAAATAAAATGGTTCGTTTCACCATGGTCCAAACCACACCGTAAGCCAAGGAAGACCAGGGTAGTCCCACCATTGCTCTGGGTTCCTTCTTAGGCCCACCCCCAAAATGATTCCAACCTTGATGGAGGGTCAGAGGGAGCAACCACCAATCCTTCTCTGAGGTGGTTGTGCTGACGAATCAGCGCTATGATCTCTGCAAAGGAACTCCAGGTGAGGAAGACCTGATGCTCCTACCCGGTGCCTACCAGCGGAACTGGCGGATGCTGGGAGGACTGCAGGTGATCGCCAACCAGCAGTGGCGATAGAGCTGCAGGTCTAGACCAGCGGTCCCCCTGCGGAGAAGCACTGGACCGAGGACAGTAGCGTCGGTCTCATGCATCAGGGAAGCTGCTACCAGTCGTGCAGCCGTCCAGTCCCGGTAGGAGCAATGGTTGGGTGACTGGTAGCGTCCGGTAATGCGTGAGAGCGAGCACCGTCCTCACGATGCGTCACGGTACCAAAGAAGCAGTCGAGGCTGGACCTGGTGACCGGGGGAAACCTCTTCCCAGCCTCGACATGTGAACAGTCTGGTGGGACTGTCACATCAACCCTGGGAACTGGGGGATTGCTGCGAGAGCGATCGCCAGTATGGCGAAGAGTCACCTGAGCGACTCTTGCCAACCTTCCGCTCCGTGCCTGGATCTTGAAGGTAAGTATACTCAGCCATCTGGTTCCCCTGGCTGCACGATCACCAGTAGGTGATCATACACTCAGTGGCGCTTGTGAGCAAGCAGCCGAGATGGTTCCCGGTTCGGAGGCAGAACCTTTGGAGCCGGGAGCAGAGGTACCAGCGGTAGCTGGTACCCTACGTTCCCCGTCTTCTTCTTTTTCCTTGAGGCAGGAGAGATGGGCCCTGTTCCCAGAGAAACAGAGGACCAGCGGAAGACCCACCTGTCCCGCCGGAGCGGAGCAGTCTTGGGGGGGGGGGGGGCGGGGGGGGGGGAGGGGGGGGGTTGGGGGGGGGGGGGGGGGGGGGGGGGGGGGCAGGGGAAGCCACCTTTCTTCCTGGCTGGGGGCCTTGGAAGTCGAAGGGAAGAGGCGCAGAAGACACGACGAAGAAGACGACAACACTTCCTTCTTCTTCCTGTACTTCTTCTTCACCAGCTTTTGAAGACAGCAGACATGTCCTCCATCCAGGATGGAGCTGGGGCAGTTGCGGTAGCAACACGGCCCAACTCCATCTGTCCGGAGGGACCATGCAGGAGCAGCAGCACTTACATAGGCAGGAATGGAGACTGCAGGTATGGCAACAGCTACAGGAGGACGGTCCAGAGGAGAGCTCTTCGGGCATTCAAAGTCAGGGGCGGGGCATGGACAGCAAAACCCAGGCGGTGGAGGAACCATCTCCTTCCAAGGTATTTTACGGCAGCGGGCTTGTACCGCGGCCGAAGGGGCGACTATCATTACGTGCTTGGGCATACGGTGGGGCATAACCTGGTGTCGACACTATGGTGGTAGTCCTCGTCTCCACCCCGTGAGTGATAGGAGCTGCAGCCAGGTGATGAATCAGCCACTGGATACTGGGAGTGCCCGGAAGACTCAACAATCACCACACCTGCTGGAGGTCTCCACCCGCGGAGGCAGACACACCTGGAGAACCAACAGTCGAGTCAATGGGGGTTTCCTGTTCGCTCAGAGGGGGAAGGATCCCACCCTGAAATGGACAGAAGACCGCGATTACAAACTCAAGGTCAAGGTGTAGCGCTCCTTCCTCTGCCCTCAACAAATCAAGCGAAGAGGCGGAGTGGGACACATCCACCGAATCAGAGAGAGCCATACGCGGGAGTTGATTAGGAGAGAGAAAGGAAGACGACGTGTCGGTCACCAGAGGTGTCGAGGGAGAGCTTTCCGACAACACCTTGGCGACTCTACATGGTTTCCTCCTCTTCTCATACAACCTCCACTGCTCCTCTGACCAGGAGACACAAATATCATAAGTAATGACTTGAGAGCATTCACGCCCTCGGCACCTAGTACATAAAGGATGAGGGTCACCAGCATCGCTGGACCGAAAGCCCCACACTTGCAGCCTCCCACTCCAGGGCACACTCCGGTTGGATGGGGAGGAGGTGGCTTCTCCACTTCGTGGGACTGCTTGTTGTCTTAGCGATGCAAAACCACAAAAATCAGGCGGCCCGTGGTTAACAGCCCAATCACTCAACGCCGAATAGGTTTTATGGCTGTCGTCAAAAATATTCATTAAAAAAATAAGGCATTTTAACCCTTAAACGCCGATTGGACGTATTAAACGTCGACGAAAATTGTCTATTGAGGGCCGAATTGACGTACGCAAATGTCTACGCAAAAAAGTTTTATTTTAATTTGCGGAAAAATAGTTATAGGCCTACTTGGTGAAAACTTTTGAATCAAGCACCTTGAGGGATGCTGGGAGTTCACGGATCAAGCTGTTGTTTTGTTTAAAATCATTACGCAAGTGCGCAATCGCAAATTTCTTTCTTCTTGCACTAAAAAGCATCAGCAACACATCTCAGAAATTATTTTGTCACTTTGACATAATTTTTTGCCCCATTTTATATTAGCCGTTATATGAGTTTTATATATGAAAATGTGCGCAATTTCATGTAAAATACAACAAAAACAACCTATGTTGTAGCTTTATCACTTTTGAAATATTTTCATATAAAATAAACAGTAAGTGCCAAAATTTCAACCTTCCGTCAATTTTGACTCTACCGAAATGGTAGAACAACGCAATTGTAAGCTAAAACTCTTATATTCTAGTAATATTCAATCATTTACCTTCATTTTACAACAAATTGAAAGTCTCTAGCACAATATTTCGATTTATGGTGAATTTATGAAAAAAACTTTTTCCTTACGTCCGCACAGTAACTCTTCCGACAAAATCAGAAATTTTTTTGTCCGAATGTCGTTAAACGTTTGCACCATTTTATATTAGCCGTTACATAAAGTTTTATATGTGGAAATGTGTGCAATTTCATGTAGAGTACAACAAAAAATAACCCATGGTTGTAGCTTTTATCAGTTTTGAAATATTTTCATATAAATAACGATGTGCCCAAAATATCACCCTTTGGTCAACTTTGATCCGACTGAAATGGTCGAAAAACGCAATTGTAAGCTAAAACTCTTACATTCTAGTAATATTCAATCATTTACCTTTATTTTGCAACAAATTGGAAGTCTCTAGCATAATATTTCGATTTATGGTGAATTTTCTTCCGAAAAAATCTGAAATTTGGGGGGGGGACACCGGATTGTCGTAATGTTTGCACAGTTTTTTATATTAGACCTGTTTACATAGTTTTATATATGAAAATTTGCGCAATTTCATGTAGAATACAACAATAAACAACCCATGGTTGTAGCTTTTATCAGTTTTGAAATATTTTCATATAAATAACGATGTGGCAAAAGTTCAACCTTTGGTCAACTTTGCCTTGACCGAAATGGTAAAAAAACGCAATTGTAAGCTAAAACTATAACATTCTAGTAATATTCAATCATTTACCTTTATTTTGCAACAAATTGGAAGTCTCTAGCCCAATATTTCAATTATGGTGAATTTATGAAAATAACTTTTTCCTTACGTCCGTGTGGTAACTCTTCCGAAAAAATCATAAATTTTTTCGTCCGATTGTCATAATGTTTGCACCATTTTATATTAGCCGTTACATAAAGTTTTATACATGAAAATGTTCACAATTCCATGTAGAATAACAACAAAAAACAACTCATGGTTGTAGCTTCTATCAGTTTTGAAATATTTTCATACAAATAACGATATAGAAAAAATTTGACCTATGGTCAACTTTAACTCGACCGAAATGGTCGAAAACTGCAATTGTAAGCTACAACACTTACAGTCTAGTAATATTCAATCAATTACCTTCATCTTGCAACAAACAGGAAGTGTCTAGCACAATATTTCGATTTATGGTGAATATAAAAAAATATATTTTTTTTTTACGTCCGCACGTTGCGAATTCATGCATCATTTTGTGATATTTTCTCTGTGTTGCTTTGATTGTTTTACAATTTGTTATATACCAAAATCATCGCAATTTAGTGTTCAATACAACGTAAAAAATAATAACGCATTAGCTTTAACCGTTTTGCTACAGCGCGATGGTATACAATTACTATATGACTTTTTTTTTTTGCATTGTCATATATTCCAATATTTATATATGATAATGATATTTTTTCATTTCTGATGGTTGCATACTACTAAACTTCAGGCAATGATAAAAAAGAGCCAAAAATGAACCCTTAATCTTGAAAATTAAGCGTGCTGTGATTTTTTGAAAAAACTTTTTTTTCCGCTTCGGCGCTCATCGCAAACGGCCGCCGGGGCATACGAGAGACACTTTTCAGAAATATTGCTCGGCGTTTAAGGTTAAGGTATTTTTACGGCACAATTTTCGGTCAACAACGCCGCTAGCGCTGTTATGTCTAACGACTAACACATTTGTAGAAATACCGTTCAGCCCATGAAGGTTATGCAAATGGTATAAAAAAATTGTATTCAGAGTTATTACATAGACATTAGGGTAAAATATATGCCTCTGACACTGTTCTGTGGCAAAATATAGAGTTTTAATGAGTGCAAATTTAGCTATGGATGTCATTTATAAATGTTCATCTTTTTTAGTTTAAAAATGTTGCATGAAAATTGTTATTCTTATAGGTATTTTTATTTCTGCACATAAATATACAAAGGCAGCTTTTGTAACTGCCCCTTCACGTTATCAAATATGTTTTTTCATGTTCATTCTTTGTAAGCCGATGCCTGCCGCTCTCCGAAAATATAGTTAAAAAAAGTGCAAATTTAGTAATCGATGTGTTGATTTTATAAATGTTCATGCTTTAATGTTTAAAATGTGTATGCAAATGTATTATGTATGGGGTATTTTTAATTCTGCGCAGAAATATGATACTAAGGCAGCTTTTGAAACTGCCCTTCACGTTATCAAATACGATGTTTTTTCATGTTCATTCTTGTAAGCAGCTGCCTGCCGCTCTTCCGAAAATATAGAGTTGAAAAGAGTGCAAATTTATCGATCGTGTGTCGATTTTTTTAAACGTTCATGCTCTTATGTTTAAAATGTGTATGAAAATATATTACGTATAGGGTATTTTTATTTTTGTACATAAATATGATACAAATTAAGGCAGCTTTCGTAACTACCCTCCACATTGTCAGAGGATGTTTTTTCATGTTCGTTCTTGTCCACCACTCTTACGAAAAATGCATGGTGTTATTTTATTATTTATGCATCTTTTCCATAAATCCTCTAAAAAGTTATACATTACATCACTGTATCCAATAACAATGTATGTATTCTCATATTATTGTATTATAAAATACAACGGCAAATTTATGCTAGTATTCCGCGGAGCGGCCAATGTTTTGGTTTCAAATCAGCTGATGGCGAACACGAGTTTGTTTCGCCATATTTAACGCAATTCTGAGCTAATTTTCTTGCTTCTAGTTGGCATAAATGAATATCTAGATACTTGACTTATATGAGGCAAGGTAATTTTTCCTTATACAAAGTGTTTTTAGGTGGAAATATGAATTGAATATGTCTCATTGTGATTGTAAACTTTTTTTTTACGTTAACAGATTATGTTGGCGTCATGTTTATTACATATAAAAATTACGTGTTTCTGTTCACAATTTTCCTTTAAATCATCATAATACAAACCTTACGTTATTTATCTTATATCGGCATGAAACCAACAGTAAAATGTGTTCTTTCAAGCCCAGTAGTTTTGATTAAAATGGTTTTATCTCAATTTTATCTACAGTTGTGTTTGATGTCATACGTTTACTGGCGTTTTATCCTTGTTGCCGATGCACGATAATAGCCATTAGCAGCTTGAACAGTTTTCTCAGCTTCAGTTAAAACTAGGTTTAAATTTAACAGTATATTTCCCGATTGATCTTTGATCTATATTGATCTTTGATTTAGTCATTTATAACAACTACGGTATTAGTGTAGTACTAAAGTACGATGATTGAAATACAAGCAAAACGGATGTTATCGAATTCGGTTGTATACTTAGAAGAAAAAAAGGCGTTTCACGTTCGGTTGTTCATGGCTGTACACGTTTATGCAACGAGTATAACGTTAAAACCAAACTTTCATAATTCTCTTTTGCTGTTTTTGAACTTATGTAACTAGAAGATGGGATACAGTTAGGCTATTGTAATTTGGTCTCTCATAAAAATGATATTTTAATGATAAAATAAGGTTTCACATATACTTACCAAACAATTACATTAGCTGTACGCTTTCTTACCTGGCAGTCGAAAATTCAAATTCCTGGCGGCGGTAGCGCCATTGTTCATGTAGGTGATACAGATCCCGCCCACTTTCGGGAATACCTGGTACTGCTGAGATTAAGACTTCAATTCGTTGAGCCGCAACATCCATCTGTGGGGAGGAGGGAGGGCTCTGATTATGTAATTGTTGGTAAGTATATGTAAAACCTTATTTTATCATTAAAATATCATTTTCACATAAGTGAATTACCAAACAATTACATTAGCTGACTACACATTACCCGGAAGGTGGGTATATGGACAGCTTTCTGAATAAAAATAAGTCGTGTGCTCACATTATATATAATGTCTGCAGTACCTTACCTTGTGAAAGAGCAGCTACAGGTAGACACTGCCTCTGGTCGGCAACTCTCATCCACATGTGGAGGAGACATGGCAGTAAAGCCAGGGTCGTCCCTACTAATGGTGGGTTTTTTTGCAATCATGGAGGTTCACCGATGATTGACAAAAACAACAAATAGTGAGATGCAAACACTGATTTCGACCTCCAAAATGACAATTTGTCGAAAATTGCATTTTTCCTAACTATACAAACCTGAGGTCCTTTAACAATAGGAAGTAGCTAGCGGCAGATGGAACGGTCGTAAGCTTCGAACAGGGGAGAACGGTAGTTAACTGCTTGTCCGATCGTCGGAGGTAAACAAATCACTTTTGCTTTTGGCCCATGCAAAATACGCAGAGTGAGGGTGGCATGAGGAGGGACTTTATGTTAAAGGACCTCAGGTTTGTATAGTTAGGAAAAATGCAAATTTTGCGACAAATTGTCATTTGTTCCGATACGTAATACAACCCTCGGTCCTTTAACAATAGGAAGACTCACTTCTTGGTGGGAGGAATCTGAGTCTTTTTGATGAACAGACTGGTGTTCGTCCATCCTGGAATGCCTCCCTGGTCGTAAGAGCGAGGGAGGGATCCAAGCCTCTGTCCGATTGATCGGGGTGTGCACCGCAGGATCAATGGTCAGACCTCTGGGCCGAGTACTAGAGAGAGGCAAGCGTATCTCTTCGTACCAGCATTGTAAGAACTTTTTCCTTACATGAGCAAATGTAAAGTAATGGGTTTTTGTCTCATGTTGGCATCCACTTTCTCCCCCTTGTTGGAGAAAGTGGTGGATATTTACTCCTATCTCTAGTTAAAGAGATAGGATGGAGCTCTGTTGAATAGCTTACCTGCATCTGACTCCCTTCCAGCAAGGTAACGACCGTATCCCTCTGCCCACAGGTAGAGGCTAGAAAAAGATGGTGAAGAGAAGCCAGTCACTCTCTCATTCACAGCATTCATTCTCCCAGTCATACCAGGAATCGATGCTGTTCTGCCTGCTCGGGTGCTGGGTAAGCTTACACAACGTGTTGAGCAGCCACCACAGGTCCCAAGGAAAAAAAAGTATCCAAGGACTTGTGGGCAATATCCCGAAGGTAGAAGGACGTGAAGGTGGTCTGGTTGGCCCCAGACACCTGCCTTCAGGACCTGCGCCACGGAGAAGTTCTTACGGAACGCTAAGGAGGTTCCGATACCTCTGACTTCGTGGGCTCTCGGTCGGAGCGTACGGATGTCGTCGCTACCATCAGCTTGTACGCTCTCCTGATCACCTCACGCAGCCAGAAAGAAAGCGTTTGTTCTTGGAGACTTCTTTCTTGGTGACCCCAGTGCTAACGAAGAGGCGTCGACACTCAGGCCTGAGATGTCGAGTTCTTTCTCAGATAGCGCCGTAGCGCCCTCACAGGACAAAGCAGCATCTCATCCGCATCGTTATCGGTGAAGTCCAGGAGGGAGGGGATCGTGAAAGACTCGCAACCTGTCGTCAGGGATCGACGGATTCTGAGTCTTAGCTACGAAGTTCGGGACGAAATCGAGCGTCACAGATCCCCAGCCTCTGGTAATGTTTAACATCATAAGAAAGGCCATGTAGTTCCCCTACTCTCTTCGCCGATGCCAGGGCCAGCAAGAAGAGGGTCTTGAGGGTCAGATCCCTGTCTGACGACTCTCGGAGTGGCTCGAAGGGTCTTCGAGTCAAACTCCTAAGTACGAGAGTCACATCCCACGCAGGGGGCCTGAGTTCCCTGGGTGGGCAAGACCTTTCGAAGCTCCTCATTAGCAAGGATATCTCGAACGAATTCGAGATGTCCAGTCCCCTTAGTTTTAGGACGAGAGCCAGGGCGGCTCTATATCCCTTAACTGTGGGTACTGAGAGGAGCTTCTCTCGGCGAAGAAACACGAGGAAATCCGCTACCTGCTGAAGAGTGGCTCTGAGAGGAGACAGACCCTGTCTACGACACCAACCACAGAAGACGGCCCACTTCCCCTGGTACACAGCTGCAGAGGGACTGTCTGACGTGTCCAGCCATCTCTGTTGCTGCGCTACGAGAAAAGCCTCTCGTTCGCAAGAGATGGTGGATAACAGCCAGCCGTGAAGTTGAAGGGACTGGACTGCGTGGTGGTACCGTTCTACGTGTGGCTGGCTAGAAGGTTGTGCCAGGTGGGTAGCTCTCTCGGTGCGTCCGCAAGAAGAGCCAGCAGGTCCGGATACCAACGGCTTTGAGGTCGTTTGGGAGCCACCAGGATCATTCTGAGATTGGGAGTGACCAGCGCTCGAACTGATCACTTTCCGAATCAGACAGAAGGGAGGAAAGGCGTAAGCGAAGAGGTTGTCCCATGTTGGAGAGCGTCCTCTGCAGCTGCCCATGGGTCCGGCACAGCTGAAAAAAGAAAACCCTGAAAAGAAGTTTTCTGTTGTGCCGGGTGGCGAACAGGTCTACGACCGGTCGCCCCCACAGGTTGAAGAGCCTTTCCGCCACATCTTGGTGTAGAGACCATTCGGTCCCTATCACCTGATCCCGACGGCTGAGCTTGTCTGCTACTACATTCTCTTGCCTGGAATGTAGCGTGCTGACAGCTCTATCGAGTGAGCCGTGGCCCACTCATGCACCTGCACTGTCAACTGATGGAGCGGAAGAGACACTAGCCCCCCCTGCTTGTTGACATATGCCACTACTGTGGTGTTGTCGCACATCAACACCACTGAGTGTCCCACCAAGCGGTCCCGAAACTCTTGGAGAGCGTTGAACGCCGCCTTGAGTTCCAGGACATTGATGTGAAGGTGCTTTTCGTGATGGTCCCACACACCTGCAGTCAGCAACTCCTCCAGGTGTGCGCCCCATCCCTCGGTCGATGCGTCTGAGAACAGAAGCATCTCCGGGGGGTAGTGCGTATAGGCACTCCTCTTAAGAGGTTCTTGTCGTCGAGCCACCAGGCTAGGTCCTGCCTCACCTGTCCGTGATAGCCACGGGAAAGTAAGGAGGATCCCTGGCCTGAGACCAACTCTCCCTTAGCCTCCACTGGAGAGACCGTAGGTGAAGACGCCCGTGAGGGACTAACTAATTCTCGAGTGACGACAGATGGCCGATCACGACTTGCCATTGCTGTGCTGCCTGTTCCTGCCGCGACAGGAACCGGCCGGCTGCCTCCCTGAATTTGCTGATACGCAAGTCTGCGGGAAAGACTTGCCTGCTACCGTATCTATTCAGCATACCCAGGTACTTCATCTTCTGCTTGGGTTCGAGGTCGGACTTCTCGTAGTTTATCACGATCCCCAGATCGCGACAAAACTTGAGGAGTCGATCTCTCGTCATGTACTGTCCTGTGCAACTGCGAGCGGGAGCTCGCCAGGACTAGCCAATCGTCGAGATACCTCAGAAGACGTATCCCGTTCGAATGGGCCCAAGCCGACACCAGAGTGAACACTCGCGTGAACACCTGTGGGGCGGTTGAGAGACCGAAACAAAGTGCCCTGAATTGGTACACCGTCCCGTCGAAGATGAAGCGGAGGTACTTTTCTGGAGGACTGATGGATGGGTATTTGAAAATACGCGTCCTTCAGGTCCACTGAAAGCATGAAATCGTTCCCCCTGATCGAGTCGAGCACTGAGCGTGCGACTCCATCGTGAACCGCGTCGTGCGAACGAAGGCGGTTCAGGGGAGAGAGGTCTATCACGGACGCCAGCCCCACCCCCCGATGCCTTCTCCACTAGGAAGAGGCGGCTGTAAAAGCCCGGTGACTGGTCCTCCACGATTTCTACAGCTCGTTTCGCCAGCATGGTCTTGATCTCCTGTCGAAAGAGCGTTGTCCTTTGCTGATCCCCGGACATAGGTCTGTAGATGGACCGGTTTGGAGATTGAGGGGGGGCCGCGGACTCGAAGGGTAGTAGATATCCCTCCCGAAGGACGTCCTACTATCCAGTTCTCGGCGCCCGTAGCGCTGCCAAGTCGCCCAATGCTCGCCAGGCACCCCCCCACATTCCGGCAGCAGGTGAGGGGGAAACGCCGTCCCTAGCGTTTCCCTCCTCGTTTCGACTTCTTTCCAGCACCTCCAAATCGGGGAAAGGAGGGCTGGGAGGAGGGCTGGTTGCGGCCTCCTTTCGCAGAAGTCGAAACAACTGGAGTCTTCACACGGGTTTGGACGGTGCAACCGTCTTCGCCGCGTGGAAGCGCTAGCCAAGCTCTTTGGTTTGGCCGCAGTTACTCGAGATTGCCCAGAAACCTTCGAGACTGCCTGGTGGACTAAGCGGTCACTCTCGTCAGTGCGCCGCCGTTCCACCGCAGCGTCCACCATCTCTCCAGGAAGAGAGCTGGGGAACTCCTAAGAGGTCCATTTCGTAGCCCGAGTGCCGCCTCACGCCCACGGCCCCCTTGGTCACTCGGGTAAGGACTGCGTCCCTACGTCGAAGAACCAAGTTGGCCCACAGGTTAGCAGTCTGATGGGCGAGGTAAGAGATTGCTCTTCCTCCAGACTGGCACAGTCTCCTAAAAGAAGCGTCGTCTTCGAGAGCAGAACTCCCGGAGCCGGCCGCTACTTTGGATATTGTGAGGGACCACAAATCCAACCAGGAAACTGCCTGGAATGCTGCCATAGCGGTAGATTCCAGGGCAAGTGCCTCCTGCTGCGAGAACCATAGGTTCTCCGACAGAGCTGCTGCAGGACACACCTGGAGTCAGCCTCGCTAACTCCGGGTTAACCTGTTTCGGCAGTATCGGGTCTTCCGATGGCACGTAGAATCGCCTCTGCCGCTGTAGAGGAGGAGGAAGCAGCTTAGAGGACCGTCCGGATTTTAGCGAGTCCTCCCGTCCTGAGACGAGATTCTCCACCTGATCCAGTACTGGGGGGGAGTTCCGCAAAGCTCTGATCGTGGCAACCCCATCGTCATTTTGGGTCCCTCTTGGGACCCCAAAATGACTCGAGCCGGGACGTGGGCTCTGCTGGTGGTAGCGGCGATCCTTCCGCGAGGTCATTATGCAGACGCATCAGCTTAATGACCTCTGCGAAGTTCCTCTGTATCTCGGGCGTCACAGCGTCTTGTGGAGTAGGACCGTCCAGTCCCTCCAGCAAGAGCATATCCCTCGATACTCCTCCTTCAGAAAGGAGGACGCGACAGACCCTGACGGTCGCCTCCAACTACTTGCGCGTACGTCCTGGTCGGTCCTAAGACCGTGCCTGAGCCGTACGGCGTCATAGCCGGGTCACGAGCAGCGCACCTCTCGTGATCGCTCCTTGGTACCTCGCTCCTCCCGGTATAGCCCGAGGAGGTTGAAGGTACGGGAGAGGCAGACCTGACGCTCCCCCCTCGCTCGCTGGCAGGACCAGCGTGCGTGGAGGGCTGCTGCTGATCGTCAACCCGCGGTGACGGTCGAGCAGTAGGCCTAGCGTCGCCGCTCGCCTGGGGCGATTGGCTCGGCTGAGAACGCCGCGACCGATCTCTATCGTCAGGCGAGCTGCCGCTGGTCACCGTCTCCGCCCGGTCCCATCCGAGCGCGGACGGGTGACCTGCTAGGCTCCCTTTCGCGTCGAGACCGCCAGCGTCCTCTCGGCGCGTCAAACCGCTGGTACCAGCCGTGGCTGGTACCGGCGGCGCCGTGGGGACCTCCTTCCTCGCCTCAACCCGTGGCCGGTCAGCGACCGTCACGTCAGCCCGAGCAGCCAGTTGGTCCGCTGCGAGAGCGTCCACTGGCCTGGCGAGAGTCGTGTGCACGACTCTCGCCAGTCTCCTGCTCCGCGCCGCTGTCTTGACGGCGAGCGAGCTCGGACGTCAAAACTTTGGCTGGACGGTCCTCTTTGGAAGAGCGTCCACTCGGTGCTTCTCGCGAACGATAAGCAGCCGAGAACGAAAACCTGGTTTAGCGGCAGAACCGCTAGCACCAGGTGAGGACGCACCAGCCGAGGCTGATGCACCTCTGGTCCCCGTCGACTTCTTCTTTGCAGAAGAAGCGACGGGCCCCCTACCCGAAGGAACAGGAGGGACCAGCAGAAGAGCTCCCCGCTCGCTGACCTGAGCGAGCCGGGCCTTAGAAGATCCCGAAGGAGTCTTCTTAGGGGGGGAGGAGGCAGCCATTCCTTCTTCTTCGGGCTGTTTAGCCTTAGAAGTCGAAGGGGAAGGAGAGGCAGCCGACGACGAAGAAGACGATGAAGACGACGACGACACCTTCTTCCTCTTCCTCTTCTTCTTCGCCAGGCTCCGCAGAGCCAGACGTCAGGGTCTTCCATCCAGGAGGGAGCCGGGGCAGTTGCCGAAGCAACAGGGCCCGACTGCACCTGTCCGGAAAGACCTGAGACTGTGACAGCAACACCAGCAGCAGGAACAACAGGAACAGGTCCGGGAACAGCAGGAACGGCAGGAACATCTGAAATGGAATGTGCAGGCCTATCTGAAAAGGAAAGAGTAGCTGGAACGGCAACAGGTACGGCAGGCACGGCAGGTACCACGGGAGAGCTAGGCGTCCTGTCGACAGTCACCGTCATCCGTGGCACTGGCGGCAGGTCCAGGGGGGGGGAGGGGGTACTCTTTGGGCAGCGGAAGTCCGGGGTCGGCAAAGGAAACAAAAAAAATCCAGGTGGTGGTGGCATCGTCCTCTTTGGAACGGCGGCAATGGGTTTTTGTACTGCCACCAGGGGTCGGGGTCCACCGAACATTTATATGGGGAGTATATACCCAGCATGTGGTTGGCATCTCATACGCTGGTGTCGTTAATGTGGTAGTAGTGGTGGTCACCGCACCATGAGTGACCACCGCCAGACCCCGCCAACCGCTGAAGCAAGCCCCTGGATGCTGGGCACTCCCCCCCCCCCCTGCAGTCCCAGCGACTCCCACACCTGTCCCAAGTCGTCCTTCGCTGATGGCACACCTGCGGAAGCAACAGTCGGGTTAATTGGAGGGGCTTCCCCGCGCCTGGGGGGCGAAACACCCCCCCAGAGCGGAGGAAGACCCCGAGTACAGCGTACGTCCCGGGTTAGCGCGGGCGCCTCCTCCACACTCGACGGATCGAGAGAGGAAAAGGACTCCGCTACCCCCCCGCAGGGGAAGGCGCGAAACGTGGGGGCTGGCCGGGAGGCAGGAAAGAGGACGAAGTGTCCGTCACCAAAGGAGTCACTGGACTTTCTGATGACTTCTTGGCCGGCCTAAGTCTCTTCCTGCCCTCGTACAGCACCCACTGCGCCTCGGACCAATTCATACATATTACACATGGTTCGTTGCGGGAGCACTCTCGCCCCCGGCAACGAGTACAAACCTCGTGGGGGTCCACCTCAACGAATGACCTGAACCCTCCACATCTACGCCCCTCCAGCCCGGGACACACTCTACGGGCGACTGGAGGGCGCGGTGATATTTCCATTTCTTCCAATTCACTCATTGCAAGAATAATAGAATTGTGAAAAAGTACTTACAATCACTCCTGATATACAAAAGAGAAACAAATACTCAAGTTGAAGCAAACGACAAAGCGGGCAGAGCGATGGCGAACACGTCCTTCCCACACACGGCCGAAAGCAAAAGTGATTTGTTTACCTCCCAGTCGCGCGGCGCGCGACGATCGGACAAGCAGTTAACTACCGTTCTCCCCTTGTTCGAAGCTTACGACCGTTCCAGCTGCCGCTAGCTACTTTCCTATTGTTAAAAGGACGAGGGTTTGTATACGTATCGGAACCAAACGTAGTTTGCATAATGGAAGATAGAGACATATTCTGTCTGAAAGCCAATGATGTTGCTACTGCACGGATTTCATGCGTCTTCACTTTCAGCACACCCTAAGAGCATGTTCCTGATTTTGGGCATGCGCTTCTCGGATCAAACTCCTCAGGAAAAAGGACACTGCATTCTTTGAAAGAGGCCGAGACGGGTCTTTCACCGCGCACCAGAGTCGGCTCTCCTCTCCTCTCACCGTTTCTGTCCTAGTCAGGTAGTGTCTGATGGCTCTGACCGGACACAATGTACGCCTCATCTTCCGACCCGACTAAGTCCGTTAGGTTCTTTATCTTGAAAGAACGAGGCCAAGGATTCGAAGGATCATCATTTTTAGCGAGAAAATCTGTTACGTAAGAGCAAACTGCATTGCCCTGGGCGAAACCCACTTCCTTACTCATCGCCTGCAACTCGCTTACTCTTCCCGCTGTGGCTAAAGGCGACTAGAAATAGTGTCTTCCTAGTTTACGTCCCTCAAGGTTGCAGAATTCAATGGTTCGAATTGGGGGCCGTTGAGCCACCTTAAAACTACATCCAAGTTCCATTCCACTTCTTCAGGCTTGAAAATCTTGGAGGAACTAAAGTATCTGATCAGGTCACTGATGTCCTGATTTGATGAAATGTTAAGGCCTCTATGCTTGAACACCGATGAAAGCATGGCCCTATATCCTTTAATAGTTGAAGTGGCCAACTTCTTGGTGTCCCTCAGAAATAACAAAAATTCTGCAATTTCTGTTATAGATGTCTCAGAAGAAGAGATGCTATGTCATCTGCACCATGACCTAAAAACCCTCCACTTGGAATGGTAGAGCTTGGCAGAAGAGCTTCTGCAGCTAGCAATAGCCTCTGACGCCCTTCGTGAAAACCCTTTTGCTCTGACCAGGTTCCTGACAGTTTGAATCCTGTCAGGGCCAGAGCGGACAACCCTTAGTGATATCGGTTGAAATGGGGTTGTCTGAGAAGCGATGGATTTTGTGGAAGTAGTCTGGGAAAATCAACCAGCAGATTGAGAAGGTCCGGGAACCACTCTTTCCTGGGCCAGAATGGTGTCACTAGGGTTATTGTCACATTCTGGAGTGATTGAAGCTTGTTTAATTAAGACCTCTCTTATCATCCCGAAAGGAGGAAAAGCGTAAACATTCAGTCCTGTCCAATCTAGCAGCATCGCATCTGTTCTCCATGCTAGTGGTTCTGGAATCGGAGAACAGAAAATGGGAAGGCGATTGTTCCTCGATGTGGCGAACAGATCTATTGATGGTCTTCCCCAAAGCTTCCACAGGTCCTGACACACACTCTCGTTCAGAATCCATTCTGTTGGTAACATCTGATTTACCCGACTCAGTTCGTCTGCAAGTACGTTCATTCTCCCTTGCACGAATCTTGGAAAAAGGGTGATCCTCTTCTCCTTCGTCCAGGTGAGGAGATCTTCGGCTATCTTGTTGAGAGAGAATGAGTGGGTCCCTCCCTGCTTCCGTACATGACAACGCTGTGGTGTTGTCCGAGTAGACCGCACGTTTCTTCCGGTGACTAAGTGGTTGAACGCTTGAAGCCCTAAGAGGATGGCCTTCAATTCCTTCCCATTGATGTGCAAGGTCTTTTCTCGTTCTGTCCACAGACCTGACACCCTCTTGTCTCCAAGGAGGGCTCCCCATCTGCTGTCTGAGGCATCTGAGAAGAACTGCAGGTTAGGGTTCGCCACAACTAGGGAGATTCCTTCTTGTAATCTTTCCCTTGAAAGCCACCAACGAAGATCCATCTTTATCTCTTCCATCAGGGGGATAACTAGTGAGTCCGACTGTGTCTTCCGAGACCAATTTGCTTTCAGGAAGAACTGAAGCGGCCTCATGTGTAGGCGTCCTAACCTGCGCTGAGCAGGACAGGCGAACCAGAAATTGCTGGACTGTTGACAGGCAGGACTCTATCCACTTTGGGGAGAGAAAACCTGAAAAGCTAAAGAGTCTAGTATCATCCCTAAATAGAGAATCCTCTGAGTTGGAATCAATTGGGACTTCTCCGTGTTTACTATGATACCCAATTGTTGTGTCAACGTAAGTGTCTTCTCCAAGTCCTTCACACACTGACGCCTGGATCTGGCTCTCAGGAGCCAGTCGTCTAAGTAAAAAAACTGTGTTGATCCCCATCAAATGCAGCCACTTTCCCAGAGGAGCGAGAATCCGAGTAAATACTTGAAGGGCGGTTGACAGACCGAAGCAGAGGGCTCTGAACTGGAAGACTCTCTTCTTAAAGACGAATCTCAGGAACTTCCTGGAGTCCTGATGGATGGGGACATGGAAGTATGCATCCTTCATGTCGAGAGATACCATCCAGTCGCCCGGTTGGATGGCTGACATTACCGATCGACTGGTTTTCCATTCGGAACTTCGTCTTCCAGACAAAGAGGTTCACTGAGAGTGCTTACGTCCAACACAGGTCTCCATCCCCTGAATGCCTAGGGGACTACGAAGAGCCTGTTGTAAAACCCTGGGGAGTTCGTGTCTGTTACTTCCTCTATGGCCTCTTTGTTGATGAGCCCTTCTACTTCTTTGGCTAAAGCCAAAGCTCTTGTTGATCCTGTCGAGTATGCTGTCAAACAGACAGGTGTATTGTACAGTGGTGGATCCTGCGTAAAAGGGATCACATAGCCCTCTCGAAGCACCTGAATTACCCACGTTCTGCTCCTCTTCAACTCCATTCCTTCCCAGTAGTCGTGGAGTCTTGCCCCCATAGGGTGTGTGAAGGACCTTCGATCATTTCTCTGTCTTAAAGGAAGGTTTCTTGGTAGACTTGGAGGTGGTTCGTAGATTTGTTCTTGGTCTCTGCTGCCACCTCGCTTTACCTCCTCGAAAGGGATGTTTTTGTAGAGAAGCTTTGGCTCCTGTCACTGGAGGTTCCTTAGGTCTTCTCGCTGAATGAAAAAGATCATTGGTGGACTTTTTCTCGAGGTCCAACAGCACATGCTTAATGGTTTCTTCTGGAAACAGGTGAGATTTACTTAGGGGGGAGAACAACAAAGCCGATTTTTGGTTCATGGTTACTCCTTGAGATGTGAAGGAGCACCACCGTTCTCTCTTCTTTAGTACTCCCATAGTGAATAGGGCGGCCAATTCCCCTGAACCGTCTCTCACTGCCCTGTCCGCACAGGACAACACATTGAGCCAGTCGGCAGAAAAATCCTCATCTAGAGACTGGCAATCTTCAATTTTTCTGGCTAATGCTGCAATAGTCCAATCCAGAAAACTGAAGACTTCGATCAACTTGTATAAGTTCTTCACCAGGTGATCCAACTCGGATGAAGAGAACAACACTTTCACAGCCGAGAACGCTGCTCTTCTGTTTGAGTCCACAAGACCGGAGAAGTCTCCTTGGCAGGAGGCAGAAACTCCCAAAAAAGGAACTTCTGTCGCATAAAACCTGTAGGTTTTATTCTGCAGCTTCAATGGAGGAAAAGCGAACGAAGACTTGCCTGACTCCCTCTTCTTAGCAAGCCACTCTTCTACTTCCTTCAGTGCTTTCTTCAAGGACTGAGAAAGAACTAGTTTCGGTAACCCCGAAGGCGCTGATCTCCTATCCTTCACAAACATCGACAGAGGTGAAGAAGGCAAAGCAGGTTCAAAACAATCCAGGATAAGTCTGTAAAAGAAACCTTAAGCAGACTAGAATAAGCAGAGGAGGACTCCGCATCCTGGTCTTGAGTTTCCTCTTCCGACAGAACGGCCGATACCCCGTCTTCCTCTTCTGTCTGGCTCATTGTCTTCCTTAAAAAGACCATCAATTCTTGAAGTTGATGTTTAAAGGGACCCAAAGCGGAATCCTCTAGCAAGGGTTTGGGCTTCGCATCATCCTTAGGCGAAGACGAAGTCGTGGCTGTCGTACGGCTCGAAGCATCTCGAGGCCAATGAGGCGCACGAGTCGAAACAGCTCGAGACATATGAGGCGAACGAGTCGAAGCAGCTCGAGGCGAATGAGGCACACGAGTCGAAACAGCTCGAGACGTATGAGGCAAGCGAGTCAAAGCAGTTCGAGACGAATGAGGCGAACGAGTCGAAACAGCTCGAGACGAATGGGACGAACGAGTCGAAGCTCCTCGAGGCGAATGAACTCCTAACGATACACAACGAGGCAAGGCAGTCTCGCAAGCGCGCGAGCACTGTGACGCACGTGAGCGTCTGACTCCATCCAAAGTTACGCTATCTGAAGAGGACTGATGACCTTCCCGGAAAAACTGGTCCAGTGCGAAACTGCAGGAAGGTTGTGGACTCCAGTGCTCCTTGGATTTCTTAACAGGTGGCGACATCCCTCTCGTACGCTGGGCATGTCTCTTCAACGGACGCGACACTAATTCACACCACACCTTTTGCCTCGACACAGGCGACTGCACTTCTGAGGTCAGACGACAACTGCCGCCGCACTGATTACCACGCCTTTCCAGTGGCATTTTCTGGACACTCGTGAGTCGACTACATTGACGGAGTCAGCGACTGACCGTGGGCAAACTCCCCCAGTCTCCCTTCGACCTCCGATATGTCTTCTCCCAGGAGCTGGGGAGTATGACAGTAACCTTCGTCTAGGAGAACAGGGGGAACGGACAGCTGCCTCCTCAGAACACGACACTGATACTTGGCCTAACACTGGCCTTTTCACTTGACTTCTCTACGAATGCACGAAACGACATACCCAAATCCATAACGGATTTTGCCAAGAACTCAAATTTCTTGTCCATCTTGGACTCTAACAAGGAAATGGTGTTGGGATCGGAAACATGGGATACCCGGTCTGGAGTAATTGGTACTGAAGTTGGAGGACTATCAATAGGTGAAATATTCGATAAAACGTGGAGAAGATAGTGACGGTTTGTTTGCCTCTGAAGGCATGGGAGTTGTCTCTACTCTAGTTTTACTACCCGCTCTAAGAGCTGCTTTCCTTTTCCTATCTTTGTCCATCTTATCCAAATGAGCTTGAAAAGTCTTCCAACCTTGTTCATCTAAACTACGGCACTCATCACAAGTTAATTCCTTGCTACAGCACTGACCCTACATTTAACACATATGGAGTGCGGATCGTAACATAGTTTAGCTAATCTAGTTTTGCAACCACTGCTGCAAAACCTAACTGAAGAAGAACAAGCATCAGACATCTTCGTAATAAAGCGTTAATAACTAGGCAGCTAACTGATGAAGCAAACGACTGCAACACAAAACCACCGGTGTTACTCCATGGCCGGCAGAAAACGAATTGAAGTCTTAAGCTCAGCAGTACCAGGTATTGCCGAAAGTGGGCGGGATCTGTATCACCTACACGAACAATGGCACTACAGCCGCCAGGAATTTGAATTTTCGACTGCCAGGTAAGAAAGCGGCAGCTAATGTAATTGTTTGGTACTACCTGTACACTGTAATAAAACCTTATTATATCTTTACAAACTCTAGACACCCAAAGGATTAAAGCTAGGCTTTTTTCACTTTACAGTACAGTGGTACTCAACATACGAAATTAATCCATTCCGAGGTGGCCTTCGTATCATGAGCTTTTCGTATCTTGAACCGCATTTTACACGTAAAAGGCCTAATCTGTTCCAAGCCCTACAAAAAAACACAACCCCAAAGTATTTTATTTCCAGGCTTAACAACACATGTTCTAGGGTTACGACACCGATCCGACGGAAGAAATATGACTCCAAAAAGGCAAAATACTGTACATACTTAAGTACTATTCAAATGCATGTAATGTTCAACTCAGTTTTACTGCATATATTAGGACTTTAGCATATGTCCCTTAGCAATAAGCCTAGCCTATGTTAGCAGTTGCTACTGTAGCCTAGTCTATGATTCTGACATCTAAACCTAAGAAGCTAAAAGCTTAGAATATGCCAATAAAATGTATAAATAATCAGTATGTACTCATTTCAAATAATTATTAATTAATCATTAACTATAATACACAAACAAACAAAAAACCTTCCAACCGTTTGTTTACATTCAGCACTTACGAGTACTGAACAATCGCCAAACAATCATTTTTCCTAGCACAAACTAAGCCATAAATTTTCATTATCTCTCTTCAACTAATGAAACTACCTAACAGTATACGTAATAACCATTCATTTCTATTCTTTATTCTATCTTTACCTAATGGAGATACCGAGTCACTGACAGCTATAATGAAACATATACGTAATATTAAAACAGAAGAATTCTATAAAATACGTATTTGTTGGCTTTGATGATAACAGTCTGATTTATTTTATATTTTATGATATCTAATTCACAATTTTTTATATTGAATGTATTGTATCCACTCATTTCAAATAAATTAATTTTTAAGTAAACCATTAACTATCAATAAACAATCAAACAAAAAAACAAAAAAAAAAAGCTTTCCAAACTTTTCTTGTTTTACGTTTCAGCACTTACGAGTACCAAACGATCGCCAATAATCAAATTTTCATTACCTCTCTTCAACTATTTTAACTACCAAACAGTATAATAACCATTCATTTCTATTCTTTATTCTATCTTTACCTAATGTTTTTTTTTATTAAATGTATTGCATGAATAAGTTTTTCAATTTACAGCATCCTTTTACCAATAGAATACATAGAGCACAAGGGGTAGATGCTGACCAATAGGAGAGCAGGATCTTATGGGGTGACTAGCATCAGGAACCAATGGGAGAGCAGGAGGATGGTGGCGAGTTTACTCAGTTGGCGGCGCGCGAGTTTTAAAATTGTTCTCGGTGGTCCGGGCGAATCTCGGGACTTTACAGCAACAACCTTTCGTAACTTGAACTATTTTCGTATGTAGAGCCCAAAAAATCTTCGTACTTGCTTTCGTATCTCGAGTTTTTTGTAAGTTGAGCATTTCGTATGTTGAGGTACCACTGTATTTATAATACTATAATGTACTGTACAGTAAATTCTATAGATCTATACTGTATGAATATAATTTTACTTATCGCACCATAGCGGGATTAAGGCGCCGTTTGACTGGTATATGGCGCTGCTAACTGGTCTAGAATTTTGAAAGGAGGTGTGCAGCGGCCGTAGGCTTTAAAATCATTTAGCATCGAAAATCACTTAGCGCCAGCAGCCAGGAACGGAACCCCTGCCGCTAACCAAGGGCGGCCTGTAATGAACAAATATAATAATAAGAGTACTTACAAACTTATTCACACTAGTATTCCATAGAAACAGGTAGAAAAGTAAGCAGCTTTGACAACAATCTAACGACAGGCGGGCAGAGAGGGGAGCACACGTCTTCACCTGACGGCGGTCGAAAGCAAAGTGGTATGTTTACCTCCAGTCGGGCAGGACTCCCGACCATCGGACAAGCAGTTACTGCCGAACTACCTTGTTAGTAAATCTTACGACTGGTCCAGCTGGTACTGAATAGTAATTCCTTATGTAAAGGACCGAGGGTTTGTATTACGTGTCGGAACAATCTTACGACCTGTCCAGCTGGCGATGAATAGTAATTCCTTATGTAAAGGACCAATGATTTGTATAAAGTGTTGTCGGAACAATCAGGTGTTCAGGTGGTGTATTGCAATATACATCTTCAATGGAAGACAGCCGAAAGCACAGGGCAGTGTTTACTATATCCGGGCCTACCAGAGGGTAGTTACTGCCTAACAACCTTGTTCAAGAATTTAACGGCCATGTTCCAGCTTCGCCGTAAAGTAATTCCTAATGTAAAGGACCGAGGGTTTGTATATCGTAGGAACACACAACGCTGAAGGTACCAGATGGGTAGCCCTTCTCTTGAATGCAGTGTCGATCAAAACTATGTCATCATAAGGAGAAGCCATGATGTCACACAGTGGACTACTCTTACGAGAAAGAAAAACAATGCTTGTAAGTGGAAAACATATTCAAACAAAATTTTACAACAATTTTATTTCATATGACAAAAAGGAGTACCAAGTTGAACATCATCTGATGATGAAACCGAGGAGACGAGAGCCGAGAGAAACAGGCAAAGCCACATTGGAAAATTCGTCTGTAAGATTGGTACCCCCCCATGATGACAGTCCTGCAGGCCAGCATGAAGAAGGGGTTCTGATGCTGAGGCTAGAAAGGGACACTGTCGATAGGAATGACTGGTCTCCAAACTTTCATCACAGCATCAAAGAGCATACCAAAATGTAGCTGGCCCCTCTCTCCCTGAAGCGGGGCAAATATCCCCGAGAAAGACGGACCAGCATATACAAATACTAGTATATAAAACAGCCAATGACGAAGCAGAAAGAATAGGGTGAAGCACATCTACTGCAATTTGCACTTGTCCCAGAGGAATTGTGAACACGAGAATCTGGAAGGCTGTATAAATACGCTGAAGTGACAGGACTTCTGGGCTGGATAAATATGAAACAAACCACAGGCTTAGGTTTATAATGATAAGAAAAAAAAAAAAAAAAAAAAAAAAAAAGATTTTGGGGGGAGGAGAGCAAAGCGAAGGGCCACTCTTAAAGGCAGTTGAAGAAAGACTGGTGCGTCACGATGTTCCAAGCGTCGTCAGTGACCAGCCTCCATCTCATATACGCCATGAGTTGCCACATGCCACAATATTCCTTGCATTACAATCTTTGATTGTTTTTAACTGGTTTCCTGCTGGCACTAAACGATTATCCTCTGGTTAAGACTGAAGGTTTGTATTGCATATGAACAAACACTCTATATAAAAGAGATCCTTCTTCGGCAGAAGCAGACATCCACACTGGAGCACAGTATTCTAGTAAAGGAAGCACAAATGATGTAAAACAGGTTGCAATGATTTTATCACTTATAAGATAGAGGCCTTACATACAATATATACATAACTTCATACAACAGTTGCTGGAACTTTCATTAGATGATTCTCAAAAGTAAGATGTAAGTCAAAAGTTACAGCTAGAATAGTTAAAGCTTCAGACTCATTCAGCAAAGTTCCATCTACCTGAAGGGAAGGATGGGGTGGGAAATCTGTGCAAGATCAACTAATCAACAGTGTTTTAGTTTTACTTGAGTTCAGCTTCATCACCCATCAACTACATCATTCCCTGAGCCGGCCTATGTCCTGACTGAGGCCGAGGGCAGCTTCATTTCTCATAAGTGGAGACTACTAAACCTACAAGTGTTGCATCATTGGCACATTGAACAATCTTGTTTCCAAGACAACAACCATATCACTTGCACACACCAAAAATATCAGTGGACCAAGAACACTACCCTGTGGTTCTCAATACATTGCTTGGTTCACTCAAGACCCCATCAACAGCAATTTATCATGGTTCATTTGCACATGGCATGTCAAAACCCACTGCAATAATAGATTTCTAATAATGCATAAGCTTTAAAAAACCTCACCTGAATTGGCTTTGGCAAATGGCTTATCAAATTATGATACATTTCAGGTGGAACAGGGCAACGACTCAGAATGTGTCCTATCCAACATGCACGACACCTATTTCTTGAGTTATCATTCAAGTCAAGGCATCTGAAAATAAAACCCTGTAATTACTTCATGAAATGATATAACATTTGCATAAAAATGACAAAATTTGCATAAAAATGACAAAACCTGTTTTATCTTCTGAAATAACCTCAGCAAGAGAGATGCATTACTTACCCTCCACCCTCTGTGCATGTCAAAATACATGGCTGTCTTTTAAACTTCTGATAAAAGTGTCGGCAAGCTCACAAGCTATGACTCCTCCAATTCGTGTCACACCCCCCTGGATGGAATAATATCTAATTTTTTCACACACACCACAAAACACTCTCACTCTCTTTGGTGCTTGTTTCCCATCCTCAGTTGCTGTAAAAAGAATTTTTCTAACCTGATATACTGATGTAAAAGAAGATAAATTTTCATAATGAAATTTATAATCTGAATAATTACCTACAATTAAAATGATATTGTTATGATCAATAAAGTTTCATACATACTTACCTGGCAGATATATACATAGCTAAGACTCCGTCGTCCCCGACAGATATTCAAATCTCACGGCACACGCTGCAGGTAGGTCAGGTGATCTACCGTCCTGCCCTGGGTGGCAGGATTAGGAACCATTCCCGTTTTCTATCATATTTTCTCTCTTCCACCTCTCTCCTGCGGGGAGGCTGGGTGGGCCATTAATCGTATATATTCTGCCAGGTAAGTTATGTATGAAACTTTATGTATCATAACAATATCATTTTTCATACAATCAACTTACCTGTCAGATATATGCATAGCTGATTGACACCCTTTGGTGGAGGGTAAGAGACAGCTAACATGGAATAGACAGGTAAACAACATATGTTGTAGGTATAAATAAACCTTGGTTCCTATCTGATAGGTGGTAGACTTCATATGGCTGTTGCCAAGGAGTCTGCATCACCTCAAGAAACTTTAGCGAGATATGTGATCTGTGGCCAAGAGTTCTTGTGGGTCTGCCGATGGGGTCTTATCCACTTACTCGGCAGAGCCTAAAAGGTACTTGTCAATGGGTGCTAATCCACTTATATGACAATACACCTATGCCTATTGGCATAACTAAGGAGCGCAACACCGATCCTGATCACCATGATCCTAACACGAGGGTTCGCGCTCAAATTGAAAAGAGTTATTCCCACACTCCTTTCAAAACCCCAATAATTTCACTAAGTTAAATAACTTTAACTCAAAGTTAGGATCAGTGTCGGCTCCTTATCCCAGTAACGTATCCGCAGAAACGTATAAACCAAAAGAGAAGGATCTCTCGTAGGTTAACTTGACATCCTTTGTGTAATGAGAAGTCAACACAGAGTTGCCTCTACCGTACAACACAGCTAATATGTCTTCTATGACATATTGTTATGTAAAGAACAAGAATTTGCAAAAGCGCGCACTTCCTGCGCTTTTAATTCTCAGCTGTTTTGAAGGAATCAAGTCACTATGAAGTGCTTAGGAGATCTCCATGTTTCAAAGAAGACCAGGGCTTTCTTGAAATGGATCTCTCCCGTCTGAAGCCTGGCAGGAACCTCGCGCCTGGCTGGTGCTTCGCTCTTGGTTGGAGCCTAGCGCTTGTCTGGTACCTCTCGCTTGACTGGCGCCTCTCAGCTGGTTGACGCCTCGCGCCTTAGCTGGAGATTCGCACCTGTCTGGCGCCTCGCGCCTGGCTTGAGCTTCGCACCTAGCTGGCGCCTCACGCCTGGTTGGCTCCTCGCGCTTGGCTAGCGCCTTGCGCCTGGCCGGTGCCTTGCACCTGTTGGCGTTTCGAGTTTGCCTGATGTCTGGCTGACCTCCTCGCTCCTGGTTCCAGTTGGCTCTTTAGCATCTGGAGCCTGGCTGGATCCCTCCCACTTGCTTGAGCTTCTAGCTTGGTAGAGTCTCGAGGTTGCCTGGCGATGTACACATCGGACATTCTTATCTGTCCGATTTGTTCGCCTCTAGCGCATATGCGCCAGGTTGGAGGCCCGCTCTGTCTCTTCATCAGACAATGACATTACGGCACTTGGCGTCTGGCTTGCGTTACATTGTCTGAAAGTCCTGAAGAATCACAATGGTTCATCAGGACAGGAGAAGAATGGAAGAAATTCTTCCACTTTGAGCTTTAGGTCTCTCCGGCAATGGGAGGTGATTGTATCCAGCTACATCTAGTAGACGATAGGAATCTAACAGTGCGAGAGATAAGAGTCTTTATCCGATGAGGATCCTTCGTGATTATTTCCTTTGCTAACGAGATCTCTTCTGAAATGATGATGAGGTTTCTCGTTGCCGAATCTTCCCAAACTTGCTCTAAGGAAGGGAAGGAGCCTGGAAGCCGAAGGTAACTCCGAGCTGAAATTGGGAGGACCCCTGATTTCTAGCTCTAATGTATCTCTCTCAATGTCTTCTGGGATCTATTTCGAGTCCTCCTCGTATTCAAAAGACTCTGTAGGAAAAATGTTTTAACCATTTCTTCTTTCGTAGAAGAAAACATAAGTATCCTGTCTGGACAACGAAACTTCTCTCCGAAATCGTTGAGTCAGGAATAGAGGGTTAAATTTATTTTAACAGACATATGCTGATAAAAAATCGTTGCCAAGTCTCCACTGAATAAGATGCGAGATTCCAATGCTCAAAAAACTTCAATATTTTCTTGGCAGTTTAGGGCAAGAGAAAACCAAGAATTCTCTCCTAAAATTTTCCAGAAATTTTTTATGAGGAGCAGTTCCATCTTGTCAGAACACGGAATCTGAGGCCCAAAATAAGATCCCATTCTAAGTATAAGATCTCCTACCTTTATCGTATAGAGGTATTGTATAAGATCCCGAGATCTTAATTCTCTGCTATCTCTACTACTCTTTGTCGAGACAGAGTATATCATTTTACTGTATTCATTGAAAGCAGAAAATAAATCAAAGGTGATACTTCCCCCTGAAAGGGAAGAAACCCACTATGTGGTTCACAGAGGTATCGGAAGAGGACAGTTTTTCCCCCCCTTCCATTTAGCACGATCTTCAGCCACTCTATGTCTTTAGCCTGTTTGAAGGAATTATCAAGCTTCTCTTGAAAATCCTCTCATTCATGTTTACTTCTGGTCAGTCTGCACGCAGACAGACTCAGATTGGATAGGTTTTTCAGGTCCATTATTTATAATAGATTCCGATAAAATCTCTAATCTCTTAGAAAAACCCTTCCGACCCATGCTGAGAGAATAACGTGGCCTCTGTGAATCCAACCTCTCTATGGCCAAAATGAGGCATTCATCTTCTTCCTTTGACGCCCATTTATCTTAATATCTGTTAAACAATATATATAACTAGGGGAAAGAAAGACTAAAGTTTATTCCCCATTAACAGTAAAGATGGAGTATTGTTACCTTTTGTTCGAGAATAGGCAGCAGTTTGTAGGAAGAAAGTCCTTATTACACCTCGCGAAGAGATCTATAAAGAAGGTTCTCTCAGACTTCACAACTCTTCCAATAAATGTTATACTGATGTTTAACAGTTATCGTTGATCAGAAGGTGTCTCGGAAGTGCAAACTGATACCTGGAACCTCTTGATATCGTTTCGTTCCGTGTTCTTGTTCTCCATAGCTTCTATTTATAAACGGGAACAGTGGAGTAAAAAGAGAAATTCTCGATGTTCTTAGAGATAAGATAGAGACTGATGGACTTATAGGTTAATAATTCGCTAAATCGAGAAAAGATCCTGTTAGGTGAATCTTACGCTTCTGGCTTGCGCCGGGATGGAGCTATTAAAACGTATTATAGTCCATCCAGGGACATCCTTCTGACACGAAAAGGATGTTTCCCATCGAACTCATCCATCTTCTCCTGAGCAAAATTCGATTCTAAAAAGATTATGCTGTCTTCATGCGTTTCTAAAAAGCATGAGATAATTATCTCATATCGTGCTCTGCCGTATAGAATCCTTTATAAGCTGCACCATTTCAGGTAAACATCATTAATCTAGGAAACCTATGTAAGGATGTTAAGAAACTGTAGTCTACTTCGGTGTGGTGCATATGACTTGACCATACCGTAGTCTAAAGGATGATTTTCTTTACATTCTTTCTTTCCTCCGAGGCCGAGGGAGAATGGAAAAATTTCTATCTTTTGTAATACAATTTAGTGTTAGACGAAGGAGATCCTAACAAGAAGCAAGGATCGAAGAGAATCATTCCAGTTTCCTATTACATGACATAAAGCTGTAATGAAACGGGTTGCTAAGGTCTTGTAGTCTGAAAGACTTGCACCCTCCTTGACTCCCTAGTCTATTATGTCTTCCATCTCTTGTTACCAAATGTTGGTAGAAGAGAGGGAGTCACCTAAGGAGAGAGTCTCTCTTCACAAAGAGAGGGACTATTTCTCCGAAACAAAAACCCTCATGACAGAGATGAAGTCGCTTAGGGTCGAACATTAATTCCCTGTCATAAGAAGATTGTTCTAGTTAGAAAACTCCCACAGTCACAGTCCCTCCTGACATGGGCTATGGTCGCCTGTGCGACCTCTTGTGTTCCCTGTCAGGAAAACCAACTGATCTTGTTACAAATCTCAAAATAGGAGAGCCTTTGTGAAATCTATCTCCAAACACAAAGAAGCTTGAGATCCTGGCGCCTGGCGTCTGGCTGACGCTTAGTTGGAGCCTTGGCTCCTCCATCTGGAAGACGCCGCGCGCCTGTATGACGCCTCTCGTCCGCCGAGTGTCTGGCTGACGCTTCGCGCTTGGCTGACTGCTCACATCTGGAAGACGCCTCGCGCCTGGAAGACGTCTCGCACTCAACTGGCGTCCTGGCTGGCGCCAAAAACTTGGCTGGCGCCTCGTGCTTCGATGACGCTTCACGTCCGGAATAAGTCCTGGCTAGAGTCTCGCGTCTGGCTGATTCCACGCCTCTGTATGACGCCTCGCGCCTGGAAGACGCCTCACGTTTAGCTGGCGTCTTCTGTGCGACATCTTGTCTGGTATATGCCTCTCTCGCTCTCGAACTAGACCGAAAATCTTCCTCTACTTGTTTTAGAAGACGAAGCTTCTTGTCTGAAAGACGCCTCGTTTGTGGCAGGAGAGAGAGGACGAGACTTCTTGATCGGAAGAGAAAAGAAACGTCCTTCTTACCAGGAGGATGTCTAGCCATAACTCCTACCAAGGAGGCTAGCTTCTCTTGAAACAGCCAGTAGGATACTCTTAGAAGCTTCTCCCGCGCCCTCTTCAATGGGAGGGGAGGGAGACCTCGTAGGAGTACGATCCGCTACGTCCATATAGGGGGACGTCGACACAACTTCACCTTCTTGATCGAGGAGGGAGCTTCATCAGTGAAGCGCTCTGGCTCGAGTTCAAAGAAGGTTCTTCCAAAGCCTTTTCAGGGCTTGGAAAGATCCGAGTCTTTCCACCCTCATATAAGTGAAGGAGAAGCAGAAGAAGAGAAACACTCTCGCAGGACGCTTTTTCTGAAGCGGTCCTGAGAAGTCTGTTGCGAGAAAGATAATATCTTGCATCTTCAAGAAAATTCTTCGTATATGAAACTTCTTTCTCCTTATCCACCAAGACTCTTGATAGGTGCCTCGTCCGAGATCTCAGAGACGTTCTAGCAGACGGGATTCCAGAAGGAAGAGGTCCTCTTTCCGAGAAGGACCCTCCTTAGTACTCCAACCAATGAAGATATCTGCTGTAGTAACTTTCCCAGGATCTTCGCAGCTACTTCTTACTTCTCCGTATCCGATCTAGGGGAAGGAGGGATATAACTTACCGTAAAATCTTTCCGGGATATAATCCAGTTACTTAGAGATTTTCTAAGAACTTTAGAAGGTCTCGAAAATTCGTCAGAACTTCCCCGCCCCCCTTTCCCGATGAGGAATCGGATAATGAAATCAATATTATAGGATACCTTTCCAACGGTTATCCTTGGCAGTCTGGGACGCTACTACAGATCCTGCCGAGGGGACGCCCGACCGGAGGTGATTCTCTGAAACCTCCTTACGGCTTTCGACATTCCTTCTCCTCTGGGTTTGTGAGCTTGGAAGAGGTCTAGGCCTGAGAGCGAGACAGAGCCGATCGGGCGCACCCCATCATTATTATAGGACGCCTTTCCAATGCGAACTTGGCAGTCTGGGACGTGCTACAGAACCTGCCGAGGGGACGCCTGACCGGTGGGGTTCTCTATAACCTCCGTAAGGCTTTCGACTTTCCTTCTCCTCTGGGCATGGGAGCTTGGAAGAGGTCTAGGCCTGGGAGCAAAGGGGAACACTAAAATCACTTCTTACCTTTCAATAGCTCGTATTTTGAGCTACATTCCTTTGTCTTCAAATTGCAATATGAATTTGAAGATTCGTGAAGTAAGAAGGAGATGAGGATACAACACTACTAGTATTGTTAATGCTCCAAACTGCTCGTTAGTACGAGAGCTATAAAAACTTCGAAAGGAAGCGAACTAATTCTATTTATTCTGACTTCCTCAAGAAGGAAGTTAGCTTGAACTTCCTCAATTAATTTTAATATTTACTACACGTTATTAATGAATAAATATTAAAATTTTCCTTTTGCAAACTATGTGAGTGTCTACCGAAAAGTTCGGTAGTTACACGTAAACAATTCTTCGAAATTTTCGAAGCCAAAGTTATTAAAATGACAATTTGTCCAAATTGCATTTTTCCTAACTATACAAACCTGAGGTCCTTTTACAATAGGAAGGTACTAGCGGCAGCTGGATAGGTCGTAAGCTTTCGAACAAGGGGTTCGGTAGTTAACTGCTTGTCCGACAGGCGCGCGCGCGCGACTGGTAGGTAAACAAATCACTTTTGCTTTTGGCCCAAGCAAAAACTGCAGAGTGAGGGGTGGCATGAGGTGGGGCTATGTGTAAAAGGACCTCAGGTTTGTATAGTTAGGAAAAATGCAATTTTGGACAAATTGTCATTTGTTCCGACACGGCATACAAACCTTCGGTCCTTTTACAATAGGAAGACTCACTTCTTGGTGGGAGGAATCTGAGTCTTTTGTGAACAGACTGGTGTTCGCCCAACCTTGGAATGCCTCCCTGGTCGTAAGAGCGAGGGAGGGATCCACCAAGCCTCTGTCCGATTGATCGGGGTGTGTCACCGCAGGATCAATGGTCAGACCTCTGGACCAAGTACTAAGAGAGAGGCAAGCGTATCTCTTCGTACCAGCAAACAAGAACAAGTTTCCTATTTGCAAGAGGCAACATAACGTTATGGTTTGTCTCTTGTTGGCATCCACTTCCCCCCCCTTGTAGGAGGAAGTGGTGGATATTCGCTCCATCCCTAGTGAAAGGGATAGGATGGGGTCTCTGTCGAGTAGTCTCACCGGCATCTCGGCCTTATCCAGCCAAGGTGATGACCGATCCCTCTACCACAGGTAGAGGGGTATAGAAAAGATAGGAAGAGAAGCCAGTCACTCTCTCATTCACTTATCTATTCTTACAGTCACACCAGGACTCGATGCTGTTCAGCCTGCTAGGGTCTGGGTTAGCTAGACAACGTGTTGAGCAGCCACCACGGGTCCTCAAGAAAACGATCCAAGGACCTGTGGGCAATATCCAAAAGGTAGAAGGAGGTGCCGGTGGTCTGGTTGTACCAGACCCCTGCCTTCAGTACCTGCGCCACGGAGAAGTTCTTGTGTAACTCGAGGGAGTGTACTTCTAGGTCATCTTGGTGCTGACGAAGAGTCTTCAACACTCAGCCTGGGATGTCGAGTTTCTTCAGACCGCGCTTTCACAGGACAAAGCAGCATCTCCTTCGCATCGAAGAGGCGGTGAAGTCCATTAGGGAGGGGATTGTGAAGGACTCTAAACCGATCGTCGGAGAACCGAAGGTTCAGAGTCTTCGCTACGAATTCGGTACGAATCGAGCGTCACGAATCCCCATCCCCTGGATGCTTGACTTCGCAGGAAAAGTCATGCATTACCTCAGAGGAAAAGAAGGAATGGTCGTATGACTATCCCTCTTCTCGACTTCGGTGATGTCCTGTACCCATACTGGTCTATCCGTCTGCCAGCGAAGTTGTTGTTCTCGGTAGTGGATAGGACACCGACACTCAATGGTGGGTGTCGATGGTATGGGTACTGTGACAAGCCGTTAGGACGAAGAAAAGATTGTTATGGAACAACCGAACTAAGTCCACAGCGAAGTTCGTAACAGACTTGGGCGCTCTGACAGCTGCCTACTGACTGCGTTCGGTAGGAGGCAAGTTGTCCAAGCACCCGAGCAAGTCACGTGGACCTTCGCCTTAAAAGGGGTTATGCCAAGAGACTAACAAATAATTTGTTCGTCACCGATGCCAGAAGGCAAGGTGATGACTCTCTTAAGGCATGTGCCCAACAGGCGAAAGTCAATTGCCTTCTAGAGACCGAGAGTCCTTGATGGCAAGATATCTCATAGTATAGGTTGATTCTCGGCTAAGGAGAAACAACACTATGTGACGTTGAAGACGAAGGTGTACAGAAAATTGCAACCTACGTCTTCACAGCTGAAACCGAGAGAAGGATTCTCAAGATTCTGAACCTGTGCTACAAAGACTGAGAACGCTAACCGCTATTCATTGCTGTCCGTGAGGATCGTAGTTGCAATAAAGCGGAGCGCTTTCCAGTAATGAAGACAGGGAACTACTGCCTGAAGAACTGCTTCTCATGGGCTGAACATTTGGAAGTAGAGCTGTCAGGTCGGAGAGTAGGCGATGTCTTCTGACATATCTGTTAATTCGGGGCGAGCAATGAAATTGCACACCTACGAATACGAGATATTTTGAAGACAAACTCAGATGTCTGCAAAAATCATTCGCATTATCGCGGTGCGATGCAGCGGTTGACTAGTACAGACTTCTGTTACCGGTGCGGTAAACAGAAAGATGAAAGAAGTCCAGAGATATCTCTGTTGAAAATTCTCAGCAATGTCGAAGGCGATGAAATCGAGCGTCACAGCAGTAGATGGTCCTTCATTATTGCGAGAATCCCCGTTAATCAGAGACCTAAGTCCATGATTGTTGGGCAGAGATACGGTTCGGTAGTCAATCCAACCAGGGGAGAGAGAGACGTAACCGACCGCCCATCTCCGAGACCTAGCTGATACTGAGCCGCTATCAGGCAGTTCAATACGCAGTAGCTCTCGGTGACTCGTCATCCTGAGTTGCCAGGTAATCCATTATTCCACGAAGGAATGCGTTCGGCTAGAACCATCGAGCATAAAGAATACGCTCGAGCAATTATATTTAACCGAAACGGATTTCGGTAAATACAAAAGCTGATTTGGTGTTGTCATGACAATACCAAGTATCTAAATCGAAACTGATAACTGCTGGGAGGTTGCAGGCAACCCCGAGTTGCAGTTCAATTAAGATACAATTCGTCTCGGTCACAAACCGTAGAGTTAACTACGGTATGCGCCTACCCCCCGGACAATTCAACTGTCAAAAGAATCATGTCGCGAGGGTAATATACGTAGTATATTTGTAGGTTCTGTACCACGACCTCCATCCTAAAATCAAAAATCTCCCTCGAGGAATGAGAATAAGGATTGGAGATCGACCGCCTTCGTTCTCTAGTCAAGAGAGTGAAGGAGAAGTCTTTCCCAAAGGAAAGCTTCAATGGTGAACAGAATACCGAAGACGATAGTTCAAGCCAAACTGGAAGTTCCCGTCCGTTCTTCTCTATTCCAGTTAAGCGCCTACTGTGAGATACTCTTCTTTCAGCAGCAGTCTTCTTCCAAATGCTAGAAATTACAGGAATTCGAGCATAAGCGAGGTTCCCGATTATCGTGTAACAATTATCGGGGATTCTCGCTCACTTTGGACCGTGGTCTCGCCTAAGTGTTTGGAGATCGTAAAAAACTCGAACACTCTGAGTGCGCTAGAAATTCCGTAGAATTCTAAGCACTCTGCGAAACCCCCACCACCGATTCGTCAAACGATATCGACTGGTGGTCCTCTCGATTCCCGTAGAAATCGAGAAAGGGGCAGGTCCCTCCTCAATGACCGGGGCTTACGTCAGGTAGGACCCTGAAGGTCCCCCCGGTAGCGCAGCCCCCTAACGTGGGAATCTTACAGAGAAATCTCTGTAGGATCCCTCCCCTTTCCCTCGTAGCCGTAAGGAGAGAGGGAATGGGGAGGAATTGGATACTGGCTCGGCCTTCCCAGCGGAACTAGCAGTTGGAGAAGAAAAGGAGCAACCATCGCCTTACGGCGAGGCCTCTCAGAGCCTGGGAAAACGTATCCGCAGTGAGGGAAAAACAGCTTTTCCCGAGGAGGACTTACGAACTCATCACTGGGTAAGGTAAGTTTCTGCCGCCACTGTGAACGTCGTCTTGGGTGGGGGCTGATCGACACCTGACGGAGAGAGCCGATACCGTCCTCCGACTCATTCCAGTCCTCGTCGAGGTCGAAACCTCAGGAGGACTGAAGGGGTATTCAAATACGGTGTCCGAAGACACGTAGAAACGCCTCTGTCGCAGTAGAGGAGGTGAAGTAGCTTGTTCGACCGGCCAGAACTGAGAGAGCCTTCTTGTCCGGAGACGAGCAGACTACCTGGTTCAACACAGTCGGCAAGCTCCGATCGCTGGCAGACCACCGTCGATTTGGGTTCCCTCTCGGGCCCCAAAACGACTCGAGCCGAGACGTGGCTCTGCTGGTGGGAGCGGCGATCCTTCCCCGAGGTCATTGTGCTGACGAATCAGCGCCATAACCTCGGCAAAGTTCCTCTGGATCTCGGAAGTCACAGCATCTTGCAGAGTGGGACCGTTAAGCCCTTCGAACAAGAGCATATTCCGAGAACCTTCCTCCTAAGAAGGGTGGGGGAACAGCGACAGCCCTCTCGGTCTTCCCCATCCACTTGCGCATACGTCCTGGCCGGTCCAAAGAACCGTGCCTGGCACGTATGGCGTCGTGGTGGGTCATGAGGGGCGCACCCCTCACAATCACTCCTCAATACTCGTTCCTCTCGGTGTAACCCGAGGAGGTTAAAGGTACGGGAGAGGTCAGACCTGACGCTCCCTCTTGCTCGCTGGCAGAACCAGCAGGCTTGGAGGGCTGCAGGGCGATCGTCAACCAGCGGTGGCGATCGAGCTGCAGGCTGGTCGAACCGTCTCGCTGTGGAGAACGGCTGGACTGAGCACAGCGGTCCCCGATCTCGAGTGTCAGAAGAGCTGGTGCTGGTTGCCGTACCCGATCGCTCTCTGTGAGAGCGACGGTCAGGCGACCTGCAGGCTCCACTGTCACAGTGAGACCGGTGCTTGTCCTCACGGCACGTCACGTCGCTGGTTCCAGCCGTGGCTGGCACCGGCGAACGGGAGGACCTCTTCCCAGCCTCAGCCCGTGGTCGGTCGTGGACCGTCACGTCCCCGGGTAGCCAGCTGTTCGCCGCGAGAGTGAGAGCTGGTCTGGTGAGAGTCGCATGAGCGGCTTGTCCACCCCATCTTCTGCCCCGTGCCGTGAACCTGACGCTGAGCGGGCTCAGAGGTCTGGTTCCTGGCTGCACGGTCGCTGGTAGGCGACCGTACACTCGGTACCCTACCCGCGAACGAGAGGCCGAGACGGACCCTGATGCAGTGGCAGAACCACTGACACCAGGCGAGGAAGTACCCGGTGTTAGCCGGTACCCCGCCCCTCTGGTACCCCCGTAGTCCTTCTTCCTTGCGGAAGAAGAGACGGGCCCCGCTCCGAAGGAGCAGGAGGACCAGCGGAAGGAACCCTCCCGTCCCACCGGAGGTGAGACGGGTCCCGAGAAGCTCCCGAGGGAGACTTCTTAGGAGGGAGGAGGCAAACCTTCTTCTTCCTCCTGGCTGTGAAGCCTTAGAAGTCGAAGGGGAAGAGGCGGCAGCCGACGACGAGAAGAAGATGAAGACGACGACGACGACACCTTCCTCCTCTTCTTCGTCAGCTTCCTCAGGACAGACGTAAGATCTGCTATCCAGGGCGGAGCCGGGGCTGCTGTAGCCGAAGCCACAGGGCCCGGACGCACCTGTACAGACAGACCAAAGTCTGGGGTAGTACCACCACGAACAGGACGACATCAGCAGGTATGGGCATCTCAGGAACAGCAGGCACAGCCAGCACAGCATCGGTAGGGAACAGCCAGCGCAGCAACGGCAGGGACAGCCAGCGCAGCAACGGCAGGACAGCCAGCGCAGCAACTGCAATGGACAGTCAGCCCAGAATCGGCAGGTACGGCAGGCAGCACCGGAAACACAGGAAGTGGAGCAGCAGCCAGCAACATCCTGGTACCGGCGGCAGGCGGTCCAGGGGCGAGCTCTAGGGCAGCGGAAGTGTGATCGCGGCAGCGCGGCAACCACGAGCGGGCGGCGGCACCGCGCCCCCCTCTCGGTACGGCGCACGGCACTTCACAGCGGCTGTAGGCAAGACTGTTACCCGGTGAGGCGAGTACACCAGGTGAGGAGGGACGTCGTCACCTGGAGCGTGGTCAGCACTCTATGGGTGACCGCAGTAGGCCCAGACATAGAACCGCAGCCCCTGGACACTAGCACGCCCTGCAAATGGAAGGACGCCCATACCTCACCAAGGTCCACCCTCGTGGCAGTAGCACCTGCGGAAATAACAGTAATAGCGATTAGTGGGGGGAAGTCCCCTCGCGCGGGGGGGTGAGCCCTCTACCGAACGAGTGAAGACCCCTCAATACAATTGTACATCGGGCACCGAGCGCCCTCCCCCGCGCTCGACGGATCGGGCGAGGAGAAGAACGCCGATAACCTCCCCCCCCCCAAGGGGAAGGGACCATTCTGTGGGAGCTGAGCGGGGGGGGGTTCTCGTTCCCCACCCCCGCAACAGCACCCATGTACCCAACAATAATATAAGAGCCCGAGAGCAATCGTGCCATCGGCCCGAATGCAAGGGCATAAGGATCAATTCCCTGACTGAGCGGAACTTGAACCAAATAATATTGATGCAATCAATAATAAAAGGAATAAATGAAAAAGAATCTTGCATTACGATTCACTTCACAATGAATAAGGGCTCGGATCGAGCGCAGTTTTTCGCCCTCGGTACGAGCGCAAGGGTAAATAAGGATCCATTCCTTTACCTTTATGGATCAAGGTTTATGGAAACCTTGATCCATAATGAATTGATGCAATCAAAATATATATGAAAATGAAAAAGAATACTGCGCTTGCGATTCCACTTCATACATAAAAGGGAAGGATCAATTCCCGGGAAATAGCGGAAACATTGATCCCCGTAAACAATGCAATCTCAATAAAATATGAAAATGAAAAAGAACTGCACTTGCGATTTCACTTCATTCAAATAAAAAGGGAAAGGATCAATTTCCGGGTAAGCTCGGAAACTGATCCAAAATGAGTATTGCTACAATCAAAATAAATATATGAAAATGAAAAAGAATACTGTACTTGCGATTCCACTTCCATACAGAATAAGTTTCCGTGCCGAGCGCATTCGCTCGGCAACTAGCATACAGGTCAAAAAAAATATAAATGAAAAGAGCACTTACTTACGATTTTCATCTACACATTTCCAACCAAAATATACGCTCGGGAGGAGCGAGCGCTCTCCCCGCCCTCGGCACCGAGCATACACAATACGAGGATCATTTCTGGGAAAATGAATTCCCGCACTTACGCCCTTCAGTCCCGGCACTCGGGTAATCGGAGGGCGTGGTGAAACCAAGATCCTTTAATTCACAATTGAATTCAATGGAAATAAATATGAAATGATTGTACTTACAATTCAGTTTCACTAGATAAATAGAAAAAGAAAAACACAATCATGCGAAAGCAACGACGATGAAGCGCAGGAGAGAGCGATGATACACGTCCACACGCCAGCAGGCCGAAGCAAAATGATTTGTTTACCTACCAGTCGCGCGCGCGCGCGTTTCTGTCGGACAAGCAGTTAACTACCGAACCCCTTGTTCGAAAGCTTACGACCTATCCAGCTGCCGCTAGTACCTTCCTATTGTAAAAGGACCGAAGGTTGTATGGCCGTGTCGGAACAAACAAATTAATATGCGTATGCCGAACCAAAGACCCAGTACTTCCCTGCAAAAGAATAGGCCCAGAAGATCGATGGCGATGAAATCCAAAAATCAAGTCAGGAGGAACTGCAAACGTTGTTTACATTCCAAGCGACAGAGAAAATATGATAGAAAACGGGAATGGTTCCTAATCCTGCCACCCAGGGCAGGACTGTAGATCACCTGACCTACCTGCAGCGTGTGCCGCGAGATTTGAATTTCTGTCGGGGACGACGGAGTCTTAGCTATGTATATATCTGACAGGTAAGTTGGTTGTATGAAAATAGCTATATCTCCTTGCCTACTAGCGTGGAGATATAAGCTATCTTTAACAGTAGGTAAGATTCCTCCCAAATAATGAAGCACACAATTTCATAATCAGCATTCTGATTAGCATTTTGTATTGATTTTATCCTGCAAATTACTACACTAAAAAGACAGTAAAATAAGCATAAAAATACCTACCCATAACATTGTTATAAGAAGGCATAAGCATTGCAGGGATACGCAACATGGGAGCTGCTACTTTGTCTTCCATGGTTTTTGTGTTTTATCACATTTATACTATATCAGCTTCCTATGCACAAAGTGAAGGCACTTCAGAGTTTAATGCCAATCACAGTACCTGCAAAATAAAATTTTAAAAAATAAATATTTAAAAGTCAGTTGTATTTTTCCTAACTATACAAACCTGAGGTCCTTTACATAAGGAATTACTTTCAGCGCCAGCTGGAACTCGGTCGTAAGATTTTATAACAAGGTAGTTAGGCAGTAACTGCTTGTCCGATAGTCGGGAGTCCCGCCCGACTGGACGTAAACATTCCACTTTGCTTTAGGCCCAGGAACAGATTGATGGGTGGCATGAGGTGGACATAAATGTAAATGGATAGTTACTGATTGAATTGGCTGTTGGTGAGTTTTGAGTTCTGGGTTGTATGCTGGTGCAGCTGGAGTTAGCTGTTAGAGTTTTGGGTTGTCTGCTGGTGCAGCTGGAGTTAGCTGTTAGAGTTTTGGGTTGTCTGCTGGTGCAGCTGGAGGTAGCTGTGAGAGTTCTGGGTTGTCTGCTGGTGCAGCTGGAGTTAGCTGTGAGAGTTCTGGGTTGTCTGCTGGTGCAGCTGGAGGTAGCTGTGAGAGTTCTGGGTTGTCTGCTGGTGCAGCTGGAGTTATGCGTTCGAGTTCTGGGTTGTCTGCTGGTGCAGCTGGAGGTAGCTGTTAGAGTTCTGGGTTTTCTGCTGGTGCAGCTGGAGGTAGCTATGAGAGTTCTGGGTTGTCTGCTGGTGCAGCTGGAGGTAGCTGTTAGAGTTCGTGGGTTGTCTTCTGGTGCAGCTGGAGGTAGCTGTTAGAGTTCGGGTTGTCTGCTAGTGCAGCTGGAGTTTAGCTGTTAGAGTTCTGGGTTGTCTGCTAGTGCAGCTGGAGTTAGCTGTGAGAGTTCTGGGTTGTCTGCTGGTGCAGCTGGAGTTAGCTGTTAGAGTTCTGGGTTGTCTGCTAGTGCAGCTGGATGTAGCTGTGAGAGTTCTGGTTGTCTGCTGTGCAGCTGGAGTTAGCTGTTAGAGTTCTGGTTGTCTGCTGGTGCAGCTGAGTAGCTGTGAGAGTTCTGGGTTGTCTGCTGGTGCAGCTGGAGGTAGCTGTGAGAGTTCTGGGTTGTCTGCTGGTGCAGCTGGAGGTAGCTGTGAGAGTTTTGGGTTGTCTGCTGGTGCAGCTGGAGGTAGCTGTGAGAGTTTTGGGTTGTCTGCTGGTGCAGCTGGAGGTAGCTGTTAGAGTTCTGGGTTGTCTGCTGGTGCAGCTGGAGGTAGCTGTGAGAGTTTTGGGTTGTCTGCTGGTGCAGCTGGAGGTAGCTGTGAGAGTTCTGGGTTGTCTGCTGGTGCAGCTGGAGGTAGCTGTGAGAGTTCTGGGTTGTTGCTGGTGCAGCTGGAGGTAGCTGTGAGAGTATTGGGTTGTCTGCTGGTGCAGCTGGAGGTAGCTGTGAGAGTTCTGGGTTGTCTGCTGGTGCAGCTGGAGGTAGCTGTGAGTTCTGGGTTGTCTGCTGTGCAGCTGGAGGTAGCTGTGAGAGTTCTGGGTTGTCTGCTGGTGCAGCTGGAGGTAGCTGTAGAGTTCTGGGTTGTCTGCTGGTGCAGCTGGAGGTAGCTGTGAGAGTTTTGGGTTGTCTGCTGGTGCAGCTGGAGGTAGCTGTGAGAGTTCTGGGTTGTCTGCTGGTGCAGCTGGAGTTAGCTGTGAGAGTTTTGGGTTGTCACCTGCAGCTGGAGGTAGCTGAGAGTTCTGAGTTTTCTGCTGGTGCAGCTGGAGGTAGCTGTTAGAGTTCTGGGTTTTGGAGGCAGTCTTGAGTTAGTTTTTGGTCAGAGCCTGTGAGAGTCAGTAGTGTCGGCGGCAGTCTATTGAAGGAATTGAAAGTCAGATAAGTTGTGTGTTTTTTGTTGTTTAGTTGTTGTTGAGTTTGGAGTTGTTTGCTTGGGAGTTGTTGTGCCTGTGCTGTTGGATTTGTTGTGCTTGTCAGTGTCTGTTGAGTTATATTAGTTGTTGTAATTGAGGGTTGTTGTTGTTGTGGTTTATGGTGTGGTTGTGAGTTGTTGAGGGTTTGTTGTTGGTGAGCTGTTGTAATTCATTGGTGTTGTTGGTGGGTGTGTGTTTTGCCTTTTAGTGTTGTTGTTTTTGTGTTGGTGGTTGGTTGTGCAGTGGTCTTTTGTGGTTATATTCCTTGTTTGTTGTTGTGTTGTTGAGTTGTGGTTGTGGTCTTTGTTTGTTTGCTGTGTTGTTGAGTTGTGGTTGTATTCCTTGTTTGTTTTGGGTTGTGGACCTTGGTTGTTGCATTGTTGAGTTGTGGGGTTGTGGTTCTTGGTTGTTGCCTTGTTGTTGTTGGTATCTCCGCAACCATCCACCGGCAGACAGCACAGCATAGCCCGGAGTATCTGGAGTTGGGTGAGTACATGTTTGTGTTTTTTTGTTCTGTGTATAGGTATAGGTCAATTGTCCTACGTGTATTCCGTAGTGTGAAGAGGAAAGTGTGACTGAGCTGGATTGATTAAGTTAATGTGGGGGGATTTTGCCCTATAGTTTTAAGCTTGTGATCCCGCCACAACACGTTATACAAACCATCGGTCTTTACTTAAAGAAGAATCACTGATTGGTGGAGGAATCTGAGTCTTGTGACCAGTTTCGCCAAACAAAGGTTTCCTCCTGGTGTAAGAGCAGGGGGGGGGGGGGGAGGGGGAGAGCCGTGCCTCTGTCCAAATGATTGGAGTGAGATTACTGCAAGACCAATGGGCAGACCTCTGGACCAATTCATAAGTGAGAGGCATGCGTAACCTCTAATGAATAGAAAACAAGAACTTATAGTCGGAAGTAAGAGGCCAAATATTATAGTATAGTCGAATAAGAGGCCAAATATAGTAATAGTCCGGAAGAGGCCAAATATATAGTATATCGGAGAGCCAAATATATATATTGGGTTTCTCTTACTGCTGCCGCCCACTTCCCCCCTTGTTTAGGGAAAGGACGGATACATGCTTCTATCCCGCATGCAAAGGAAAAGATGGAGCTCAGTCACATAGCTTACCTGCATCTATCACCCTCTCCAGCACGTGACGACCGATACTCTCTGCCTGAAGGAAGAGAGAAGGAAAAAAGAAGAGAAGCCAGTCACACTCATTCACTCTCCATTCATATGGTTACTACAAAAACGAGATGCAACCTTGTCCCATAGAGGAGCTGGGTAAGCTAAACAACTTGTTGAGCAGCCACCACGGGTCCCAAGGAAAAAGTGTCCGAGGACCTGTGGACAACATCCCAAAGGTAGAAGGAGGTGAAGGTGGTCTGGTTGGGACCACACCCCTGCCTTCAGCACCTGTGACACCGACAAATTCTTGCAGAATGCAAGGGTAGGACCAATACCTCAACTTGTGGGCTCTCGGGCGAAAGGTACTGGTGTCGAAACTCCTTTCGGAGTCATACGCTTTCCTGATTAACTCACGAAGCCAGAAAGAAATAGTGTTCTTGGACACTTCTTTCTTGGTTAGCCCAGTGCTAACGAAGAGGTGTCAACACTCAGGCTGAGATGGCGAGTTCTCTTCAGATAGTGCTGTAGCACTCTTAACAGTCCTCTAGGGAGGGGATTGTAAAGAGCTCAAATCTATTGTCAGGGACCGAGGGATTCCAAGTCTTGCTACGAAATTCGGGACGAAATCAAGCGTAACCTATCCCCATCCCCTCGAGTGTTTAACTTATACGAGAGACCATGAAGTTCCCCTACTCTTTTCACTGATGCCAAGGCCAGCAGAAAGACAGTCTTAAGGGTCAGATCCCTGTCTTATGACTTCCAGGGAGGCTCGTAGGGTCTACGAGTCAGGTCCATAAAACGAGAGTCAGTCCCACTCAGGGGGCCTGAGTTCCCTGGGCGGGCAAGACCGCTCGAAGCTCCTCACAAGGAGTTATATTTCCATGGAAGAGGAAATATCCACTCCCCGCAGCTTTAGGACTAAAGCCAAAGCAGCTCTATATCCTTTAACTGCAGAAACAGAGAGAAGCTTCTCTCGGCGAAAAAAGACTGGGAAATCTGCTACCTGCTGAAGAGTGGCTCTGAGCAGAGAGAGAATCGTCTACGACACCAACCACAGAAGGCGGACCACTTTCCCTGTTATATTGCTGCAGAGGACTGTCTGAGGTATCCTACCATCTCTGTTGCTGCTCTGCGAGAAAAGCCTCTCGCTCGCAAGAGATGGTGGATAACCGCCAGCCATGAAGACACAGGGAATGTACTGTCTGGTGGTACGTGGTACCGTTCCAAGTGCGGTTGGCACAGCAGGTTGTGCCATGGGGGACTCTCTCGCGGTGCTTCTGAAAGAAGAGCCAGCAGGTCCAGATACCAAGCCACCTGAGGCCATTTGGGTGCCAGGCGCCTCCCCCGCCCACCTTCCGGCAGCAGGTGAGGGGGAACGCCGGCCCTAGCATTTCCCTCTCTTCCCCTTCCACTTAGCCCCTTCCCTGCGAGAGGAGGAAGCTTGAGAGAAGGGCTGACGCTCACCTCTCAAACGAAAGAGGAAGGCTGGGTCTTTCCACACGCTACCCTCAACAGTACTGATGTCTTAGGAGCTGAGGAAGAGCTAGCTAAGCTTAGCCAAGGCTTAGCCGCAGTTGTACGAGACTGCCCAGAAGTCTTTGTAACTGCCTGGTGTACTAGGCGATCGCTGTCATCAGCTCTTCGCTTTTCCACAGCAGCGTCCACCATCTCTAGGGAAGAGAGAGGAGGAACCTAGCATCGGTGCATTCCTTAGACCCATCATTACCTCATGACCAGCCATCCTGGATATGCGATTCAGGACTGCGTCCCTCCTCCTCAGTACCAGGTTGGCCCACAGGTTGGCAGTCTGGTGGGCGAGTTAGGAAATAGCCCTACCTCCAGACTGGCAGAGTCTTCCCCAGGAACTATAGATCCCAAGGAAGCTGCAACTTTGGATACTGTGAGGGACCACAGATCAAGCCAGGGGACATCCTGAAAAGCTGCCATGACCGTGGATTCCAGAGCCATTGCCTCGTGCTGCGAGAACCAGAGGTTCTCTGACAGCAGGTGTTGCAGAGGCAATCTCAGAATTAGGCGAGCTAACTCCAGGTCAATCCACTTGGTTGGCAACGGGTCTGACGAAGGCATATAGAAACGCCGCTGGCAAGGCAGAGGAGGGGAAAGAAGCTTGTCTGACCTACAGGCCCCAAGTGAAGCTTCCTGTCCAAAGACAAGAGCATTCACCTGGTCCAGCACACCATCAGCCAAGGAATACCAGGGTGGCCCTACAGACGATCTGGGTTCCTTCTTAAGATCCCAGAATGACTCCAACCTAGATGGACGGTCAGAGGGGCAACCACTGATCCTTCCCCGAGGTCATTGTGCTGACGGATCAGCGCAATGACCTCTGCGAAAGACCTCTGTATCTCGGGAGTGACCGCATCCTGAGGTGACGGATCGTCAGATCCATCCAGCCGAGTCCCTCCCGAGACACACTTCATCAAGCAGGAAGAACCTCGCCAGACCACCCATGGTCTCCTCTAACCACTTGAGAGTACGACCTGTCCGGTCCTAAAACCGAACCAGGCACATAGGCTCTCGTGGCTGGACTGTAAGGAGTGCACTCCTCACGGTCACTCCAGTTCGCCTCACTCCTCCCGGTACATTCCGAGGGAGTTGATGAGACAGGTGAGGTAGACCTGACGCTCCCCCACCCTGCCTACCAGCAGAACCAGTAGGCTGGGAGGACTACAGGCGATCATCAACAGCGGTGGTGACCGGGCTGCAGGTCTGGACCGGCGATCTCCCTGCAGAGAAGCGCTGGACCGATGACGGTAGCATCGGTCTCTTGCATCAGGGGAGCTGCTACCAGCTGTGCGGACCATCTGATCACGCTGGTGTGATTGACGGTCGGGTGACTGGTAGCGTCCACTAATGCTGTGAGAGCGAGCACCATCCTCACAATGCGTCACGGTCCCAGAAGCAGCCGAAGCTCTCCCAGGGACCTGGGGGACCTCCTACCAGCCTCCCCGCATGTACGGTCAGGTGGGACCGTCACGTTCAACCCTAGGTACCAGGCAATCGCTACACAAGCGATCGCCGGTTCTGGCAAGAGTCACCCAAGCGACTCTTACTATACTTCCGCCCTGTGCCTAGGTCCTGGCAGTGACGTACTCAGCTGCCTGGACTCTGGCTGCACGGTCACCAGCAGTGACCAATACACTCAGTGACACTCACTGGCGAGCTGCCGAGATGGTTCCTGGTCCAGAGGTGGAACCTCTAGAGCCAGGAGCAGAGATACCAGCGGTGGCTGGTACCTCCACGGTCCCCATCTTTCTCTTCCCGAAGGAACGGAGAGGACCAGCGGAAGGCCCACCTGTCTCACTGGGACAGCAAGACAGACCCTTAGAAGTCTCTGTGCGAGACTTCTTAGGGGGTGGTGAAGCCACCTTCTTCTTCCTCGGCTGGGGGGCCTTGGAAATATGCAGACAGGTCTCCCATCCAGGACAGAGCTGGGGCGGCTGCTGTAGCAGCGGGGTCCAAGCTCCACCTGGGCAGGATGAACTGAAGGAGCAGCAGCACTTCCATGAGCAGGGATGGGCAGCAAACACGGTGACAGCAACAGGAGGTAGTCAAGGGCGAGCTCTTCGAGCACTCAAATTCAGGTGGAGGAGCGGGGACAGCAAAACCTGGGGGAGGAGGAGGGTAATACTCCACCTTGGAGACGCATGGCAATGGTGCCTGCACCTCAGCAGTAGGGGTAACCATCATCACGTGCTGGGTGTAGACCAGATGAGGTGGTGCCGCGTACCCTGGAGTAGACACTGTAGTGGTTGTCCTGATTCCACCACATGCGTGACTGGACTGCAGTTAGATGTTGTAGGAGTCCCTGGATGCTCGGAGTGCCAGGAAGACTCAGCGATTGCCATAAACTGCTGCAGATCCCCACACCACGAGGCAGACAAACCGGAAGAAGAAGAACACTCAGTCAAAGGGGGATGTTCCTGTTTGCTCAGAAGGGGAAGGTCCCCCCCCTCCCCAGACAGAAGTTCCTGAATACAACTCCAGGTCAGCATGTCTCCCTCCTTCCTCTGCACTCGACAGATCGAGTGAAGAGGCAGAGAGAGATATGTCCTCCCAAGGAGATAGAGCCATGTGAGGAAGCTTACAAGGGAAAGGAAAGAAGATGACGTGTCTGAAACCAGCAATGTCGAGGGAGAGCTTTCCGATGACACCTTGGCTGGCTTACATGGCTTCTTCCTCCTCACATATCTCCCCCACTGCTCCTCCGACCAGGAGATACATGTGTCACAAGTTAACTCTTTATTACACTCAAGCCCTCGACACCTTGCGCAGAGGGCGTGAGGATCCACATCTTCGCTAGAGCGAAATACACTACACTCCTACCCCCCCACCCCAGGACATATTCTCCGATTGGATGAGGGGGCGTAAGGGTTTATCTGACTCGTGGGCTTGCATGTTGCAAGTATGTCAGAATCAGACAAAAATTACAAAAAAAAACCACAGGCAGAAATGTTCACAAATACACAATTAAAAAGCAAAATGCAAAAAGAGCATAGAACAGTCTCACGACAGAGGCATGCAGAGAGGTAAACAACATGTCTGCACCTGGCAGCGGTCAAAAGCAAAGTGGAATGTTTACATCCAGTCAGGTGGGACTCCCAACCATCAGACAAGCAGTTACTGCCTGACTACCTCGTTATATATACAGGCAGTCCCAGGGTTACGACGGTCTCGGCTTACGACGTTCCGAGGTTACGACGCTTTTCAATTATATTCATCAGAAATTATTTCCAGGGTTACGACGCATGTTCCAGGGTTACGACACATGTTCCAGAGTTACGACGCCTACAAACGCTGATCTGGCAGATGAAATATGACACCAAAAATGCTAAATAATCAATATTTAAAGGTTTTTTTGATGAAAAATGCAATAAGAATGCAGTTTACATAGTTTTGAATGCACCTAAAGCATTAAAATAGCAATTTGTCCAAAATTGCATTTTTCCTAACTATACAAACCTGAGGTCCTTTTACAATAGGAAGGTAACTAGCGGCAGCTGGATGGTCGTAAGCTTTCGAACAAGGGACTTCGGTAGTTAACTGCTTGTCCGACAGTGCGCGCGCCGCGCAACTGGGAGGTGAAGAAACACTTTTGCTTTAGGCCCAAGCAAAAACTGCACATTCGCGGATTTTTCTTTGGAACCTATCTAGAAATTATTCGCGGACGGACTCGCCCATTCGCGAAATTTTCCGACGAAAATAATCACTAATTAGTGTATTTTTGTTTATTTTCATGACTATAAATACATTTTTATGATACAAAAATGATTTACTAATTTTCAAATATTAATTTTGATTAATACTGTATTAGTAAGTTTAATAAGTTTAATGATATCACATAATAATAATTCTCTCTCTCTCTCTCTCTCTCTCTCTCTCCTCTCTCTCTCTCTCTCTCTCTCTCTACACAAAGATGTATGTTTTTTTTGTATGATAAATAAATGATTTACTATTTTCAAATATTAATATTAATTTATACAGCAATAATATCAATTCATTAAAGAAAATGCCATAGTGAATTAGTAAGATTTTAGCTTATAAATATGACAATTTGTCCAAAATTGCATTTTTCCTAACTATACAAACCTGAGGTCCTTTTACAATAGGAAGTTACTAGCGGCAGCTGGATAGGTCGTAAGCTTTCGAACAAGGGGTTCGGTAGTTAACTGCTTGTCCGTTCCACAGTGCGCGCGCCGCGCTACTGGGAGGTGAAGATCACTTTTGCTTTAGGCCCAAGCAGAGTGAGGGGTGGCATGAGTGGGGCTATGTGTAAAAGACCTCAGGTTTGTATAGTTAGAAAATGCAATTTTGGACAAATTGTCATTTGTTCCGACACGGCATACAAACCTTTCGGTCCTTTTACAATAGGAAGACTCACTTCTTGGTGGGAGGAATCTGAGTCTTTTGTGAACAGACTGGTGTTCGCCCAACCTTGGAATGCCTCCCTGGTCGTAAGAGCGAGGAGGGATCCAGCGCTGTCCAATTGATCGGGGTGTGCACCGCAGGATCAATGGTCAGACCTCTGGACCAAGTACTAAGAGAGAGGCAAGCGTATCTCTTCGTACCAGCAAGCAAGAACAAGTTCCTGTTTGCAAGAGGCAAAATAAAGTTATGGGTTTGCTCTATTGGCATCCACTTCCCCCCTTTGTAGGAAGTGTGGATATTCGCTCCCATCCCTAGTGAAAGGGACAGGATGGGGCTCTGTCGAGTAGCTCACCTGCATCTCGTCCTTATCCAGCAAGGCGACGACCGTATCCCTCTACCCACAGGGATAGGGGGAGAAAAGATGGGAAGAGGAGCCAGTCACTCTCTCATTCCTCATCCATTCTTACAGTCACACCAGGACTCGATGCTGTTCAGCCTGCGAGGGTCTGGGTTAGCTACACAACGTGTTGAGCAGCCACCACGGGTCCGAAGGAAAAAAGATCCAAGGACCTGTGGGCAATATCCCAAAGGTAGAAGGACGTGCATGTGGACTGGTTGTACCAGACCCCTTCCTTCAGTACCTACGCCAAGGAGAAGTTCTTGCAGAACTCGAGGGAGTGTACTTCTTCTAAGTCATCCTGGTGTTGACGAGGAGGCTTCAACACTCCTCCTGGGGTCTCGAGTTTCTTCAGAAGCGCCGTCGCGCCCTCACAGGACAAAGTAGCATCACCTTCGCATCAAAGGCGGTGAAGTCCAATAGGGAGGGGATTGTGAAGGACTCTAACATATCGTGAGGGACCGAAGTGTTCTGAGTCTCCGCTACAAATTTCGGTACGAAATCGAGCGTCACGGATCCCCATCCCCTGGATGCTTGACTTCACAGGAAAAGTCATGCAGTTACCTCAGAGGAAAAGAAGGGAATGGTCGCATGACCTATCCCTCTTCTCAACTTCGGTGATGTCCAGTACCCATACTGTTCTATCCGTCTGCCGCGAAGTGTCTTGCATTCTCCTATCCCCATGCAGTGAAGTTCTACTTATCGGTAGTGGATAGGACATCTACACTCCATGGTGGGTATCGATGGTATGGGTACTGGAACAAGCCGTTAGGACAAAGAAAAGATTGATCTGGAACAATCGAACTAAGTCCCCAGCGTAGTACGTAACTGACTCGGGAGCTCTGACAGCTGCCAACTGACTGCGATCGAAGAGGCATGTTGTCCAAGCAACCGAGCAAGTCACGTGACCTTTGCCCTAAAAGGGTTATGCCAAGAGACTAAACAAATTTATTTGTTCGTCACCGATGCCCGACGGCGAGGTGAAAATCTCTTAAGGCATGTGCCCGACAGGCGAAAGTCAATTGCCTCTTAGAGAACGAGGTCCCTGAAGGCAAGAAATCTCATAGTATAGTTGAATTCTCAGCTAAGGAGAAACAACACTATGTGCTGTTGAAGACGAAGGTGGACAGAAGTGTAACCTAAGTCTTCACAGGCGAATCGAGAGAAGGATTCTCAAGATTCTGAACCTGTGCTTACAAAGACTGAAAACGCTAACCGCTATTTCATTGCTGTCCGGTGAGAGTCGTAGTTGCAATGAAAGCGGCGCGCTTTCAGTAATGAAAACACAGAGAAGCACTGTCTGAAGAACTGCTTCTCGTGGGCTGAACATCTAGAAGTAGAGCTGTCAGGTCGGAGATTAGGCGATGTCTTCTGACACATCTGTTAATTCGAGGTGAACAATAAAAAATTGCACACCTACGAATATGAGATATTTTGAAGACAAACTCAGATGTCTGCAAAAATAATAAGCATTATTGCAGTGCGATGCAGCGGGAGACTAGTACAGACTTCTGTTACTGTGCGGTAAACAGAAAGATGAAAGAGTTCAAGAGATATCTCTCTTAAAAATTCTCGCAATGTCGAGCGTCACAGCAGTAGATGCCTTCAAATATGCGAGAATCCCCGTTAATCAGAGACCTAAGTCCGTGATTGTTGGGCAGAGATACGGTTCGGTAGTCAATCAAAGCAGGGGAGAGACATAACCGACCGTGCATCTCGGAGAGCCAGCTGATACTGAGCCGTAATCAGGCAGTTCAATACACAGTAGCTCTCGCTGACTCATCATCCTGAGTTGCCAGGTAATCCATTCCACGAAGGAATGCGTTCGGCTAGAACCATCGAGCATAAAAAATATGCTCGAGCAATTATATTTAAACGAAACAGATTTCGGTAAATACAAAAGCTGATTCGGTGTTGTCGTGACAACACCAAGTATCTAAAATCGTAACTGGTAACTCCTGTGAGGTTGCAGGCAGCCTCGAGTTGCAGTTCAATTAAGATACAAGTCGTCTCGGTCACAATCCGTAGATTTAACTACGGTTTGCGCCTACCCCCCGGACAATTCAACTGCTTAACAGAATCATGTCGCGAGGGTAATATACGTAGTATATTTGTAGGTTCTGTACAACGACCTCCTTCCTAAATTCTCTTCCCCTCGAGGAATGAGAATAAGGATTGGAGATCGACCGCCTTCGTTCTCTAGTCAAGAGAGTGAAGGAGAAGTCTTCCCCGAAGGAAAGCTTCGATGGTGAACAGAATACCAAAGACAACAGTTCAAGCCAAACTGGATGTTCCCGTCCGTTCTCTATTCCAGGTTGGTCGCCTACTGTGAGATACTCTTCTTCAGCAGCAATCTCCTTCCAAATTCCAGAAATTCCAGGAATTCGAGCATCTGCGAGGTTCCCGATTATCGTGGTCAATTATCGGGGATTCTCGTCTC
>NC_087201.1:122922283-122968360 GCF_015104395.2 Macrobrachium nipponense
CAGAGATTTCTCTGTAGGATCCCACGTTCGGGACTGCGCTACCAGGGGACCTTCGGGTCCTACCTGACGTAAGCCCCGGTCGTTGAGGAGGAATCCTGCCCCATTCTCGATTTCTACGGGAATCGAGAGGACCACCAGCCGATATCGTTTGACGAATTCGGTGGGGGTTTCGCAGACTGCTTAGAATTCTACGGAATTTCTAACGCATTCAGTGTTCGAGTTTTACGATCTCCAAACACTTACGCGAGACCACGGTCCAAAGTGAGCGAGACGAGAATCCCCGATATACACGATAATCGGGAACCTCGCCTATGCTCGAATTCCTGGAATTTCTAGCATTGGGAAGAAGACTGCTGCTGAAGAAACTATCTCACAGTAGGCGACCAACCTGGACTAGAGAAGATCGGGAACGGGAATATCCAGTTTGGCTTGAACTATCGTCTTAGTATTCTGTTCACCATTGAAGCTTTCCTTCGAGGAAGACTTCTCCTTCACTCTCTTTGATAGAGATCGAAGGTGGTCGATCTCCAATCCTTATTTTGTTTTCTTGTGAAGGAAAGAATTTAGGATGGAGATCGTTGTTCAGAATCCTACAAATATACTACGTATATTAACCTCGCCGACATGATTCTACTAAGCAGTTGAATTGTCCGAGGGGTAGGCGCATATCCTAGTTAATCTACGGATTGCGACTTATAAGAGAAGTATTCTAATTGAACTGCAACTCGGGGTTGCCTGCAACCTCCCAGGAGTTTTTCAGTTTCAATTTTATATACTTATGGTTTTGTCACGACAACACCATTTCAACTTTTATATTTACCGAATTCGTTTCGCCTAAATATAATTGCTCGAGCATATCTTTTATGCTCGGTAGTTCTAGCCGAACGCATTCCTTCGTGGAATAATGGATTACCTGGCAACTCAGGATGAACGAGTCAGCGAGAGCTCAGCTCAACTACTGCGTATTGAACTGCCTGATAGGCAGCTCAGTATCAGCTGGGGCCTCCGATATGCACGTCATGTATGTCTCTCTCTCTGCCCTGCTTTGATTGACTACCGAACCGTATCTCTGCCCAACAAGTCATGGACCTTAGGTCTCTGATTTAACGGGGATTCTCGCAATAATGAAGGACCATCTACTGCTGTGACGCTAGATTCCATCGCCTTCGACATTGCGAGAATTTTCAACAGAGATATCTCTTGGACTCTTTCATCTTTCTGTTTACCGCACGGTAACAGAAGTCTGTACAAGTCTCCCGCTGCATCGCACTGCGATAATGCGAATGATTTTGCAGACATCTGAGTTTGTCTTCAAAATATCTCTTATTCGTAGGTGTACAATTGTTCATTGTTCAACCGAATTACGAGATGTGTCAGAAGACATCGCCTACTCTCCGACCTGACAGCTCTACTTCCAAATGTTCAGCCCATGAGAAGCAGTTCTCAGGCGGCTTTCCCCTGTGTTTTCATTACTGAAGAACGCCCCGCTTCATTGCAACTACGACTTATCTCACCGGACAGCAATGAAATAGCGGTTAGCGTTTTCAGTCATTTGTAAGCACAGGTTATGAATCTGAGAATCCTTCTCTCGATTCATCTGTGAAGACGTAGGTTGCATTCAATATCTACCTTCGTCTTCAACGGTACATAGTGTTTTGTTTCTCCTTAGCTGAGATTCAACAACCATGAGATGTTTTACCTTCAGGGACCTCGGTCTCTAGAAGGCAATTGACTTTCGCCTGTTGCACACAGCACATGCCTTAAGAGAATCATCACCTCGCTGTCCGGCATTGGTGACAAACAAATACATTATTTGTTTGGTCTCTCGGCTAACCCTTTAAAGGCGAAGGTCACGTGACTTACTCGGATGCTTTGACAACTTGCCTCCTACCGAACGCAGTCAGTCGGCAGCTGTCAGAGCGTCCGAGTCAGTTACGAACTACGCTGTTGACTTAGTTCGGTTGTTACAGAGCAATCATTACTTCGTTTTAATAGCTTGTCACAGTGGGGACCCATACCATTGACACCCACCATGGAGTGTCGGTGTCCTATCCACTACGAGAACTTCGCTGCATGGGGATAGGAGGATGCGAGAGACTTCGTGGCAAACGGACAGACCAGTATGGGTACTGGACATCACCGAAGTAGAGAAGAGGGATAGGTCATGCGACTATTTCCTTCTTTTCCTCTGAGGAACTGCATGACTTCTCCTGCGAAGTCAAGCATCCAGGGGATGGGGATCCGTGACGCTCGATTTCGTACCGAACTTCGTAGCGAAGACTCAGAACCCTTCGGTCCCTGACGATTGGTTCGAGTCGTTCACAATCCCCTCCCTAATGGACTTCACCGCCTTCGATGCGAAGGAGATGCTGCCTTGTCCGCAAGAACTTCTCCGTGGCGCAGGTACTGAAGGCAGGGGTCTGGTCAACCAGACCACATGCCCTTCCTTCTACCTTCGGGATATTGCCCACAGGTCCTTGGATCTTTTTCCTTGGGACCCGTGGTGGCTGCTCAACACGTTGTGTAGCGAACCCAGACCCTCGCAGGCTGAACAGCATCGAGTCCTGGTGTGACCATAAGAATGGATGAGTGAATGAGAGTGTGACTGGCTCCTCTTCCCATCTTTTTCTTCCCCTCTACCTGTGGTTAGAGGGACACGGTCGTCACCCTGCTGGATAAGGACAAGATGCAGGTTAGCTACTCAACAGAGCCCCATCCTATCCCTTTCACTAGGGATAGGAGCGTATATCCACCACTTCCTCCAACAAGGGGGAGGAGTGTGGATGCCAGCTTGAGACAAACCCATACTTTATGTTGCCTCTTGCAAACAGGAACAAGTTCTTGCTTGCTGGTACGAAGAGATACGCTTGCCTCTCTCTTAGTACTCGGCCCAGAGGTCTGACCATTGATCCTGCGGTGCACACCCCGATCAATCGGACAGAGGCTTGGATCCCTCCCCTCGCTCTTACGACCAGGGAGCATTCCAGGGATGGACGACACCAGTCTGTTCATCAAAAGACTCAGATTCCTCCCACCAAGAAGTGAGTCTTCCTATTGTTAAAGACCGATGGTTTGGTATTACGTATCGGAACAAATGACAATTTGTCGAAAATTGCATTTTTCCTAACTATACAAACCTGAGGTCCTTTACATATAGTCCCTCCTCATGCCACCCCTCACTCTGCATATTTTGCATGGGCCAAAAGCAAAAGTGATTTGTTTACCTCCCAGTCGCGCGGCGCGCGACTGTCGGACAAGCAGTTAACTACCGTTCTCCCCTTGTTCGAAGCTTACGACCGTTCCAGCTGCCGCTAGCTACTTCCTATTGTTAAGGGACCTCAGGTTTGTATAGTTAGGAAAAATGCAATTTTCGACAAATTGTCATTTTGAAAATAGTAAATCATTTCTTTATCATACAAAAAAAAACATACATCTTTGTAGTAGAGAGAGAGAGAGCGAGAGAGAGAGAGAGAGAGAGAGAGAGAGAGAGAGAGAGAGAGAGAGAGAGAGAGAGAATTATTATTTTTATGGAGATACCGAGTTACTGACAGCTATAATGAAACATTGTAATGTAATATTAAAACAGAAGAAGAATTCTAAAAAATACATATGTATTTGTTGGCTTCATGATCGCAGTCTGATTAATTTTATATTTTATGAAATGTATTTAGTCATGAAAATAAACATCAAAATACACTAATTAGTGATTATTTTCATCAGAAAATACGAGAGAGAGAGAGAGAGAGAGAGAGAAACTGTGCTAAACTATAAAGGATTTTTATCATAGTTTGTGTTTTTTAAAAGCGTTGTAAACTCGGAGCGTCGGAAGCGTCAGCGTCGTAACCTCGGAACAAGCGTCGTAACCCAGGGCGGATTTTTCAATTAATATTTAAGAAAAAGCGTCGTAACCTCGGAACGTCGTAAGCCGGACCCGTCGTAACCCGGGGACCGCCTGTATTTGAAAATAGTAAATCATTTATTTATCATACAAAAAAACATACATCTTTGTAGTAGAGAGAGAGAGAGAGAGAGAGAGAGAGAGAATTATTATTATGTGATATCATTTAAACTTATTAAACTTACTAATACAGTATTAATCAAAATTAATATTTGAAAATTAGTAAATCATTTTTGTATCATAAAAATGTATTTATAGTCATGAAAATAAACAAAAATACACTAATTAGTGAATATTTTCGTCGGAAAATTTCGCGAATGGGCGAGTCCGTCCGCGAATAATTTCTAGATAGGTTCCAAAGAAAAATCCGCGAATGTGTGAGTCCGCGAATCAGGAGAACGCAAATACGGGAGGAACACTGTAGCCCCACCTCATGCCACCCCTCACTCTGCAGTTTTTGCTTGGGCCTAAAGCAAAAGTGTTTCTTCACCTCCCAGTTGCGCGGCGCGCGCACTGTCGGACAAGCAGTTAACTACCGAAGTCCCTTGTTCGAAAGCTTACGACCATCCAGCTGCCGCTAGTTACCTTCCTATTGTAAAAGGACCTCAGGTTTGTATAGTTAGGAAAAATGCAATTTTGGACAAATTGCTATTTTAATGCCTTTAGTGCATTCAAAACTATGTAAACTGCATTCTTATTGCATTTTTCATCAAAAAAACCTTTAAATATTGATTATTTAGCATTTTTGGTGTCATATTTCATCTGCCAGATCAGCGTTTGTAGGCGTCGTAACTCTGGAACATGTGTCGTAACCCTGGAACATGCGTCGTAACCCTGGAAATAATTTCTGATGAATATAATTGAAAAGCGTCGTAACCTCGGAACGTCGTAAGCCGAGACCGTCGTAACCCTGGGACTGCCTGTATATATAACGAGGTAGTCAGGCAGTAACTGCTTGTCTGATGGTTGGGAGTCCCACCTGACTGGATGTAAACTTCCACTTTGCTTTGACCGCTGCCAGGTGCAGACATTTTGTTACTGTTTACTCTCTGCATGCCTCTGTCGTGAGACTGTTCTATGCTCTTTTTGCATTTTGCTTTTTAATTGTGTATTTGTGAACATTTCTGCCTGTGGTTTTTTTTGTAATTTTTGTCTGATTCTGACATACTTGCAACATGCAAGCCCACGAGTCAGATAAACCCTTACGCCCCCTCATCCAATCGGAGAATATGTCCTGGGGTGGGGGGGTAGGAGTGTAGTGTATTTCGCTCTAGCGAAGATGTGGATCCTCACGCCCTCTGCGCAAGGTGTCGAGGGCTTGAGTGTAATAAAGAGTTAACTTGTGACACATGTATCTCCTGGTCGGAGGAGCAGTGGGGGAGATATGTGAGGAGGAAGAAGCCATGTAAGCCAGCCAAGGTGTCATCGGAAAGCTCTCCCTCGACATCGCTGGTTTCAGACACGTCATCTTCTTTCCTTTCCCTTGTAAGCTTCCTCACATGGCTCTATCTCCTTGGGAGGACATGTCTCTCTGCTGACCTGGAGTTGTATTCAGGAACTTCTGTCTGGGGAGGGGGGGGACCCTTCCCCTTCTGAGCAAACAGGAACATCCCCCTTTGACTTGAGTGTTCCTTCTTCTTCCGGTTTGTCTGCCTCTGTGGGTGGGGATCTGCAGCAGGTATGGCATTCGCTGAGTCTTCCTGGCACTCCGAGCATCCAGGGACTCCTACAACATCTAACTGCAGTCCCAGTCACGCATGTGGTGGAATCAGGACAACCACTACAGTGTCTACTCCGGGGTACGCGGCACCACCTCATCTGGTCTACACCCAGCACGTGATGATGGTTACCCCTACTGCTGAGGTGCAGGCACCATTGCCATGCGTCTCCAAGGTGGAGTATTACCCTCCTCCTCCCCCAGGTTTTGCTGTCCCCGCTCCTCCACCTGAATTTGAGTGCTCGAAGAGCTCGTCCTTGGACCTACCTCCTGTTGCCGTCACCGTGTTTGCTGCCCATCCCTGCCCATGGAAGTGCTGCTGCTCCTTCAGTTCATCCTGCCCAGGTGGAGCTTGACCCTGCTGCTACAGCAGCCGCCCCAGCTCTGTCCTGGATGGGAGACCTGTCTGCTGTTCTGAGGAAGCTGGCGAAGAAGTCAAAGAAGAAGAGGAAGGTATTGTTGTCATCTTCTTCGTCTTCGTTGTCGTTGTCTGCTGCCTCCTCCCCTTCTATATTTCCAAGGCCCCCCCAGCCGAGGAAGAAGAAGGTGGCTTCACCACCCCCTAAGAAGTCTCGCACAGAGACTTCTAAGGGTCTATCTTGCTGTCCCAGTGAGACAGGTGGGCCTTCCGCTGGTCCTCCCGTTCCTTCGGGAATGGGGCCCGTCTATCCTTCCTCAGGGAAGAGAAAGATGGGGACCGTGGAGGTACCAGCCACCGCTGGTATCTCTGCTCCTGGCTCTAGAGGTTCCACCTCTGGACCAGGAACCATCTCGGCAGCTCGCCAGTGAGTGTCACTGAGTGTATTGGTCACCTGCTGGTGACCGTGCAGCCAGAGTCCAGGCAGCTGAGTACGCTCACCGCCAGGACCTAGGCACAGGGCGGAAGTATAGTAAGAGTCGCTCGGGTGACTCTTGCCAGACCGGCGATCGCTCGTGTAGCGATTGCCTGGCACCTAGGGTTGACGTGACGGTCCCACCTGACCGTACATGCGGGGAGGCTGGGAGGAGGTCCCCCAGGTCCCCGGGAACAGCTTCGGCTGCTTCTGGGACCGTGACGCATTGTGATCAGATGGTCCGCACGGCTGGTAGCAGGTCAGCTCCCCTGACGCAAGAAACCGATGCTACCGTCATCGGTCCAGCGCTTCTCTGCAGGGAGATCGCTGGTCCAGACCTGCAGCCCGGTCACCACCGCTGGTTGATGATCGCCTGTAGTCCTCCCAGCCTACTGGTTCTGCTGGTAGGGAGGGTGGGAGCGTCAGGTCTACCTCACCTGTCCCATCAACTCCCTCGGGATACACCGGGAGGAGTGAGGCGAACTGGAGTGACCGTGAGGTGTGCACTCCTTACAGTCCAGCCACGAGAGCCTATGTGCCTGGTTCGGTTTTAGGACCGGACAGGTCGTACTCTCAAGTGGTTAGAGGAGACCATGGGTGGTCTGGCGAGGTTCTTCCTGCTTATTGAAGTGTGTCTCGGGAGGGACTCGGCTGGATGGATCTGATAGTCCGTCACCTCAGGATGCGGTCACTCCCGAGATACAGAGGTCTTTCGCAGAGGTCATTGCGCTGATCCGTCAGCACAATGACCTCGGGGAAGGATCAGTGGTTGCCCCTCTGACCGTCCATCTAGGTTGGAGTCATTCTGGGGTCCTAAGAAGGAACCCAGATCGTCTGTAGGGCCACCCTGGTCTTCCTTGGCTGATGGTGTGCTGGACCAGGTGAATGCTCTTGTCTTTGGACAGGAAGCTTCACATAGGGCCTGTAGGTCAGACAAGCTGCTTTCCCCTCCTCTGCCTCGTCAGCGGCGTTTCTATATGCCTTCGTCAGACCCGTTGCCAACCAAGCGGATTGACCTGGAGTTAGCTCGCCTAATTCTGAGATTGCCTCTGCAACACCTGCTGTCAGAGAACCTCTGGTTCTCGCAGCACGAGGCAATGGCTCTGGAACCCACTGTCATGGCAGCTTTCCAGGACGTCCCCTGGCTTGATCTGTGGTCCCTCACAGTATCCAAAGCTGCAGCTTCCTTGGGATCTATAGTTCCTGGGAAGACTCTGCCAGTTCTGGAGTAGGGCTATTTCCTACCTCGCCCACCAGACTGCCAACCTGTGGCCAACCTGGTACTGAGGAGGAGGGACGCAGTCCTGAATCGCATATCCAGGATGGCTGGTCATGAGGTAATGATGGGTCTAAGGAATGCACCGATGCTAGGTTCCTCCTCTCTCTTCCCTAGAGATGGTGGACGCTGCTGTGGAAAAGCGAAGAGCTGATGACAGCGATCGCCTAGTACACCAGGCAGTTACAAAGACTTCTGGGCAGTCTCGTACAACTGCGGCTAAGCCTTGGCTGAGCTTAGCTAGCTCTTCCTCAGCTCCTAAGACATCAGTACCATTGAGGGTAGCGTGTGGAAAGACCCAGCCTTCCTCTTTCGTTTCGAGAGGTGAGCGTCAGCCCTCCTCTCAAGCTTCCTCCTCTCGCAGGAAAGGGGCTAAGTGGAAGGGGAAGAGAGGGAAATGCTAGGGCCGGCGTTCCCCCTCACCTGCTGCCGGAAGGTGGGCGGGGGGGCGCCTGGCACCCAAATGGCCTCAGGCAGTTTGGTATCTGGACCTGCTGGCTCTTCTTTCAGAGGCACCGCGAGAGATTCCCCCATGGCACAACCTGCTGTGCCAACTGCACTTGGAACGGTACCACGTACCACCAGACAGTACGGAACGGTACCACGTACCACCAGACAGTACATTCCCTGTGTCTTCATGGCTGGCGGTTATCCACTATCTCTTGCGAGCGAGAGGCTTTTCTCGCAGAGCAACAACAGAGATGGTAGGATACCTCAGACAGTCCTCTGCAGCAATATATCAGGGAAAGTGGTTCGCCTTCTGTGGTTGGTGTCGTAGACGGGATCTCTCTCTGCTCAGAGCCACTCTTCAGCAGGTAGCAGATTTCCCAGTCTTTTTTCGCCGAGAGAAGCTTCTCTCTGTTTCTGCAGTTAAAGGATATAGAGCTGCTTTGGCTTTAGTCCTAAAGCTGCAGGGAGTGGATATTTCCTCTTCCATGGAAATATAACTCCTTGTGAGGAGCTTCGAGCGGTCTTGCCCACCCAGGGAACTCAGGCCCCCTGAGTGGGACGTAACTCTCGTTTTATGGACCTTGACTCGTAGACCTTACGAGCCTCCTGGAAGTCATCAGACAGGGATCTGACCCTTAAAACTGTCTTTCTGCTGGCCTTGGCATCAGTGAAAAGAGTAGGGGAACTTCATGGTCTCTCTTATAAAGTTAAACACTCGAGGGGATGGGGATAGGTTACGCTTGATTTCGTCCCGAATTTCGTAGCAAGACTTGGAATCCCTCGGTCCCTGACAATAGATTTGAGCTCTTTACAATCCCCCTCCCTAGAGACTGTTAAGATGCTACAGCACTATCTGAAGAGAACTCGCCATCTCAGCCTGAGTGTTGACACCTCTTCGTTAGCACTGGGCTAACCAAGAAAGAAGTGTCCAAGAACACTATTTCTTTCTGGCTTCGTGAGTTAATCAGGAAAGCGTATGACTCCGAAAGGAGTTTCGACACCAGTACCTTTCGCCCGAGAGCCCACAAGTTGAGGTATTGGTCCTACCCTTGCATTCTGCAAGAATTTGTCGGTGTCACAGGTGCTGAAGGCAGGGGTGTGGTCCAACCAGACCACCTTCACCTCCTTCTACCTTTGGGATGTTGTCCACAGGTCCTCGGACACTTTTTCCTTGGGACCCGTGGTGGCTGCTCAACAAGTTGTTTAGCTTACCCAGCTCCTCTATGGGACAAGGTTGTATCTCGTTTTTGTGGTAACCATATGAATGGAGAGTGAATGAGAGTGTGACTGGCTTTTCTTCTTTTTTCCTTCTCTCTTCCTTCTCTCTTCCTTCAGGCAGAGAGTATCGGTCGTCACGTGCTGGAGAGGGTGATAGATGCAGGTAAGCTATGTGACTGAGCTCCATTCTTTTCCTTTCATGAGGGATAGAAGCATGTATCCGTCCTTTCCCTAACAAGGGGGGAAGTGGGCAGCAGTAAGAGAAACCCAATACTATATATTTGGCCTCTTACTTCCGACTATACTATATATATGGCCTCTTGCTTCTGACTATAAGTTCTTGTTTGCTATTCATAAGAGGTTACGCATGCCTCTCACTTATGAATTGGTCCAGAGGTCTGCCCATTGGTCTTGCAGTAATCTCACTCCAATCATTTGGACAGAGGCACGGCTCCCCCCCCCCCCCCCTGCTCTTACGACCAGGGAGGGAACCTTTGTTGGGCGAACTGGTCACAAGACTCAGATTCCTCCCACCAATCAGTGATTCTTCTTTAAGTAAAGAACCGAAGGTTTGTATAACGTGTTGTGGCGGGATCACAAGCTTAAAAAACTAGAGGGCAAAATCCCCCCACATTAACTTAATCAATCCAGCTGCCAAACCCACCCTCAGTCACACTTTCCTCTTCACACTATGGAATACACGCAGGACAACAATTGACCTATACCTATACACAGAACAAAAAAACACAAACATGTACTCACCCAACTCCAGATACTCCAGGCTATGCTGTGCTGTCTGCCGGTGGAGGTTGCGGAGATACCAACAACAACAAAGGAAACAACCAAGAACCACAACCCCACAACTCAACAATGCAACAACCAAGGTCCACAACCCCACATCCCAAAAACAAACAAGGAATACAACCACAACTCAACAACACAGCAAACAAACAAGGACCACAACCACAACTCAACAACAAACAAGGAATACAACCACAACAAAAGACCACTGCACAACCAACCACCAACACAAAAACAACAACACTAAAAGGCAACACACCCACCCACCAACAACACCAATGAATCACAACAGCTCACCAACAACAACCCTCAACAACGCACAACCACACCATAAACCTCAACAACAACCCTCAATTACAACAACTAATATAACTCAACAGACACTGACAAGCACAACAAATCCAACAGCACAGGCACAACAACTCCCAAGCAAACAACTCCAAACTCAACAACAACTAAACAACAAAAAACACACAACTTATCTGACTTTCAATTCCTTCAATAGACTGCCGCCGACACTACTGACTCTCACAGGCTCTGACCAAAAACTAACTCAAGACTGCCTCCAAAACCCAGAACTCTAACAGCTACCTCCAGCTGCACCAGCAGACAACCCAGAACCCTCTCCAGCTACACCAGCAGACAACCCAGAACTTTCACAGCTATTTCACAGCTACCTCCAGCTGCACCAGCAGACAACTCAAAACTCTCACAGCTACCTCCAGCTGCAACCACGCAGAAAACTCTCCCAGCTTAATTCCGCTGCAGGTACACCCAAAATCTCACAGCTACCTCCAGCTGCACCAGCAAAACCACCCAGAATCTCACAGCTCTTCCAGCTGCACCCAGCAGACAACCCACTCTCACAGCTACCTCCAGCTGCACCAGCACAACCCGAACTCTCACAGCTAACCTCCAGCTGCACCAGCGACAACCCAAAAACTCACACTACCTCCGCACCAGCGACAACCCAAAACTCTCACGCTACCTCCAGCTCACCACAGACAACCCAAAACTCTCCACAGCTAACCCTCCAGCTGCACAGCAAGACAACCCAAAAACTCTCACAGCTAAACCCAGCTGCACAGCAGAAACCCAACCCAAAACTCTCCACCAAGCTACTCCTCAGCTGCAAACCAGCAGACAACCCAAAAAACTCTCTACAGCTACCTCCAGCTGCACCCAGCAAAGACAGCCCAAAACTCATCACAGCTACCCTCCAGCTGCACCAGCAGACAACCCCAAAACTCTCACAGCTACCTCCAGCTGCACCAGACCAGACAACCCAAAACTCTAACAAGCTACTCCAGCTGGCACCAGAGACAACCCCAAAAACTCTAATAGCTAACTCCAGCTGCACCAGCAGACAACCCAAAACTCTAACAGCTAACTCCAGCTGCACCAGCATACAACCCAGAACTCAAAACTCACCAACAGCCAATCCAATCAGTAACTATCCATTTACATTTATGCCCACCTCATGCCACCCATCAATCTGTTCCTGGGCCTAAAGCAAAGTGGAATGTTTACGTCTAGTTGGGCGGGACTCCCGACTATCAAACAAGCAGTTACTGCCTAACTACCTTGTTATAAAATCTTATGACCGAGTTCCAGCTGGCGCTGAAAGTAATTCCTTATGTAAAGGACCTCAGGTTTGTATAGTTAGGAAAAATACAACTGACTTTTAAATATTTATTTTTTAAAATTTTATTTTGCAGGTACTGTGATTGGCATTAAACTCTGAAGTGCCTTCACTTTGTGCATAGGAAGCTGATATAGTATAAATGTGATAAAACACAAAAACCATGGAAGACAAAGTAGCAGCTCCCATGTTGCGTATCCCTGCAATGCTTATGCCTTCTTATAACAATGTTATGGGTAGGTATTTTTATGCTTATTTTAGTCTTTTCAGTGTAGTAATTTGCAGGATAAAATCAATACAAAATGCTAATCAGAATGCTGAATTATGAAATTGTGTGCTTCATTATTTGGGAGGAATCTTACCTACTGTTAAAGATAGCTTATATCTCCGTGCTATTAGGCAAGGAGATATAAGCTATTTTTAATTGTAGGTAATTATTCAGATTATAAATTTCATTATGAAAATTTATCTTCTTTTACATCAGTATATCAGGTTAGAAAAATTCTTTTTACAGCAACTGAGGATGGGAAACAAGCACCAAAGAGAGTGAGAGTGTTTTGTGGTGTGTGTGAAAAAATTAGATATTATTCCATCCACCGGGGGGTGACACGAATTGGAGGAGTCATAGCTTGTGAAGCTTGCCGACACTTTTATCAGAAGTTTAAAAGACAGCCATGCATTTTGACATGCACAGAGGGTGGAGGGTAAGTAATGCATCTCTCTTGCTGAGGTTATTTCAGAAGATAAACAGGTTTTGTCATTTTTATGCAAATTTTGTAATTTTTATGCAAATGTTATATCATTTCATGAAGTAATTACAGGGTTTTATTTTCAGATGCCTTGACTTGAATGATAACTCAAGAAATAGGTGTCGTGCATGTTGGATAGGACACATTCTGAGTCGTTGCCCCGTTCCACCTGAAATGTATCATAATTTGATAAGCCATTTGCCAAAGCCAATTCAGGTGAGGTTTTTTAAAGCTTAAGCATTATTAGAAATCTCTATTATTGCAGTGGGTTTTGACATGCCATGTGCAAATGAACCATGATAAATTGCTGTTGATGGGGTCTTTAGTGAACCAAGCAATGTATTGAGAACCACAGGGTAGTGTTCTTGGTCCACTGATATTTTTGGTGTGTGCAAGTGATATGGTTGTTGTCTTGGAAACAAGATTGTTCAGTATGCCAATGATGCAACACTTGTAGGTTTAGTAGTCTCCACTTATGAGAAATGAAGCTGCCCTCGGCCTCAGTCAGATCATAGGCCAGCTCAGGGAATGATGTAGTTGATGGGTGATGAAGCTGAACTCAAGTAAAACTAAAACACTGTTGATTAGTTGATCTTGCACAGATTTCCCACCCCATCCTTCCCTTCAGGTAGATGGAACTTTGCTGAATGAGTCTGAAGCTTTAACTATTCTAGCTGTAACTTTTGACTTACATCTTACTTTTGAGAATCATCTAATGAAAGTTCCAGCAACTGTTGTATGAAGTTATGTATATATTGTATGTAAGGCCTCTTATCTTTATAAGTGATAAAATCATTGCAACCTGTTTTACATCATTTGTGCTTCCTTTACTAGAATACTGCGCTCCAGTGTGGATGTCTGCTTCTGTTGAAGAAGGATCTCTTTTATATAGAGTGTTTGTTCATATGCAGTACAAACCTTCAGTCTTAACAAGAGGATAATCTGTTAGTGCCAGCAGGAAACCAGTTAAAAACAATCAAAGATTGTAATGCAAGGAATATGTGGCATCTGGCAACTCATGCGTATATGAGATGGAGGCTGGTCACTGACGACGCTTGGAACATCGTGACGCACCAGTCTTTCTTCAACTGCCTTTAAGAGTGGCCCTTCGCTTTGCTCTCCTCCCCCCCAATCTTTTTTTTTTTTTTTAATTATTTTATTTTTTATCAATATAAACCTAAGCCTGTGGTTTGTTTCATATTTATCCAGCCCAGAAGTCCTGTTAGCTTCAGCGTATTTATACAGCCTTCCAGGATTCTCGTGTTCACAATTCCTCTGGGACAAGTGCAAATTGCAGTAGATGTGCTTCACGCCTATTCTTTCTGCTTCGTCATTGGCTGTTTTATATAGTATGTATATGCTGGTCCGTCTTTCTCAGGGATATTTGCCCCTTCAGGGAGAGAGGGGCCAGCTACATTTTGGTATGCTCTTTGATGCTGTGATGAAAGTTTGGAAACCAGTCAGTCCTATCGACAGTGTCCCTTTCTAGCCTCAGCGTCAGAACCCCTTCTTCATGCTGGCCTGCAAGACTGTCATCATGCGGGGGTACCAATCTTAGAGACGACTTTTCCAATGTGGCTTTGCCTGTTTATCTGGCTTCTCGTCTCCCTCGGTTTCGTCATCAGATAATGTTCAACTTGGTACTCCTTTTAGTCATATGAAATAAAATTGTTGTAAAATTTTGTTTGAATATGTTTTCCACTTACAAGCATTGTTTTTTCTTTCTCTGTAAGAGTAGTCCACTGTGTGATATCATGGCTTCTCCTAATGATGACATAGTTCTGCATTCAAGAGAAGGGCTACCCATCTGGTACCTTCAGCGTTGTGTGTTCCTACACGATATACAAACCCTCGGTCCTTTACATTAGGAATTACTTTACGGCGAAGCTGGAACATGGCCGTTAAATTCTTGAACAAGGTGGTTAGGCAGTAACTACCGTCTGGTAGGCCCGGATATAAACACTGCCCTGTGCTTTCGGCTGTCTTCCATTGAAGATGTATATTGCAATACACCACCTGAACACCTGATTGTTCTGACAACACTTTATACAAATCATCGGTCCTTTACATAAGGAATTACTATTCAGCGCCAGCTGGACAGGTCGTAAGAATGTTCCGACACGTAATACAAACCCTCGGTCCTTTACATAAGGAATTACTATTCAGTACCAGCTGGACCAGTCGTAAAATTTACTAACAAGGTAGTTCGGCAGTAACTGCTTGTCCGATGGTCGGGAGACCTGCCCGACTGGAGGTAAACAAGGGATTTTGACGAAGGAAAATTCTATTTCTGGGTGATTGGCTCGTGTCTCCCTATGAAATATCCTTAAGTTCATTATTTCTAGGTAAAATAATCCTAAAATTACCAGAGAAAAAATAAAATCAAGAAAATGTCAGTCAAACTGACTCGCTCACTCTATAAAAGAAGTGTCGGTATGGTAATAGGGGCGAGTGAGATCACTACCACGAGTCATTTACCATTTAGACCTTCCATCATAAAATCCCCCACCTGAGAGAGCTGATACTAAAGGGTGATGCGTCCGCTACTACTACTACTACTGACGCCAAGCGGAGAGCAGCGCCTCTAGCGGTCATCCTTAATAGATGTACATCTTGTCCTGCAGGGTGGGTAAAGAAAGAACAGGGTGGGTTTCATAGGGCGACACGAGCCAATCACCCAGAAATAGATTTTTCCTTCGTCAAAATCCCTTTTCTGGGCTCAGCTCGTGTCGGCCTATGAAATAGTACCAGAGAAACAGGCAAGATGGAAATAAAAGGACAAAATGAAACAAAATAGTAAAAAGATTAATATATAATATAAGTGAATCAAGACTCATTACAGCATACTAACAAAAAGTACTTAAAATTAGATTATACTAAATAATGGTAGGTCAATTATACCATATTAACATAAAGTACTTAAAATTAGCTTATAGTACTAGAAAATGGTAGCACATAATAGTATAATGGTAATTAGAACAGTATATAATGATTCACTAAATTAATTATTATTTACAAAATATACAAACTCATTGTGTTCTACCCTAGCATAAAAATAAGGGTAGAAAACACTGAAGACATTATATGCATACAATGTGGGTGCCCCTAGCAAAAAAATAAGGGGCAGTCCACCAATAAGATCCTAGCGGCTAAGGCTAGAAGTGTACGAAGAGCATAGCAGTAGGGTGAGGCATGTTGGACGAGGTAGGTAGAAAGGAGACCTGGATCTTATACTACAACTACTGTGCAGCATCAGGAGAAACTATGTTTCCCGCTGCTACTGCTGAAAATTTTAAAGATTCCAAGGACTTCAGGTAATGACGTTTAAAGACTGTCGGTGATTTCCATCCAGTATACTTTTTAAGATCCTCAAAATTCATATGTTGGAAATAATTAATTGAGGCAGCTACTCCTCTGATATCATGTGCTTTTGGAAATGATTCAGGGTTGGCTTGTTTAATGAAGTAAAGGATCTGTTGCCTGATTCCTTTCACTGATAAGGTGCCACCTTTTTCTCTCATAAAGAGAGGATCTGAGGATCTAGAGGATGTACGAGATAGAAAGGCTCTTAAAGTTGATACTGGGCAAAGAGAAGGATCTTGCGGAAGTGGGATGACTTTCCAAGGGGACCCACCTTGCAAGGGGATCCTCGTTTTTAGCTAAAAAGCTGCGATCCGGAGAAAGTAGAACTTCTCCTGAGGGGAGAAATTCTACATGACCCGCATCTCTGGATAGAGCTGACAGTTCTGAAATTCTGGCTCCTGAAGCCAGGCTTAACAAAAATAACGTCTTTCTAAGTAGCATTATGAATGTGTAAGACGAGTTGTCAGTATCTGAGGCTAGTTTGAGGACATCATTTAAGAACCATGAAACTGAAGTAGGCCTTTGAGAAGGTCTAAGTCTAGCACAGGCTTTGGGAATAGACGTAAAGTAAGATTCTGTTAAGTCTATTTGGAAACCCAACTGAAAGATTTTCTTCAAAGCCGATTTATTAGTAGTAATGGTGCTAGCTGCTAAGCCTTTTTCAAACAAGGATCTGAAAAAGGATATAGCTAAGTTAACTGTCATGGTTGTAGTGTTTGATTCTTTCAGAAAGGATGCTAACTTTTTAACAGCTGAGTCATATTGTCTAATAGTTGACTCCCTTTTATCTGATTCCAGAAAGAGGATATTTTGTGGATCAATGTTAGCATCTTTTTTAGCCGCAAACTTCATGAAGTCCATAAAGTTAGGGTCTGAAGAATTCCTGAGGAAGTGAACACAGTCCTCATTTGTACTGGTTGCGACAGCTTGGGATGGGAATCCGTTGAGGTCGGAGGCCCAACTCCAGAAGCAGAGGATACCAGTTGCTTTTTGGCCAATCTGGAGCAATCAGAGCTACTAGTCCCTTGAAAGTCCTCAGCTTGCTCAGAACTTTCAAAAGAAGATTCACTGGAGGAAATACATAGATTTTCTTCCATTGATTCCAGTCCAACGGCAGAGCGTCCGTGGCATAAGCCAGAGGGTCCAGGTTGGGGGCCACATAGCAAGGGAGCTTGTGGTTCGCTTGTGAGGCGAAGAGATCTACTTGGAGACCTAGGACTCTCTGGCATATCCACTCGAATGAGCTGTCGTCTAGGGACCGCCATTCTGACTCCAAAGGGACTTTTGCCACTGACCGTGGGACAGTGCGTCCGCTATCACATTTCTTACCCCTGCCAAGTGGGTGGCAGATAGATGCCATTTGTGCTTGTCTGCTAGAGCAAAGATGGCTATCATGACATGATTCACGTGTTTGGATTTGGACCCTCCTCTGTTGATGCAATGTACTACCACTGCACTGTCCAAAACTAGTCTTAGATGAGACTTCTTTGGGGGAAGGAGTCTCTTCAGGGTAAGAAATACTGCCATTGCTTCCTGAACGTTTATGTGGAGCTGGCGGAATTGAACGGACCAAGTCCCTGAACTTGCTTGTAATTGAGAATATCCCCCCCAACCGGACAGGGAGGCATCCGTGTGAATGGTTAACACCAAAAGGGGATATTGAAGGGGTACCAATTTGGCAAGATTCTTCACTTTTGTCCATGGACGGAGCTGGTTGCGAAGGATCTGTGGGATCACTGGACACCTTGTCCCGAGATTTGGCGTTTGCTCTTGACCGCCAAACTTGATTTATATCTTTCAGTCTTGCTTTCAGAAGGATGTCCGTCACTGAGGCAAACTGAAGGGAACCTAGGATTCTTTCCTGGTTTCTCCTTGAAGCTTGTTTGCTTTTGAGAAATTGCCTCACAGACTAGGCTATTTCTTTCCTTTTGACCACCGGAATTGACAGATTGTGGGAGGATAAATCCCATTGGATTCCTAGCCACTGAAAACGAGACTCCGGAGTGAGTCTGGATTTCGTTTATTTTATCTGGAACCCCAGATGTTCCAGGAATTGCACTACCTTCTTTGTGGCTTTGAGGCATTCCTCGACAGTTGGTGCCCAGATTAACCAATCGTCGAGGTACACTACTACCATTATCCCTTGTGTTCTCAATTGTTGAACTACCACTTTTGCTATTTTCGTGAATACCCTGGGGGCTACATTCAGACCGAAGGGCATCACCTTGAAGGAGAACGTCTGATTTCCTAGTTTGAAGCCTAGGAATGGACGGAAGTGTCTGGCTATAGGGATATGATAGTAAGTGTCTGTAAGATCGATAGAGGTGGTGACGGCCCCCACGGGAAGGAAGTTAGGTCGTGACCTGCGAGATGGTTCAGCATTTGAACTTGTCGCAATGAATGAAAGAGTTTAGCTTTGAAACAAGTCTAAATAGTTACCCTTCTTTTTGTTGAGCCTTTCTTTAGGCACGCTCTGAACAAGCGACCTTGAAATTTTAGATGCCTGACTCTCGCAAATAGCTCCATTTTCTGAAGGGTAGTTCCTCCTACGCATCATCTGTCAACTCCTTTGATGGTGTCTGATAGAATGACTTGTTTGGAGGAGGATCTTTGATCCAACTCCAACCCAATCCTTTGGACACGATGCTCTGTGCCCATTTGCTGAACCCCCACCTGTGACGGAAGAGGAACAGCCTTCCTCCTACCTGGGGAGCCTCACTGTTGTTGAGCGGGTTGACCTCCGCGCCCTCCTCTGAAGTGCTTGCCTCTTGCAGCTCTTCCTGTACCTCGTTGGCGAAAGTGACCCCTCGCTCTGCTTCCCCTAGAGAACCTGTTGAAGGTTGGGAAGGCTTGGCTTTCATACATTGAGTTGAAAGCTGGCGAGACGGTGTATGAGGTCGAGGGCTGGTTCTGAGGAGACAGCAGGAGAATGGGTTGTGTCTGCTTAGAAGTCGAAGGCTGCCCCTGTTGTGTAACTGGGACAGCTTGGACGAAGTGCTGTTGTTGCTGCTGTCTCTGGTATGGTTGGAATCTCCTACCAGTTTTTTTCAGTTTCTTACCAGCAGCAGGGGCGCTCTCTTGCTTCCTTTTGGAAGAGATACCCCACCTGGCTCTAAGGCTCTGGTTAAGCCTAGCAGCCTCGTGATGCACCTCATTCACAGAAGCTTCTGGGAAGAGGTCCGCACCCCACATGCTGGAAGCTAGAAGCCTATTAGGCCTCGTGCCTAATAGTTGCCTCCTGCAATACATGCTTTCGACAATTCCTTCTAGCCGAAAAGAAGTCGAAGGCATCAGCTTGAACCGACTGGAGCTGGGATTTAGCCAGTATTTTAAAAAGTGGTTCAGTAGCATAGGAAAGAGCAGCCATCTCCGTGATGATAAGGGAGTTAAGAGATCTCCCAAATCTCGTAACGGGCGTCAATTCTGCTGAAATAATGGCTATCAGGCAGTCTCGGGAGCTTCTCGCCAAACTGGTCCGCATCGGCACAGTCCTGGTTTTCAGCTTACCTACTGAGAAAGTGGCAGGCAGGTTCTCCCACAATTCTCCGAAGGAAGGAAAGAGCGGAGATGTTGATTCCGCCTCTCTCAATTGTGGCATGGGCTCGTCTTTAAGGACTGCTTGGAGAGTCGCTTCTACTATCTTAAGTTGCGAACGGAAGAGAAGCTTCCTCCTCCGTGGCAAAAATAGTGAAGGGGCTCTTGAATGCCTGGAGTTTGGTATTGGTACAATCCCAATCCTCCAGGCAGTGAACCCATTCCCTCTGTGCGTGATCCCTACTATAAAGCACAGTCTCTCTAGAGATTTTATCTTCCCTATTGAGAGCTGTCACCGTCAGTCTAGCATACCCTATGAAAGGCTGAGTCATTCCGGGGGGGGTAGAACTCGAAGTCCTCAATCCTTCTTGTTCCACACTCCGGAATGGAAATCATGCCATCCTTGAAGGGGGCATAAGCTGCCACCCTCCAAGGGTTATCCATAGAGAAGGCTGGTAGAGATTCATAAGGAGGTAGCTGGAGTAGACCAGTACCTGCCACAGGGGAGTTCGCTTGAGGGGCCTGAGTGAGGCCAGCGAAACGGTCATCATGCTCTCTAACACGGTTAGAGAGGTCTTGTATTGATTGACCAGATTGGTTGATGGTACTAGAAAGTTGAGCAAACATTTGCTCAAATCTCGTACCGAGAGAGCCAACCATCTCTCCCACTTGTTGCAACACTCCTGCTGAGAAAGTGGTGGGATCAAAAGAGCTAGGTCCCGCCACCCCAACAGGAGTTACCGGAGTGGATCCGGTAGATGCCGCAGAAGGCACTGGCTCGGCCGGAGCGCGGGCCTTCTCCTTAGAAGCCTTGCTTCTTGAGCTCTTCGAGTGAGAAGAGCTAGGCTTAGCCTTCACCGCGTCGGCGTAGGATGTCGTAGACTTCCTAGCCGAAGAAGACGACGACTTCTTGGAAGTCGTCTTATGGAGGGTCTTCTGTTCTCTCTGTCCCTTCACCTTCGGGGGTACAGAGAGAGCGGGTGAACGCAAAGGGATCTCAGATCCCGTGAAGCCTTGAAAAGAGGAAGAAGAAGGAACAGGGGAAGAAGATCCAGGAGCGCTCAAGGGTAGACCTTGAGCGCCCGAAACACCTACCTCAACCAACAAATCCTCCGCACCTACTGCCATCGGCTCAAGATTAAGATCCAGGTTAGCGACGTCTGGAACAGGCTCCTGTGTCGAAACGGACCCAAACGCCTGCTGCACCTCCTGCTGGATGGAAGCTATGAGTGGGGCTGCTGAGATGGGGTCCACGTACCCCGTCGCCTTGCCTCCGGGGAAGATCTGAATGGCCAGCTTCTTATCCAAAATGTAAGGCTGGCCCTTTGCGGCATTTTTGCCGAAGCCGCTTACCCAAGCTTTCAGGGTTGCTAGGGCGACTTCTTTCACGGCGGCAGCCTGAAAAAGAAGGCAATATGAAGCTTCTAACTGCGGAGATACGGTTTAAAGGAGCTTAAAACTAAGGGTAAATCATTGATAACAGGAAATATGTCCAGGAGTTTACTTACCCCACCCAAAAGCTGACTCACGAGGTCATAGCAGATGGTGCATACCTCAGGGTGCCAAACAATCATCCCGTTGTGGGTAGTGGCACACGGGGCGTGGGTCCTGCATTCCTCATGGGCACAGGGGTCATACAGTACAGCGTTACAGCCTGGATCTTGGAGTTAGTAGCCTGTAAGTGGAGAGATACATGAGTATCGGGGTACACACTTACAGCCTAACATAGACTCCGCTGCATGCCGAAGTATGTAAGTTAGATTAAACTAGTGCTCCGCCGCAATACGTGTGGTTAGATAGGCGGTTGGTTGGGGTCTGCAGCTTACGCCGGAGACAGGAAAAAAGTTCCAACCAGGAGTGGTGAGGAGCCCACGAAACCACGACGGAGAACGACGGAGATAGTACGCAAAACTAAAATTAAACCAATAAATCACCTATCAGTAAGGGTATATCCTTATAGAATAAGATATGACTCTTTCGACTACTAGAGGAGTGCCCGGGTAAGGAGCAAGCTCTCCTCCGGTAGCAAAAACCAGGATATAGTAGGCAAGCAATATAGACCACTAGTAATTCCCACCCCGCCCGCTAATATAAAACTGTGTAAACATTACGACAATCGGACGAAAAAATTTCAGATTTTTTCGGAAGAAAATTCACCATAAATCGAAATATTATGCTAGAGACTTCCAATTTGTTGCAAAATAAAGGTAATGATTGAATATTACTAGAATGTAAGAGTTTTAGCTTACAATTGCATTTTTCTACCATTTCAGTCTGAGTCAAAGTGGACCGAAGGTTGATATTTTGGCACATCGTTATTTATATGAAAATATTTCAAAACTGATAAAAGCTACAGCCATGGGTTATTTTTTGTTGTACTCTACATGAAATTGCACACATTTCCATATATAAAACTTTATGTAACGGCTAATATAAAATGGTGCAAACGTTACGACATTCGGACAACAAAATTTCTGATTTTGTCGGAAGAGTTACTGTGCGGACGTAAGGAAAAAGTTTTTTTCATAAATTCACCATGAATCGAAATATTGTTCTAGAGACTTTAAATTTGTTGTAAAATAAAGGTAAATGATTGAATATTACTAGAATATAAGAGTTTTAGCTTACAATTGCGTTTTTCTACCATTTCGGTAGAGTCAAAATTGACGGAAGGTTGAAATTTTGGCACTTATCGTTATTTATATGAAAATATTTCAAAAGTGATAAAAGCTACAACATAGGTTGTTTTTGTTGTATTCTACATGAAATTGCGCACATTTTCATATATAAAACTCTATATAACGGCTAATATAAAATGGGGCAAAAATTATGTCAAAGTGACAAAATAATTTCTGAGATGTGTTGCTGATGCTTTTTAGTGCAAGAAGAAAGAAATTTGCGCTTGCGCACCTGCGTAGCGATTTTAAACAAAACAACAGCTTGATCCGTGAACTCCCAGCATCCCTCAAGGTGCTTGATTCAAAAGTTTTCACCAAGTAGGCCTATAACTATTTTTCCGCAAATTAAAGTAAAACTTTTTTGCGCAGACGTTTCGTACGTCAATTCAGCCCTCAATAGACAATTTTCGTCGACGTTTAATAAGTCCAATCGGCGTTTAAGGGTTAAAATGCCTTATTTTTTTAATGAATATTTTTGACGACAGCCATAAAACCTATTCGGCGTTGAGTGATTGGGCTGTTAACCACGGGCCGCCTGTATTTTGTGGTTTTGCATCGCTAAGACAACAAGCAGTCCCACGAAGTGGAGAAGCCACCTCCCTCCCCATCCAACCGGAGTGTGCCCTGGAGTGGGAGGCTGCAAGTGTGGGGCTTTTCGGTCCAGCAATGCTGGTGACCCTCATCCTTTATGTACTAGGTGCCGAAGGCGTGAATGCTCTCAAGTCATTACTTATGATATTTGTGTCTCCTGGTCAGAGGAGCAGTGGAGGTTGTATGAGAAGAGGAGGAAACCATGTAGTCACCAAGGTGTTGTCGGAAAGCTCTCCCTTGACACCTCTGGTGACCAACACGTCGTCTTCCTTTCTCCCTCCTAATCAACTCCCGCGTATGGCTCGCTCTGATTCGGTGGATGTGTCCCACTCCGCCTCTTCGCTTGATTTGTCGAGGGCAGAGGAAGGAGCGCTACACCTTGACCTTGAGTTGTACTCGCGGTCTTCTGTCCGTTCAGGGTGGGATCCTTCCCCCTCTGAGCGAACAGGAACCCCCCATTGACTCGACTGTTGGTTCTCCAGGTGTGTCTGCCTCCGCGGGTGGAGACCTTCAGCAGGTGTGGTGATTGTTGAGTCTTCCGGGCACTCCCAGTATCCAGTGGCTGATTCATCACCTGGCTGCAGCTCCTATCACTCACGGGGTGGAGACGAGGACTACCACCATAGTGTCGACACCAGGTTATGCCCCACCGTATACCCAGCACGTAATGATAGTCACCCCTTCGGCCGCGGTACAAGCCCGCTGCCGTAAATGCCTTGGAAGGAGATGGTTCCTCCGCCGCCTGGGTTTGCTGTCCATGCCCCGCCCCCTGACTTCGAATGCCTGAAGAGCTCTCCTCTGGACCGTCCTCCTGTAGCTGTTGCCGTACCTGCTGTCTCCATTCCTGCCCGTGTAAGTGCTGCTGCTCCTGCAGGTCCCTCCGGACAGATGGAGTTGGGCCGTGTTGCTACCGCAACTGCCCCAGCTCCATCCTTGGATGGAGGACATGTCTGCTGTCTTCAAGAAGCTGGTGAAGAAGAAGTACAGGAAGAAGAGGAAGGTGTTGTCGTCTTCTTCGTCGTCGTCTTCTGCCGCCTCTTCCCCTTCGACTTCCAAGGCCCCCAGCCAAGGAAGAAGAAGGTGGCCTCCCCTGCCCCCCCCCAAAGAAGTCTCGCTCGGAGATTTCTAAGGGTCTGCTCCGCTCCGGCGGGACAGGTGGGTCTTCCGCTGGTCCTCCTGTTTCTCTGGGAACGGGGCCCATCTCTCCTGCCTCAAGGAAAAAGAAGAAGACGGGGAACGTAGGGGTACCAGCTACCGCTGGTACCTCTGCTCCCGGCTCCAAAGGTTCTGCCTCCGAACCGGGAACCATCTCGGCTGCTTGCTCACAAGCGCCACCGAGTGTATGATCACCTACCGGTGATCGTGCAGCCAGGAACCAGATGGCTGAGTATACTTACCTTCAAGATCCAGGCACGGAGCGGAAGGTTGGCAAGAGTCGCTCAGGTGACTCTCGCCAGACTGGCGATCGCTCTCGCAGCAATCCCCCAGTTCCCAGGGTTGATGTGACAGTCCCACCAGACTGTTCACATGTCGAGGCTGGGAAGAGGTTCCCCCGGTCACCAGGTCCAGCCTCGACTGCTTCTGGTACCGTGACGCATCGTGAGGACGGTGCTCGCTCTCACCGCATTACCGGACGCTACCAGTCACCCAACCATTGCTCCTACCGGGACTGGATGGCTTGCACGACTGGTAGCAGCTTCCCTGATGCATGAGACCGACGCTACTGTCCTCGGTCCAGTGCTTCTCCGCAGGGGGACCGCTGGTCTAGACCTGCAGCTCTATCGCCACTGCTGGTTGGCGATCGCCTGCAGTCCTCCCAGCCTGCCAGTACCGCTGGTAGGCAGGGTAGGAGCATCAGGTCTTCCTCACCTGTCCCTTCAACCTCCTCGGGCTACACTGGAGGAGCGAGGCGAACAGGAGTGACCGTGAGGAGTGTGTTCCTTACGGTTCAGCCACGAGAGCCTGTGAGCCTGGCTCGGTCCTAGGACCAAGCAGATTGTATGTTCAAGTGGTTGTAGGAGACCATGAGGGGACCGGCGAGGTTCTTCCTCCAAAAGGAAGAGTGCCTCGGGAGGTGATCGGCCTGGATGGATCTGACGGTCCATCGCCTCAGGACGCGGTCACCCCCAAGATACAGAGTTCCTTTGCAGAGATCATAGCGCTGATTCGTCAGCACAACCACCTCAGAGAAGGATCGGTGGTTGCTTCCTCTGACCCTCCATCAAGGTTGGAATCATTTTGGGGGCCTAAGAAGGAACCCAGAGCAATGGTGGGACTACCCTGGTCTTCCTTGGCTTACGGTGTGTTGGACCAGGTGAACGCCATTTTCTCCGGACAGGAGGACTCATTCAGGTCCAGCAGGTCGGACAAGCTGCTTCCCCCTCTGCCTTGTCAGCGGCACCAAGCAGGTTGACCCGGAGGTAGCTAGTTTAACTCCAGGAGTACCTCTTCATCTCCTGCTGTCTGAGAACCTCTGGTTCTCACAGCAAGAGGCATTGGCCCCGGAATCCACTGCCATGGCAGCTTTCCAGGCTGTCTCCTGGCTGGATCTGTGGTTCCTCATGGTATCCAGAATTGCAGCCTCCTCGAGACCTATCGTCCCTGAGGAAGATTCTGCATTTGGGAGACTCTGCCAGACGGCCAACTTGTGGGTCAACCTGGTTCTGAGGAGACAGGACTCAGTCCTGACTCGCGTAACCAGAGCAGCCGGTCGAGAGGTGGCATTGGGTCTACGCAACGGACCGTTGCTAAGTTCCTCCTCTCTCTTCCCCAGAGAGATGGTGGACGCTGCGGTAGAAAAGCGGAGAGCTGAAGACTGTGACTGCTTAGTACACCAGGCAGTTACAAAGACTTCTGGGCAGTCTCGTTCAACTGTGGTGGGCAGTCTCGTTCAACTGTGGCCAAGACTCGGAGCTTGGCTAGCACTTCCTCCACTCCTAAGACGTCAGCGCCGTTGAGGGTAGCGTGCCTGGCGAGCCATTGGGCAACCTGGCAGCGCTACAGAGCCGAGTCCTGGGTGGGGGATGTCCTTCGGGAGGGATACTTACTGCCCTTCGAGACAAGGCCACCCCTCACCTCACACCTGGTCCACCTTCAGGCGTACGTCCCCGGTTCTGCCAGGGACATAGCACTGATTCAAGAAGTCAAGACCATGCTGAGCAAAGGAGTTGTGGAGACCATGAGAGATCAGTCACCGGGATTCTACAGCCGATTTTTCATGGTGGAGAAGTCATGTGGGGCTGGAGACCGGTGATAATCTCTCTCCCTTGAACTGTTTCATTCGCCAGACTGTTCATGATTGAAACAGCACGCTCGGTGCTCGACTCCATCAGGGAGAACAATTTCCTGCTTTCGGTGGACCTGAAGGATGCGTATTTTCAAATACCCATCCACCAGTCCTCCAGGAAGTACCTCCGCTTTATCCTTGACGGGACAGTGTACCAATTCAGGGCACTTTGTTTCGGTCTCTCAACCGCCCCACAGGTGTTCACGTGAGTATTCACTCTGGTGTTGGCTTGGGCCCGTTCGGTCGGGATAGTCTGATGAGGTATCTTGACGATAGGCTGGTCCTTGCAAGCTCCCGCTCGTAGTTGCTACAGGACTGAGATCGACTCCTCGACTTATGCTGCGATCTGGGGATCATGGTATATGTTGAGAAATCAGATCTCGAACCCAAGCAGAGGATAAAGTAACTGGGCATGCTGATCGATATGGTTCCCCGGAGACTCGCGGATCAGTAGGTTCAGGGAGGCAACCAGACGGTTCCTGTCACGACAGGAACAGTCAGCTCAGCATTGGCAAGTCGTGATCGGTCACCTGTCGTCACTAGAGAAGTTAGTCCCTCACGGGCGTCTTCACCTGCGGTCTCTTCAGTGGAGACTAAAGGAGTGCTGGTCACAGGCACGGGATCCACAATCCTTCCTGGTTCCTCTCGGGGAGGAAGTAAGGGAGGACCTGGCCTGGTGGCTAGACGATAGGAACCTCTTTATAGGAGTGCCCCTGCGCACTCCTCCTCCGGAGATGCTTCTGTTCTCAGAAGCATCGACCGAGGGTTGGGGCGCACACCTGGAAGAGTTGCTGGTTGCATGAGTGTGGAACCATCACGACAGGCACCCTCACATAAACTTCTTGGAACTCAAGGCTGCATTTCTCACACTCCAAGAGTCCCGGGAACGACTGATGGGACACTCAGTGGTATTAATGAGCGACAACACCATGGTAGTGGCAGATGTCAACAAAAGGGGGCCTAGTGTCCCTCCCGTTGCACCAGTTGATGATGCAGGTGAACAAGTGGGCCGTAGCTCACTCGGTAGATCTGTCAGCCAGATACATTGCAGGCAATAGGAATGTAGTGGCAAACAAGCTCAGCCGCCAAAATCAGGTGATGGGGACCGAATGGTCTCTTCACCCAGACGTGGCGGAAGGGCTCTTTGACCTGTGGGGGCGTCCAGTAGTGGATCTGTTCGCCACCTGGCACAACAGAAAACTTCAGGTTTTCTTCTCAGTTGTGCCGGACCCATGGGCAGCTGCAGAGGACGCGTTCCAACACCTTTGGGACAACCTCGTAGTCTACGCCTTTACCCCATTCTGCCTGATTCACAAGGTGATCAGCAGGGTGCTGGTCACCAGCAATCTTTGGATGATTCTGGTGTCACCCAAATGGCCTCAGGTCATTTGGTATCCGGACCTGCTGGCGCTTCTCTTGGAGGCACCGCAAGAGATTCCTCCATGGCACAACCTGCTGTGCCAACTGTATGTAGAACGGTACCACCAGGCAGTTCATTCCATGTGTTTTCACTGCTGGCGGTTATCCACCATCTCTAGCGAGTGAGAGGCTTTTCTCACCAAGCAGCAACAGAGATGGCTGGATACCTTGGACAGTCCTCTGCAGCAGTATACCAGGGAAAGTGGTCCGTCTTCTGTGGTTGGTGTCGTAGACGGGGTCTCTCTCCTCTCAGAGCCACTCTTCAGCAGGTAGCGGATTTCCTTATCTTTCTTCGGCGAGAGAAGCTCCTCTATGTCTCCGCAGTCGAAGGATACAGAGCCACCCTGGCCCTAGTCCTTAAGCTGTGATGAGTTGATATTTCCTCCTCCATGGAAGTATCTCTCCTAATGAGGAGCTTTGAGAGGTTGCCCACCTAGGGAACTCAGGCCCCTGGGGTGGAATGTGACTCTTGTCTTAAGGAATTTGACTCGTAGAACCTACCAGCCGCTCTGGGAGTCGTCAGACAGGGATCTGACCCTCAGGACCGTCTTTCTGCTGTCCCTGGCATCAGCGGAGAGAGTAGGAGAACTTCACGGTCTTTCCTTCGATGTTAAACACTCAAGGGGATGGGGATCGGTTATGCTCTATTTTGTCCTGGGTTTCGTAGCAAAGACTCGGAACCCTTTGGTCCCTGATGCCAGGTTCAAGTCCTTCACGATCCCCTCCCTAGAGGACTTCACCAGTAATGATGGAGATGAGATGCTGCTTTGTCCTGTGAGGGTGCTATGGCAATATCTGAAGAAAACTCAAAACCTTAGGCCTGAGTGTCAACGCCTCTTCGTTAGCACCGGGTGGACCAAGAAAGAGGTGTCCAAGAACACTGTTTCTTTCTGGCTTCGTGAGGTAATCAGGAAAGCGTACAACTCAGACAGGAGTGCCAACACCAGTACCTTTCGTCCAAGAGCCCATGAAGTTAGAGGTATTGGTCCAACCTTTGCATTCTGCAAGAACTTGTCCATCGCACAGGTGCTGAAGGCAGGGGTGTGGCCTATCCAGACCACCTTCACCTCCTACCTTTGGGATATTGCCCATAGGTCCTTGGAAACTTTTTCCTTGGGACCTGTGGTGGCTGCTAACAAGTTGTGTAGCATACCTAGCTCCTTTAACAGGACAAGGTTGCATCTCGTCCTCATATGATATCGCATGAATGGAGAATGAATGAGTGTGGCTGGCTCCTATTCCTTCTCTTTTCTTCCCTCTTCCTGTGGGCAGAGGGTAGCGGTTGTCTCATGCTGGACAGGATGATGGTGCAGGTAAGGTATGTAACTGAGCTCCATTCTATCTCTTTAGTTAGGGATAGAAGCATTTATGTGTCCCTTCCCTAGCAAGGGGGGAAGCAGACAGCAAATAAGAGACAAACTCAATGCTTTATATGTGTCTTCTTGCTTATGACTTAGTTCTTGCTTGCTATTCATAAGAGGTATGAATTGGTCCACAGGTCTGGCCTCTGATCCTACAGTTCTCACTCTGATCAGTTGGACAGAGGCTAGGTTCCCCCCTTTGCTCTTACGGCCAGGGAGGGAACTTAGGTTGGGCGAGCACCAGTGTTCACAAGACTCAGATTCCTCCCACCAAGAAGTGTCTTCTTTATGTAAAGGACCGATGGTTTGTATAACGTGTCTGAAAAAATCACAATTTTTGAAAGTAAATTGTATTTTTCCTAACTATACAAACCTGAGGTCCTTTGCATATAGGCCCACCTCATGCCACCCCTTACTCTGTTCTTGGGCCTAAAGCAAAGTGGAATTTGTTCTGACATGTAATACAACCCCTCGGCCCTTTAACATAAGGAATGTACTTACGGCGTAGCTGGAATTATGGCCATTGAATCTTCAACAAGGTGGTTAGGCAGTAACTACCGTGGGGCAGGCTAGCCTGCCCGGATGTAAACACTCCACTTTGCTTTCGGCCGTCTTCCGATGAAGACGTGTTTGTGAGCTCCGGCTGACTGGTCGTTGATCTTTTTTCCAGGTGGGATCCTTTTGGTGTATTTTTTGTTTTAAATAATTATGCATATACAGTGGACCCCCCGTATTCGCGTTCTCCGGATTCGCGGACTCACTGATTCGCGGATTTTTGTACATGAACTTTCCTGTCAGATATATACTTAGCTTTACGTCTCTGACGTCACGACAGAATTCAAAACTCGCGGCACACGCGACAGGTAGGTCAGGTGATCTACCTTAACCCGCGCTGGGTGGCGGCTGTAAGAACCAATCTCCCTTTCCAGTCAGAATTTTTCTGTCGCCGGTGACGACTACACCTGTGGTTGTTACCTCCTGACAGCTTTATTCGATTCTCGTTGCCTTGGATTTATTTGGACTGACTTTCGGTGAAGTACCTGATCTTGTTGGCTTGGCATACGCGCTTGTGGATTGTTTTTTGATATTGGTTTGGATTTTTCTTTGATTTCAAGATGTCTGATGTAGAGGTTAAGAAATCTTCTATGTTTAGAGTGTGCTCTATGGATGAATGCAAGGTGAGGCTACCGAAAGCTACGGTAGATCCTCACACAGTATGCTTGAAATGTAAGGGAAAAGAATGTTCTTTTGTTGTTAACCCGTGTAATGAGTGTGAAGAATTGGATGAGGGTGAATGGAAGGCTCTTTCTTCCTACTTGAGGAAGTTGGAGAAAGACAGGGTGAGAAAAGCTTCGTCTAGAAGTTCTAGTAAGTCTTGTATTAGCGAGGTAGAAGTAGACAATCCTGTTGTAGCATTAGATCCTTCTCCAGTTTCAGCTCCTGCGCCCTGCATCGAACCTAAAGATACGACTTCGGAAGTGGCAACCATGAGAGCCACGATCCTTAGCATGGGAGAAGAAGATTCGTTCGTTGCAAGGTAAGAGTAATAGTGAAGGTGAATTGTGCAGTGACCCCAGTGCAGTGGAGGGTGCGTCTGATCGGCTCCTTAATGCTTCCAGGCCTAGACCTCTTCCAGACTCCCAGTCCCAGTGGAGGAGGAAAGTCAACAGCCGCAGGAAGGTTAGGGAGAACTCCCACCGATCAGGCGTCCCCTCGGTAGATCCTGATGTTCGTACCCAGGCTGCCCTTGTTCGCGCTAAGAAGGAGGTATTGCGCCAATGCTTCACTTCTTCTCCTCACCTTCGCCTAGAAGAGGATGGAGCGCCTCGGATTCATCGCGACCGCTGAAGAGAGCCTGGAAGGCTCCTTGCGCCTTTCCTTCCAGCCCGGAATGTTTTCCAGAAGAGCCGGAAGTGGATATCAAGAAACCCAGGAGGGAGCAGGAGTTCTCGCCTCAGAGTAGGCTTCGATCCTCTTCCCCTGTGGAGGATTTTGCAAGATCTCCAACTCGGATTCTTGCGGGGCTGCAAGCTCAGATTTCGGCGCTGGCGGGCTCCTTGGCTGGAGGTACGCGTCGTAAGAAGGACGTCTCTCTCCCCCGTCAAGGAAGTCCTATGGATACCTTCGGCCTGCGTTAACCTTTCTCTGTCCCCGGAGGCGGCCTCTCTCCATTCCTGTTGACAGCGGATGGAAGGAGGCGCTCTTCCCTCGGCAGACGCTTGTCGTCTTCCAGGCGACAATCGCCCAAGAAGCTTTCTCCTGGCGACTTCATTTCTCCAGTAGAAAGGGATCTAGCGCCTAGTAGGCGCTCGTCTAAAGATAAGCGTACAGCTTCTTCTTCTCACTCCTTTCCGAAGATCCTTCAATCTCCGGATAAGAGAGCCTCCTCTTTCATGGATTCTTCAAGAGACAGGATCTCTCCTTATGTTAGGCGCCGAGAGCCTGGTAGGGCTACTCCCAAGTAGCGCTCTCCCGCTTCCAAGCGCGGTGCGGAAGATAGGCGCTTTTCTCCTGATAGGTGCGGTCCTCCTATTAGCCGCTCTGTTCAGGACAGGCGTAAAGAGCCTGAAACGATATGTCTCGGCTGAGAAAGACTACCTTTTGCAGAGACCCACGCATCTCGATCTAACTTTGTGGAGCATGGTAGACGCCGGTCTCCGAGTAGGCGATCTTCTCCAGGAATTCGCTCTCCTGTAGGTAGGCGCCAAGAGCCTAGTAGGCGTTCTCCTCATTGTAGGCGCAGTTCGCCAGGCAGCCGCTCTCCTTTGGACGGCGCATGGATCTGTTAGGGCGCCTTGAGCATAGCAGGCGCTCCCCTTTGGACTCCGGGAATCTAGGAGTAGACTTCAGGATCAAAGAGGACGCACTCATCAGAGTAGGGAAGGATGCATTTCGAGAGGAGCTCTCCCGAAGCTTGGCTTCCCCCCTGATAGGCGCCAGACGGCTGCCAGACACTCTCTAGATAGACGCACTTCTTTAGAGAAGTCCAACTGCTCTCGTAAAGAAGCCGAGGGTTCTTCGGTGGATGAAGTGGAACCTTCAGAAGAGGATTAGTTAAGGATTCTTCGGTATCGTCCTATAAGATCCTTACAGACCTCCTTCTTCAAGAGTTTGGAGACTCCCTTACTCCCGTCGCTCCTCCGTCTCCTCTCTTCTTCTTCTCGACTTCTAAGAAGACGAAGGTTTCCTCTTGTGTAAGGATGAAGCCAACCATCTCAATGAAAAAGGCTTTGAGAGGTTTTGGTGATTGGCTGCTTTCTCAAGGAGGAGGAAAGGGGAAAAGACTTGTGTTTTCTTTCCCACCTTCCAAGCTTCGGGACGGGCAGACTAGGCTTTTGGTATGAGTCTGGAGAAACCCCTAGGCCTGGGTCTACCGTCATCTGCAGACGCGGACTTCTCTTCACTGGTGGATGCCGCACAACGCTCGGTCTCTTGTTCTGCTAAGACTACCTGGGCTATGAACGAGCTCGACCACCTGTTGAAGGGAATGTTCAGAGTCTTGGAAGTCTTCAACTTCCTTGACTGGTTTTTGGGGGTCTTGGCTAAAAAGACTCAGAACCCGGATTCCATTTCGCCCGAGGATCTCAACAGTGTTCTGACGTGCATAGATAAGGCAGTTAGAGATGGATCGAGCGAAGTAGCCTCCCTGTTTGGAGCAGGGGTTCTTAAGAAGAGATCAGTCTTCTGCTCTTTTCTTACAAAGTCCGTCTCGCATGCTCAAAGAGCCTCGCTTCTATATTCGCAGCTCTCGCCTCTTCTCTTCCTGAAGAAGATAATCCAGGACATCTCAGGATCTATCTCTGCGAAGGCGACTCACGACATGCTCGCTCAGTCGGCACGGAAACCAATAGGACCTCCTTCCAGACGAAGAACCTAAGAAGGAGACTCCAGCTAGACAGGAGCCCTTTCGAGGGGGCCCTCCTTCTAGAGCCTCTACCTCTAGAGGTAATAGACCCTTCAAGAGAGGTAGATCCTTCTTCACGCTCTTCCAGAGCTAAGAAGTAGGGAAGTAGTCCTCCAGACATCAGTAGGTGCCAGGCTTCTAAGATTCTCAGAAGCCTGGAGAAAGAGAGGAGCGGACAACTGGTCCCTCTCGATTATCCGGAAAGGATACCTGATTCCCTTTACGGAAAGACCACCTTTGACGACGACTCCGAGGGAGTTGGTGGCCAGGTACAGGGATCCCATCATGAGCCTCGCTCTAACACAGGCAGTGGAACAAATGTTAGAGAAAGAGGCTATAGAGCTAGTGAGCGACCCATGCTCAGCGGGCTTTTACAACCGCCTATTTCTAGTTCCAAAAGCCTCAGGAGGATGGAGACCGGTTCTGGATGTAAGCGCCCTGAATTTCTTTGTAGAAAAGGAGGAAGATTCGCCATGGAGAACGACATCCTCAGTGTTGGCTCTCTTCTCCAGGGGATTGGATGGTGTCCCTAGATCTTCAGGACGCTTACTTCCAGTGCCTATCCATCCTTCTTCAAGGAAATACCTCAGGTTCATGATGGGAGGAAGGATATTCCAGTTCAGGGCCTTGTGTTTTCGGCCTTTCAACAGCCCCTCAGGTCTTCACAGGACTAATGAAAAATGTAGCAGATGGCTACATTTGGAGGGAGTCAGGGTGTACCCTTTACTTGGACGACTGGCTAATCAGAGCAAAGTTCACAGAAAAAGATGTTTGGAGGACCTACAAAAGACCCTTTTCATGGCGAGTTCTCTGGGACTTTTGGTGAACTTTCAAAAGTCTCAGTTGATCCCCAGTCAAGATCGTATCTATCTGGGGATTCGGATGGTTTCTCTGGATTTTCGGGCTTTTCCGTCTCCAGAAAGGATAGCCCGAGGGTCAGAGAAAGTCAAAGCCTTCCTAGAGAAAGACGTATGCACAGCGAGGGAGTGGATGAGTTTGTTGGGGACACTTCTCCCGTTGGAGCAATTCCTTTCTCTAGGAAGGTTGCACTCAGACCTCTCCAGTTCTTTCTACATCGAAACTGGAGGTGTCGTTCGCAAAACCTAGAGTTCTCCTTCGAGATTTCAAGAGAAATCAAGAAGGACCTCTGGTGGGCGAACCCTCTCAGGTTTGCAGAAGGGATGTCCCTTCACATTCCGAACCCAACCAAGTGTTGTATTCCGACGCGTCGGGAAACAGGTTGGGGAGCAACGCTCGGCTCAAGAGAAGTGTCAGGCACCTGGAAGAAAGAACAAGGTGACCTGGCACATCAACAAGAAAGAGCTGATGGCTGTTTGGCTAGCTTTGAAAGCATTCGAGCCCTACGTCTAGCTTCGGCAGTACAGATCAACTCGGACAACACCACGGCCCTGGCATACATCAGGAAGCAAGGGGGGACTCACTCCTTCTCCCTGTACGAGACAGCAAAAGAACTTCTGCTGTGGCAGAGGAAAGAAGATTTGTCTCCTTACCAGGTTCGTACAGGGAGAAAAAAGAACATCAGAGCAGACCTCCTAAGCAGGAAAGATCAAGTCCTGCCTGCAGAGTGGAACTCTTCACGAGGATGTTTGCCAGGACCTGTGGAATCTTTGGGGCAGGCCTCATATAGACCTCTTTGCCACAGCCAAGAATGCGAGGATAGCCAACTACTGCTCTCCGATATCGGACCCGAGGGCAGTGTCGATAGATGCTTTTCTCCTAGATTGGAAGGCCTAGACATGTATGCTTTTCCTCCCTTCAAGATACTGGGAGAAACTCAAGAAATTTGCAGAATCGGAGGCAGCAAGGATGACGCTGGTAGCCCCGTTCTGGCCCGCACAAGTATCGGTTCACAAGAGGTACTGGAATGGTTAGTAGATTTTCCGAGAACATTACCACAGAGGATCGATCTGCTCAGACAACCCCACTTCGACAGGTATCACAAAAAACCTCCCCGCTCTAGATCTGACTGGCTTCAGACTGTCAAAAGTTTGGTCAGAACGAGAGGGTTTTCTGCAAGAGTTGCAAAGGCTATCGCAGCAGCAAGAAGGCCTTCTACCCTTAGAGTCTACCAATCGAAGTGGGACGTCTTTCGACGGTGGTGTAGGAACCATCACTTTTCCTCTTCCAGTACCTCTGTAACCCAATAGCAGACTTCTTACTTTTCCTTAGGGAGAAAATGGCTGGCGGTATCAACCATTAAAGGTTATCGTAGCATGCTGTCTGCAGTGTTTAGGCACAGAAACTTAAACATTTCAGAAGACAAGGACCTTCATGATCTAATAAGATCTTTTGAAACATCCAAAAAGGTTTCTCCAGAGATTCCGAGTTGGAATCTGGATGTAGTGCTACGTTTCCTGAGGTCCCCTAAGTTCAAACCGCCTCAGTCTGCCTCTTTAGAGACCTCACGAGGAAGACACGTTTTTCTCATGGCATTGGCTTCCGCAAAGAGGATTAGTGAACTCCATGCAATAGAAGGAAATGTGGGATTCAGAGGAGATGCAGCTATCTGTGCATTCCTACCTTCGTTCTTGGGTAAGAACGAGAACCCCTCAAATCTTGGCCTAGGAGTTTTTGAAGTCCAAGGTTTGTCTGCCTTAGTAGGCGAGGAAGCAGAGAGGTCACTTTGCCCAGTACGAAGTTTTAAAGTTTTATCTGCAGAGAAAGAAAAAACTTAAGGGCAATGATGTCAACCTTTGGTGCTTCTGTAAGAGATCCAAGGAGGACTCTTTCGAAGAATGCGCTTTCTTTCTTTATCAGAAGCCTGGTGAAAGAAGCACATGCGATATGTGATGAAAGCAATTCAAATTTCTAAAGGTCAAGCTCATGAGGTAAGAGCTATTGCACGTCATTAAACCTTTCAACAAAAAACATATCCCTGAGTAATATTATGAAGGCAACATTCTGGCGTTGCAACTCAGTCTTCGCAAACCACTATCTGAGAGACGTCAAAATTACGTATGAAAAGTGCTTCGCGTTAGGCCCGTACGTATCGGCGGATTCGGTGCTGGGGCAGGGAGCTGAGACATATCCTTTGTAGTATATATTTTCCCCCTTGTTTAGGTTGTAAGTTTTTGGTTGTTTGAAAGAGCATGCGGGTAGGCATGTCTTTCATGTCGTATGTCTAACAATGATTAGATTGGTTAGGTGATCGGTTTATGTTTGAGCTCCTTGCAATGATAGTGGTTAGGTTCTGTCATATAAGTGGGCGAATCCCCTTTGACAAGATCCTGCTCGGATTCTATCAAGTAAGCGGATACCAAATCCCTTTGATAGACCCAAAGAGTCTGTCAGCTGTAGGTCACGCCCTCGCTGAAGCTCTTCAGGCACGCAGACTCATAGACAGTAACTACGAAGTCTTCTGCCTAAACAGGTAAGAACCAAGGTTGTATTTTACATCCTACAACAAGTGTTGTTTTCCCCTTTTTCCATATTTATATTGCTGTCTCTTTTCCTCACCAAGGGTGTCAATCAGCTAAGTATATATTCTGACAGGAAAGTTCATGTACAAAAATGTTATTGTTAGTATACAATAAGGTTTTGTACATACTTACCTGGCAGATATATACGATTGATGGCCCGCCCAGCCTCCCTCAGGAGACAGGTGGAAGAGAAAAATTCTGGCTGGAAAGGGAGATTGGTTCTTACAGCCGCCACCCAGCGGCGGGTAAGGTAGATCACTGACCTACCTGTCGCGTGTGCCGCGAGTTTTGAATTCTGTCGTGACGTCAGAGACGTAAAGCTAAGTATATATCTGCCAGGTAAGTATGTACAAAACCTTATTGTATACTAACAATAACATTTTTCTTTGGAACCTATCTAGAAATTATTCGCGGAAGGACTCGCCCATTCGCGGGTTTCTCTGTGGAACATATACATAATTATTCGCGGTCATCCCCGGCTATTCGCGGATGCGAATTTTTATGTGTTTACTATTCGTTGAAGGACATTTCATAATGATATGGTTATTCTGTTATTAGACATTCCTTATAAATCTGATGTAATGAATTGAATAAAAATATCGTAGGTATAAATTGGTGAGCAACATAATATGAAATCCAAAGCATAAAACCAGAGTGGAGTTTTGGCAAACTGAGCAAAATAAAAAACAATCGTATACGTACAGCCATCTCTCTCTCTCTCTCTCTCTCTCTCTCTCTCTCTCTCTCTCTCTCTCTCTCTCATCTCTCTCTCTCTCACACACACAAAATGATAGATAGGAAAACAATAAACAGAATATGTATTGCTTGAATACGATATGGCAACAAAAGTTTTGGTCTGACTGAAGTGTAGAGTTACTTTGACACTGACTTACATGTCATTCCTGGTCATCTCACAGCCACGGATAGACATCAACTTCACAGCCGAGAAAGGAAATTGTATACAAAATAAATATTTTCCAGATGAAAAAGCAATTGGAGGGCCTATGTTATCCCATAAAAAAAACCTCTCGCTTGGATAACTGTAAGATGTAGAAAAGAGAGAGAGATCAAGGGCAGGGCGGATGTAGGAAGGAGATTTAAGCAGTACCTGGAAATGAAAAAACAACCCCTATACTAATCTTATAATTATAGCCTTAGGGTTTGTCTCAAAGACATTCAAAGGTGTGTCACACACGTGACAGTTGTTGGTTTTTTAAAATTGGCGTCAGGGCAGATTTTTAAGCACCACTGTGTTAATATATTATTAATAATTTCATTACCTTCGATAGCACGCCAAATTTCACGTTAGATAATCATAAAAATCTCTAGGATTGCACGACCGCGCAAATTGGAAAACAATGGTGCTAGATTAAATCTGAAAACTCCAGATCTAGCGTGAAATGCTGTAGTTTAACAACACTGCCATTGAACTTACATAAATACGTATTGGTCAATTGGGTAACGCTTGTGCAGGCAGTACATTTTATGAAATTTTTTAAGATGATTTCTAATTAAGATATGTATGTACGTACGTACATAAATTGTTTTAGGATGATAAAAATAAAAGTATGCAGACCATATCTAAAGTACGTAAGACAATGATTATATATACATATTTGTAGCAGGGTACGTATTTTTCTGTCTGCGGCACGCAGTACGTACATGTACGTGTATTTTTCATACGTACATAATGAGTATATTTTCGTGACAAAATAATTTTTTATGATGAAAAAAGCTTGATTAATTAATTTTCAAATATTACAGTTCTGTAATACTTTCATGTAAACACAGCAAAATGTCGGTAAACAAAGTCGGGTTTTCTTAAAAGATGCTCTACCCAACGCAACTTTCCGCAGATAAACAAATCTTATGATGCCGTGACGCTTTCTTTGAGCAGTACCCAAAACGAAATGATATTTAAAACGCTTATTGGCTGTGTCTGCACAGCAGCCAATCCAGGAGCAGCATTCATTTTCCTTGTCGCTCATTGGTTGTACACTTGGTGTTTTGATTGGTTGAACCCTGGCCCATTTCGCGGAGATGGAATTGTGGGTTATCGCGCATCTAGTACCCAGCAGCCTCACTGCGCAGAAACTTACGGGTATACGCGAACGTAAAGCAAAGCTCTTGTGCATATCAGCAAATATCAGTGTGCATCGTACCGAAATGGCCCTAAAAAGCGCCCTGCTCCTTCTAAGGCTTCTGGCCAAGAAGTTAAAAGAAAGAAGACCGTAATGAAGCTTGACGAGAAGGTGAAACTTCTCGATATGTTGAAGGAGGGAAAAAGTTACGCTGCAGTCGGCCGCCATTTCAAAGTGAATGAGAGCACAGTTAGATATATAAAGAAAAAAGAAAATGAAATAAGAAAAAGTGTTAGTATGACATTCTATGGCACCGCAAAGGCTGTGTCCACAGTGAGAGACAAAACCATTGTGAAAATGGAATCTGCACTCGCGTTCTGGATAAAGGACTGCAGAAAGAAGAACGTGCCCCTTGACTCCAACATCATACGCCAAAAAGCACGACAGATCTTATCAGCAGCTATCAATCCTACTGCTTCACAAGGTGGTGAGGAAGAGGAATGCCGAAGCCGACGATGTGGAGGCACTGGAAGGCGATGAAGAAGGGACGTTAGAATTCTTGGGCTTTGGAGAACCCGCTCCTGAAGAGGAAGACGAAGAAGAAGAACCACAACCGGGACCGTCCTCAGCTCCCCAAGGATTTCAGGCTAGCAAAGGTTCCATCTAAAGTCTGTTTCCCTACATGGGGAAGTTGCATCTGCAGACAAAGAGGCAGCCGCAAAATATCCGCCGGCCTTCATGAAAATAATCCAGGAGAAAGGATATCGCCCAGAACAGGTGTTCAATATGGACGAAACTGGCCTGTTCTGGAAGAAAATGCCGTCCCAGACGTACCTTATGAAGGATGAAGCTAAAGCCTCCGGATTCAAGGCACAAAAGGACAGGGTGACCCTCCTGATGTGCGGGAATGCGGCTGGTTTCATGCTGAAACCAGGCCTCATTTACAAGGCTGCAAATCCCAGGGGGGGCACTCAAGAACAAGAACAAGGCGTTACTGCCCGTCTTCAGATGCATAATCCCAAGGCCTGGATCACCAAAGTCCTGACGGAGTACTGGTTTCACCAGAGTTTCATTCCTCAAGTTAGGCAATACCTGGCCGATTTGGACATCAACTTCAAGGTCTTGCTGATAATGGACAACGCTGGTGGCCACCCTCTCGATCTTTATTCCAAAGGAGTCCAGCTTGAGTTCCTTCCTCCCAACACCACCTCTCTCCTCCAGCCTATGGATCAGGGCGTCATCCGTGCCTTCAAGGCACTCTACACCGGGAAACTCCCCCACTCCCAGCACCTTGTTGATGCAATGGACTGTGACAGTGGAATTTACGCTGAAAGATTATTGGCGGTAAATAAAAATTCACGAATTGCCACGTGTCTGTATGTCATTGACCGGTCGTTGAAGGACATGAAGAAGGAGACACTGAATGCCTGCTGGAGTAAGTTGTGGCCAGACTGTGTCCATAATTATACAGGCTTTTCTCCCCAGGAAATCCAGCATTCAGCCATTCATAAGGCAGTCCAGTTGGCAAAAATTCTTGGTGGTGAGGGCTTTGACGATATCACCGAGGAAGAAGTCGGCACCCTCATTGATGCCCACTCTGACCCCCTTACCGACCAGGACTTGGAAGAGCTGACGAAGTCCACCAGCGAGGAAGAAGACACTCCAGGTTCAGGAGAGGATCAGGAGGAGGAGGAGGAGGGGGCCTGACTTGGAACGCCTGTCCCAAGTTAAAAAAAATGGTAAACGACCTCCAGGAGTTTGTCGCAACATGGGATCCTTACATGGAGCGCTCCTTGAAGTTTTCTAATATTCTAGACACAGCACTGGAGCCCTATAATCAAGCTCTCACCACCATGAAGAAGCAACGGCAGCAGTTGCCAATCACAATGTTCATCCCACGAACGAAGAAAGACCCTCCAAAGCCTCCCAAATCGCCTGAAGTAGTGCCTCTTGAATCGCCTGAAGAAGTGCCTCCCAAATCGCCTGAGTCACCGCCTCCCGAAGCGCCTCCTGAAGGTGAAGAGGCGCCCTCAGAGGATATGTAACTCCTCTGCTTAGCTGTGCAGTCATATCTTCATCGTCATTCATCGGACTGCATGGCTAATTCATCATCATCATCTTTAATCAACATTCATCACTGGTGAGTACCCGGTTTACATATGTTGTACTAGCGTAAAACAATTGTTTAATGTTCATACAAATTTTGTTCTTTCTCTCTATCGCTTCTGATTTCACATACATTTGTTTCCCTTGTAAAAAGAAAATGGATGTCTCAAATAGTAACAGTATGAAAGAAAACGTGCATGACTGAATACTTATGGGGGGACTGAATTATTTTCACATACGTAACTAAGTCATGCAGTACGTACATAATACGTATGTACGTATTTATGTATAACCATAAAATGTAAGATTTACTTTAAAACAGTATTAATAATATTTCAAAGATTAATATGAACCATAATAGGATGTTTTATGTATATTTGATGAAGGATGGTCCTTTTAGCTACTTTGGTGTTTGCATGTTAAGGATAGCTAAGTTTTATGAGTATTTTTGGAGGGGGTTACAAACATTCGCGGATTCTAACTATTCGCGGGGGGTCTGATACGCATCCCCCGCGAATACGGGGGGACCACTGTACAGTGTTTGATATTAATACTAAACAAAGGTTTGGCCTTGTTTTTCAATTAATATACAAACCCACTTTTTGTGATAGCCTCTGTAACCGCCCCTCTATTTGTGTTAAGAGTCGGCGGCTAAGGTATGCCAACATATTACGTATTTACATTCTTTTGCCCTTTAACACTGGCTCAGACCTGCATGTGGACAAGATATGTATTTAATGTGAGGATGAGACATGTATTTAACGTAAGTGATATTGATCCTGTAACGGGACATGTATTCATCCGGAAATTACGCTTACGCTAGGGAATTACCAAGGGAACTTCAAGGTTTGTCTGTTTTGTTGTTATGGTAATTTCTCTTCTCCTCCTTCCTTTCACTTACTATCGGAAGAAGGTAGAAGGATGGGCGTGCAGTGTTGATGTTTGGGGATCTCCTCTCACTTCGGAGGGCGGTGCCCTTGGATGTGTGAGGAGTATCCTCATTACTTTAATATTTTTTCCTTTTTACAGACTAGTGGTGATTGTGTTTTCAGCAGTATTGGTTGGATGCTCTTCGTATTAGTTATCCTAACCTTGGAATTGTTCCCTATGACTCGTAGCATGTTGCTTACCGATACTCAAGTGTGTGTACTGATCCCCTGCTGATAATCATATTCATTACCACTACTACCCGGGAGTTATGTCACTGGAGGAAGCTGTTGCGCTGCCCGGTGAGGTTTATCTACTCCTGATGGTAGAAGTCTGGCAGAATTTGGAGGAACCGAAGAGGAAGAGAGCTCGTCGAGTGTCGTCATCCTCCTCTTCGAGATCATCATATCTTCATGCCTCCTCCCCTTCGACCTTTAAGGCTTTGCCGTAAAAGAGAAGGTGGTCTCCCCCCCTAAGCAGTCTTGTCACGGGACTTCTAAGGGTCTGTCTCGCTCCGGTGAGATAGGTGGGTCTTCTGCTGGTCCTCCCGTTCCTCCGGGAATGGGGCCCGTCTCTCCTTCCTTGGGGAGGAAGCAGACGGGGACCATGGAGGTACCGGCCACCGCTGGTATCTCCTCTCCCAGTTCCGGAGGTTCCACCTCCGGACCGGGAACCATCTCGGCCGCCTGCTTGCGAGCGTTTATGAGTGTACGTATGGTCACCTACAGGTGACCGTGCAGCCAGGGTCCAGACTGCTGAGTACGCTCACCGTGTCAGGACCCAGGCACGGAGCGGAAGATGGTAGGAGTTGCTCGGGTGACTCTCACCAGACCAGTGATCGCTCTCGATGCGACCGTCCGGTACCCAGGGTTGACGTGACATTACTGCGGGTCCATGCACGCAGAGACCAGTGGAGGCAGGCCATCCAGCCCTCTTTTAATTAATTTTTCTTTCCGAGAGGTTTCGGCCTCAACGAGGACTTGGATGAGTCGGAGGACGGTATCGGCTGTCGCCTGTCAGGTGCACGCTCAGCCCCACCCAGACGATGGTCGCGTTCGAGCAACCGACCAGTCTCGGGGGTGGTAGACGCTTCACCTGCCAGGTAAGAGTTTCGTAACCCTCCTCAAGGAAGTGTTCTCTCCACTGGTGCTCCCGCAGGTCCCTCCGGATAGGTGCAGTTGGGCCATGTTGCTACCACAACTGCCCCAACTCTGTCCTGGATGGAGGACCTGTCGGTTGTCCTGAGGAACTGGCGAAGAGGAAGTCCAGGAAGAAGAGAAAGGTGTCGTCATTGTCTTCTGCCGCCTCTTCCCCTTTGACTTCCGAGGCCCCGCAGCCGAAGAAGAAGAAGGTAGCCTCCTCCCCCCACTAAGAAGTCTCGCTCAGAGACCTCTAAGGGTCTGTCCCACAGTTGGGGCTTCGGCTGGTTTCCTTTTCCTTCAGGAACGGGGCCCGTCTCTCCTTCCGCAAGGAAGAAGAAGATAGGGACTGGAGGGGTACCGGCTAACACCGGTACCTCCTCTCCTGGCGCCAGAGGTTCTGCTTCGGTGCCAGGGACCGTCTTGGCCGCTCGTTCGCGAGAGGTACCGAGTGTACGGTCGCCCGCGGGTGACTGTGCAGCCAGGGTCCAGGCAGCTGAGCCTGCTCGCCGCCAGGACCCAGGCACGGAACGGAAGACTGGTGGCAGTCGCTCAGGCGACTCCTGCCAGGCCAGCGATCGTTCTCGCGGCGATCTGCCGGTTCCCAGGGTTGAAGTGACGTTCCAACCAGACAGTTCGCGTAACGAGGCTGGGAAGAGGCTCCCCGCCCTGGCCACCGGATCCAGCCTCGCCTGGACCTGGTTCAACCTCGCCTGGACCTGGTCCAGCCTCGACTGGACCTGGTCCAGCCTCGCCTGGGCACTTTGAGAGGATGGTGCTCACTCTCACCGCGTTAGAGGACACTACTAGTCACCTGACCGTCGCTCCCACCGGGACCGGACGGCCTGCACGACTGGTAACAGCTCCCCTGACGCACAAGACCGACGCTACCATCCTCGGTCCAGCGCTTCTCCGGAAGGAGACCGCTGGTCCAGACCTGCAGCTCGACCGCCACCGTGGTTGGTGATCGCCTGCAGTCCTCCCAGCCTACCGGTTCTGCTGGTAGGCAGGGGAGGCGCGCTCGTAGCAGCTCTCCTGATGCAAGAGACCGACGCTCCGTCCTTGGTCCAGCGCTTCTCCGCAAGAAGACTGCTGGTCCAGACCGGCAGCTCAATTGTCACCGTGGGTTGCTGATCGTTTACAGTCCTCCCAGCCTACCGGTTCTGTTGGTAGGCAGGGGAGGAGCTCTCGTAGCAGCTCCCCTGGCGCAAGAGACCGACGCTCCGTTCCTTGGTCCACCGCTTCTCCGCAGGAAGATCGCTGGTCCAGACCTGCAGCTCGATCGCCACCGTGGGTTGGTGATCGCCTGCAGTCCTCCCAGCCTACTGGTTCTGCTAGTAGGCAGGGTAGGAGCGTCACGTCTCCCTCACCTGGCCCTTCAACCTCCTCAGGCTACACCGGGAGGAACAAGGCGAACAGGAGTGACCGTGATGAATGGACTTTTTACGGTCCGGCCACAAGCCTGGTTCAGTCTTGGGACCAACAGATCCTCGCTCAAGCGGTTGGAGGAGATTGTGGGGGGCTGGCGAGGACGATGACGCTTCCCAGACTCTCGGAGTGACCATCACTGTTGTTCACGTGACGGTCCCGCTGGACCATGCACGCAGAGACTGGGTTGGGCTCCCCCTTCGGTCCTTTTGAGAAGTTTCAACCTCAACGAGGACTGGGACGCGTCAGAGGACGGTATCAGCTCTCTCCTGTCAGGTGCTCGCTCAGCCCCCACCCAGACGACGGTCACGGTGGCAGCAGACGTTTAGCCTACAGTATGAATTCGTAACCCTCCTCGGGAAAACGTTTTCTCCAGAAGGTAACGTTTTCCTAGACTCTGAGCGGCGGTGATGGCTCCCCGTACTCGCTTCTCCGACTGCTAGTTCCACTGGGAAGGCGAGCGAGTATCCAATCTTCCTCCCCCATTCCCTCTCTCCCTATGGCTGCGACAGGAAGGGGAGGGATCCTGCAGAGCATTCTCCGTAGGATTCCATGTTGGGGAAAGCGTTCCTGGGGGGACCTTCGGGTCCTACCGGACGTAAGTCCTCATCATTGAGGAAGGATCTTGCCCTATCCTCGATTTCTACAGGAATCGGGAGAACCACCACCTGATGATCGTCTGACGAATTCGGGGGCGGCGGTTTTTGCTGAGCGCTTAGAATTCTTAGGAGTTTCTAGTACTCTCCGAGTGTTCTGGTCTTTGACGATCTGCAAACATTTGGGTGAAACCACGGTCCAGAGTGGGCGAGACGAGAATCCCAGATAATTGTTACTATGATAATCGGGAATCTCGCCGAATGCTCGAATTCCTGGAATGAAGGGTGTCGGCTTCCAGTCCTTATTCTTGTTTCTCGAATGGAAGAGAATTTAAGTTGGAGGTCTATGTACAGGAACCTACAAATATACTACGTATATTGCCCTCGCAACATGTTTCTGTTATCAGTTGAATTGTCCGAGGTGTAGGCACATACCGTAGTTAACTCTACGGGTTGTGACCGAGACAAATAGTATCTTCACCAGTTTTGATGTTGAGGTACTTGTGGTATTGTTACAACAACACCACCACAGCGTTTGCATTCACTGAAATCCGTTTCGATTAAATGCAAATGCTCGAGCGTAATTTTTTGCGCTCGATGGTTCTAGCCGAACGCATTCCTTCTTGGAAATGGATTACCTGGCACCTCAGGATGACGAGTGAGCAAGAGCTAGCGGTGTATGGGTTGCCTGCCAGCCCTGCCTGCTGCAGCCCAGTACCAGCTGGCTCTCCGAGATAGTACGGTCGGATATTGTCTCTCTCCTCTGTGATGATTGACTACCGAACCAAATCTCTGCCCGGTAATCATAGACTTAGATTTCTGGTTGGCTGGAATTCTCGCATATGTGGTTTACCATCACAACTGCATCGCCTTTGACATTGCGAGAATTTTCAGACAGAGATATCTCACTAGACTTGCTATCATCTTTCTGTTTACCGCACGGTAACAGAAGTCTGTAGCCTAGTCTCCGCTGCATCGCACCTGCCGCTGCTATGACGCGAATGATTTCTTCAGACATCTGAGTTTGTCTTCTAAATATATCTCATATTCATAGGTGTGCAATTGTTCTTTGTCCACCCCGAATTGTAGATGTATAACGGGAGACATCGCTTGTTACCCACCCTGCCAGCTCTACTTCCAAGTATATAGATGTCCTCCCTGATTCAGCCCATGAGAAGCGGTTCTTCAGGCAGTACATTCCCTGTGTTTTCATTACTGAAAAGCGCTCCGCTTTCATTGCAACTCCGACTTCTCACCAAACAGCAATGAAGTAGCGGTTTAGCGGTTTCAGTCTTCTGTAAATAACAGGGATTAAGCCGTCTTCTCGGGTTGGTGTCATCAGCGGGACTTTTCTACGTTCAGAATCTTGAGTTAACTTCTCTTGATTCAGCTGTGAAGACGTAGGTCTGTATTCACCTATCGCCTTCGTCTTCAACGGCGCATAGTATTGTTTCTCCTTAGTTGAGATTCAACTACTATGAGAACTTCTGTCTTGCCATCAGGGACCTCAGTCTCTAGAAGGCAATTGACTTTCGTCTGTTGGGCACATGCCTAGAGAGAATCATCATCTCGCCTTCCAGCATCGACGGCAACAAGATAGACGATTTGTATGATCTCTTGGCATAACCCCTCAAAAGGCG
>NC_087201.1:122968860-122988860 GCF_015104395.2 Macrobrachium nipponense
ATAACCCCTCAAAAGGCGATTGTTACGTGACTATGCCTTGGATGCATGATTGACTGCTCGCCTCACACAACCGAATGTAGTCAGTTGGCAGCTGTCGAAGCGTCCGAAACCATCACGAGATACGCTGTGGACTTTGTATCGATTGATCCAGATCAGTCATTACTTCGTCCTACTGGCTTGTTCGTCCTACTGGCTTGTTCTGGTACCCATAAGTATTGACACCCACCATGGAGTGTCGGTGTCTTTATCCATTGCGGAGACGACGAGACCGTGAGAGACTTCACTGCAGTGGGATATGAGACCGCGAGAGACTTCGCTGCAGATGGATAGACCAGTAGATGGGTACTGGACATCACTCCGAAGAATATGTCGGACAGGAAGATGGATAGGTCATTGCGACCATATCTTTCTTTCCCTTCGGGACTGCCCACAGGTCCTTGGAACCTCATTTCCCTGGACCAGTAGTGGATGCTTGCAAGATGTGTTTGCTTACCCAGCTCCTTCAAGAGGACAAGTTGCATCACGTCCATGGTGTGCAGTTGTAGAGGTAAGAAGGCTGCGAGAGTGACTAGCTCTCCCCCTTCCACGCCTCGTCCTCCATTCCTCGTCCTTTAGGTTGAGGATAGGACTCGAACTCACACTGGCTGGTCGGACGATTGATGCGGTAAGCTTACACATAGAGCATCCTTTTTATGTTTCTTATCAGAATCATAGAAGCAATCCCGCTCCTTCCTCTAGCAAGGGGAGGAAGGAGACTGACAATAATGCAAACCCTTCCCAGAACTTTGCATTAATGTCTCCGACACCAAATATTCTTCACAGCCCTTTTTCGGATGAATCACGATCCCTCACTCATTTCGAAAAGGCCCAGAAGTCTGTCTCTTGATCATACAGCTCCTATACTCCGATCAAGTTGTCAGAGGCAGCAGGGCACTCCTCCTTGCTCTTATGACCAGGAGGAGTAGCCTTGGTGCGCAGAACTCCAGTCAGTTCTAGAGGCTCACTCAGATTCCTCCCACCAATCAGTGAGTCTTCCTTATGTTAAAGGACTTAAGGTTTGTATTACGTGTCGGAACAAGCAACAATTTGTCGTAAATTGTATTTTTCCTAACTATACAAACCTGAGGTCCTTTAACAGATATGGCCACCTCATGCCACCCCTCAATCTGAACCTGGGCCGAAAGGCAAAGTGGAGTGTTTACGGTAGTTACTGCCTAACCACCTCGTTCAAGATTCAATGGCCATAATTCTGGCTACGCTGTAAGTACATTCCTTACGTTAAAGGACCTCAGGTTTGTATTGTCAGGAAAAATACAATTTACGACAAATTGTGATGTTTACATCCAGTCAGGCGGGACTCCTGACCATCGGACTAGCAGTTGCTGCCGAACTACCTTGTCATTAAAACTTACGACCGGTCCAGCTGGTGCTGAAAGTAATTCCTTATATAAAGGACCTCAGGTTTGTATAGTTAGGAGAAATACAATTTACTTTCAAAAATTTTGGTTTTTCTCCAGTTTGAAGTAACCTTGAAGTTTCTACACTGTCCCCTCAGCCTGTTCGAGTTCGGTGTAGGATGACAAGGTTCCCTTTTAGAAGTCAAAGGGGGTCCTCTTGGGTAGCTGTTCCATGGCCTCCTAGAGGTTCTCTTCCAGAGACTTCAGCTTGGCTCTTCCTCATCCCCGTGGATGTCTAGTAACAGTCTTTGATCGTGTCTCTCATATTAATAGTGCTTCATCCTGTTACCAAGAAGTCTAGGCATTTATCTTCCTTTATCAGACGCTCACACGTGCAGCGTTCGACATTACTCGACTTTGTATGTGATTAGTTGCAAGACCCTTTATGTGTTTCCAGAGTCAGGTATCAAGACTCTTTTAAGCAAAGTGCGATCCTCTTCTCCCGACATTCACGTGCATCATTCGACGTCACATGACCATGTACATGATTCGTCGCATGATCATGAACGTGTTTCATCGCTTGACTGTGTACATAAGTTGCATGGTCATATATGTGATTTGTTGCACGAGCGTGTACATGATTTGTCGCACAGCCGCGAGCCTGGTTCTCCCTTATCAAAGGTGAATTCAAGATCTTGTTCTATCTTTTGAGAGCATAGTCCTTTTGGTGGAAGAGATGACCACCTACCCAACAGTAATTCAGCACATCTGTGTAATGCCTTTTGATTACAGCAAAAGACTGACAGGAGCTCCCTTGATATCTTCAGATGGATGTTCCATTTCTTCTACATGTGAGATTGAGCTTCAACTGTTGCGTCCTCCACATCAAGTTAGTGGAGTCCTTCAATAAAGCCCGTACGGCCTTCATCGTAGGAATTGAAAGTCCGTGTTCACCAAAGACTTCAACCCTTCCCAGATAATAAGAATTCCGTTTCATTGCTTATTTACATTTGAATTGTTCCTACAAGAATATTGACCTGACTCTTCTTCTTGGGATTCAGACCTACTCAATTGGTTAGGTACTTGAGTCTAACCCAAGAAGGCTTCCAGCAAAGAAAGGATGAGGAACTACCTCCCTTTCTAACTTAGCATAGCCATACTGGTTGAGTTCTTAGCATAGCAAGTGGTTGAGTTCTTAGCCTAGGCCTAGCCTAAGTGGGCGAGTTCTTAGCCTAGCAAATGGTTGAGTTCATAGCCTAGCCTAGCCAGTTTGAAAATGCTATAACCACTTTAGCCTAGACTAGCCTAAGTAGTTGAGTTTTCAGCCTAGTGAGTGGTTGAGGGCATAGCTTAATCCAGCTAGTACAAAACTACCTTAACCATCGATCCAGCTAGTTCTAAACTACCTTAACCATCGTAGCCTACCTAAGTAGTTGAGTTCTCAGCCTAGCAAGTGGTTGAGTTCTTAGCCTAGCATACCCTAGTTAGTTCGAACCTTCCTTTCCAGCTTAGTCTAGCCTAAATGGTTGAATTCTTAGCATAGCAAGTGTATAGATTCTTACCGTGATCTAGCTGTGTTAGTCCAAACCTAACTTTTCCATCTTAGCCTAGGCTGCACTGGGTGAGTTTGTTCAAACCTTTTCCTACCGACTTACCCTAGCCTAATTGGCTGAATCCTAGGTCTAGCTTAGCTTATTTAAACATATCTGCATCTTCCTAGCCCAAGTGTTAGAGTTCTTAGCCCCTAGCCTAGATGGTTTGAGCTTATATTTATCGGACCTGGTCTTCAATTTCCTTGTGTATGTTCTGATTCCTGAATTCTTCAAGAAGATTAACCCATTTTTCAAGAGTTTGGGATTGGGTTAGGTTAGGTTGGGTCTGATTCCTACCTTAACCTACCTTTTACAGGCAGTCTGTGGTTAACGGTGGTCTGGTTTTACAGTGGTCCCCCCGTATTTGTGGGGGATGCGTACCAGAACCTCCCATGAATAGTTAGATCCCGCGAATAGTTGGAACCCCTATAAAAACCTCCTATTTTGCTAGTTAAATCTCAAAAAAAACTTCAAAAATTTGTATAGCTTTTTTTTAAGTTTTATCACAAAAAGTGCATTTTATGATGAAATTGATAAAAAAAACCCAGGAATTTGTGGGTATTTCTCATAGAAGACTACCGCAAATATGCAAATTTTCCGCGAATAATGCAGGGAAATGTTCCCGAGAGAAATCCGCGAATCCGGAAAACGCGAATATGGGGGAGTCCACTGTATCGCGCTTGTCTAGCCCCATAAAATTGGCAATTTATGGTGCCACAATGGGCTGAGTTCCAGTTATCGGCACCTTATGGTGCCATAAGGGTTCTTATGGCGTGGCACAGTGGTGCTTATGGCACTGTAAGGGTGTTTATGTCATAAATCGCCGAGTTTCAGTTAATGGTGGTTTTCGCTTATTGGCACCCCAGGGAATGAAACCCCCGCTGGGGACTGCCTGTATATCAAGTAACCAGATCAGTAATGTATCTTATTATCCTAGTGTTCTTGTTTCTGCACCATTTAAGATCCGTTTTAGTTCTGTGCTATGTTGCCTAGGAATGTCATCATGTTGGTTCCTTAGTGAAGAAGCCACATGTCCTATCATAATACTAATAACGTCTTCTCCAATGAGTAGTGTACTGATTGTGTGTTCATAAGGGATCACCTCTTAGGATGTCTCCTCTTTTGGAGATGCACGTTTCCTTGGCAGGTCAAGGACTTCTTCCCTGTCTACAGTGCAATTACTTTGACCATTCACAAGTTAACAGTAGGATATTGAGAACATATCTGCGCTGAGCATTTTGTCATCAGACATCCCATTGGATTATTCAGTTATCTCTTTTTATCCACTAGGGAAAGACACATGTTAGACCTCTTCTCTTTAACAGGAAGCTAGAGGTCTTCTGTTCATGGTCCCAGAATTGTTCGTTAGAGCAGAGGACTCCCTTCTGCCTTCTGGGGAACTCTTTGGGACGTTGAACGATGGAGTGCCCACACCTCCCTTTCTCAAATCTTTTAAAGTCCCAGGAAGTTACGCTCAACTCCAACACGCTGATATGGACTTGGTTCTCCCGTACGCTCTATGCCCCCAAGGTCAGGACCTTTTTGAGATGAGCACCCAAACCTTTGGAGGAGGCTCACAAGTACAGGAACTAATTCAAAGGGGTGAATTAAAGGTAACTCCCTTTGTCAAGCCCCCAAGTCTTAGGTTAACCATAGTAGCTCCTATGCCTTCCCTCTGTTCTGTCTGATCCATTAAGTCCTGAACAGAGTAGTAATGAGTTCCAGGAATCTCAAGATGACATTGGTGGTGCCTCTGTGGCCTCAGGCAGAGTGGTTCCCAGATCTTCTGTCTCTTCTGTTGGCATTTCTGAGAGAAATTCCCCCTTGGCACAACCTTCTTTGCCAACCTCATGTGGAGAGGTTCCGCCAGTCAGTACGGTCCCTATCTCCTCACGGCTGGAGACTGTCAGGTATCTTCTCTTGAGTGAGAGGCTTTTCTTGCAAGGCAGCAGGTCGGAATCTGGCTACATCAGGAGGTCTTCATCAGCAGTTTACCAGGGCAAGTGTGCCTTCTACTGTGATTGGTGTTGTTGATGGGGTTTCTCTCCACTCGGAACTTCTGTTCAGCGGATAGCAGATTTTCTCATCTTTTTCAGAAGCGAGAAAGATCTTTCTGTCTCTGTTGTCAAAGGCTACAGGGCTGCCTTGGGGTAGGTCCTATGCCTGAAAGTCGTAGATATCTCTTCATCCTGAGAAATCTTGATGTTGTTGAGGAGTTTCAAACATTCGTGTTCACAAAAAGAACTAAGTATCCGACTTGGGATCTTACTCTGGTCCCGAGTAGTCCATTCAAGCTCCGTTCGAACCACTACATCAATTGTCAGACAGGTATGCGTCTCCAAAGACAGTTTTTCTGTTGGCAGCTTCATCGAAGAGTGTTGGAGAGCTTCGTGGCCTGAGTTATGACATTAAACACACCAGCGATTGGGGTCTGTGGCCTTTGAATTTGTCCTGGAATTCGTGGCTAAGGCTCAAAATCCCTTGGTGCATGATGGCAGATTTGCCTCGTTTTAGATTCCCTCCCTGAATGAGTTCATGGACAGCTGTCCGGAGTTATTGCTTTTTCCCCGTCAGAACTCTGCGTTGCTATCTAAAAGGACTCCTCACCTAAGGCCTAGGTGTTGTAGGCTTTTTGTTAGCATGGGCTGAGCCAAGAAAGACATGTCCAAGAATACCATTTCATTCTGGTTTGTTAGGTGATTAAACAAGCATACTCCTCACCTTCAAGTTCCATCACATACTTAAACTTTAAATGCATAAATGAAACCACAAAACTAATGTCCAATTCTGGAAGTCATCCTAGAAATAGGATTTCAAAGGAGGCTAGGGTACCTCATTTAAATTTTTAGTGAAAATCAAGAGGTCAGTAAAGTATTAAACAATCAAGATACCAAGAATTATGACTACAATTTAAACTACATGAATCTGTTTACCTACCTTTTGTAATATTAGAACAAGCCAGAACATTAGCCAATGTGAAATATACTTTTTTATTAAGCCAGTTTTATGCTAGCACAGGCTCTTGCTCAAATGAGATAGACTTAGTATTTTGGAACAGACTACCAGCTGAGGTTAGGAATAGCACCATATTGGCCAATTTGAGTAGATAAGATAAAGTGATTGACATTTGTTATTGTTTCATTTTTCACTTATTTTGGAGGTGATCCATGTGTCCATTACACATTATGCTATTATACTGACCACTGTGAATGAGATCCAGAATGTAATCTGTACTTAACTAAAAAAAATCTGTGTGAAAGGCAGTGCTAAAGTTGGTTTGTCAGGTCTTAACTTACGGCCATTGTCAAGGATATTTATTTTTTTCAGCAAATCATGATGTCTGATGGCAAAGTCAACAGAATAAGTAAGAGTAGGTAATGGTGTTATTATTGTAACAATAATTTTTTTTTTATATTTTTAAATACAAACGATTGCCATCCACTAAATTCATTCCCTCCTACCTATCAGATTTGGCATAAATAAATCAATTTAAGAGTGAAGCCTCTTAAAATATAGGAAATTTGTCTGAGTATACATAAGCCTTAGACTGTTAAGGTAATGGTTTATATTTTTGGTATGAAATATGTTTTGAAAAATTATACATACTTTGTTACATGATAACAATTGTCTTTTGATACCATTCATCTAAAATTCTGAAATTCCTGATGAATTTCATTCTGAACATGAGCTTTTTCACATGGTAGTTCTGTTTTACTATAATATAATTTCCATTGTTTTAAAGCATTTTCTGTCCTTTTATGCTATAGGAAAGAATGCCTCCTGAAGCACAGGTTGCTGCAAATATACCCGAGAACAGAAAAGGCTCCCTTGGATTAGAGGTTTCAAGGAATGGTGTTTGGGAAGATGTAACAGTTGCAGTAGATTTAGAGGCAGATCCAAATGGAGATTCCAGTGCAGAAGCTTCAGGCAATGAACCGGTATGTGTTACTGTTTCTTTTCAGTTATTCTCATACTATCTGTACAGCAGTAGCCCACAATTATGGAGGAGTTATGGGAGTTCTATCTGACAATGTCCTTGAGAGAGAGAGAGAGAGAGAGAGAGAGAGAGAGAGAGAGAGAGAGAGAGAGAGAGAGAGAGAGAGAGAGAGAGGGCGTAATAGTGGATGGATGGTTAACGATTGAATTGGCTGTTGGCAAGTTCTGGGTTGTCTGCTGGTGCAGCTGGAGTTGGTTGTTAAGATCAGAGTTTTGGGTCAGTCTTTAGTCTTGGGTTAGAGCCTGTGATAGTCATTAGTGTCGGCAGCAGTCTATTGAAGGCATTGAAAGTCAGTTAAGTTTTGTGTTTTATTGATTTGTTGTTTGGTTGTTGGTAAGTTGATGTTGTTTGCTTTGGAGTTGTTGTGCCTGTGCTGTTGGATTTGTTGTGCTTGTGAGTTCCTGTTGGGTTATGTGTGAGTTGTTGTGGTTGAGGGTTGTTGTTGTTGTTGGAGGCTGTTGTGGTTTCTTGGTTTGGTTGCGAGTTGTTGAGGGTTGTTGTTGGTGAGCTGTTGTGATTCCTTGGTGTTGTTAGTGTGTGAGTGTTGCCTTTTTGTTTTTTTTTGTGTTGGTGATTGTGCGGTGGTCTTTTGTTGTGGTTGTATTCCTTGTTTGTTGTTGAGTTGTTGAGTTGTGGTTGTGTGCCTTGTTGGTTTGCTGTGTTGTTGAGTTGTGGGGTTGTAGTTCTTGGTGGTTGTTGTTGGTATCTCAGCGACCTTGACTGGCGGACAGCACAGCAGAGCCCGGAGTATCTGAAGTTGGATGAGTACATGTGTGCGTGTTTTTTTTTTGTTCTGTGTGTAGGTATAGGTCAGTTGTCGTGCGTGTATTCAGTAGTGTAAAGAGGAAAGTGTGACTGAGGGTGAGTTTGGCAGCTGGATTGATTAAGTTTATGTGGGGAGGATTCTGTCTGCTTGTTTTTTGAGCTTGTGATCCCACCACAAAGTGTTCTTGTAATCAATTGATATGTACAGTGGACCCCCTGTATTCATTGGGGTTAAGTACCACAACCACCTGTGAATACTGAAAATCTGTGATATAATGGAACCCCCTCTAAAAACACTTATAACTGTGGACTTTAATAGCTGTAACACCAATTCCCCCTCTAAAAATACTTATAACTGCCAATTTTTTTTTGCGACTAAATACATTTTTTATGATAAAATGATTTAATCACAAAATAATTTGAAAATATAATCTGTGAATTCTTTTCAACAAAAAATCCCTGAATTTCAGAATTTTCTGCAATTTATTGAAAACTGCATAACAGAATAATCTGTGAATAACTGAAATCTTAATTGCTGAACCGTGAATAAGTGGGGTCCACTGTGCCTTGTATTTAAAGTTTACAAAAAATTTTGGGTATCGTATCACTTTTTCAGTTTCAAATGAAGTATGTAATCCTAAATTAAATATTTTAATAGTTTTTTTTTTTTTTACACAATATACGTATACGAGTTGCCTGACATTTGGTTAGCAGCACCTGTAGACTCTCCTGAGAAAAGAACCCTCACCCTTATTGGCCAGGCATGCTTCTGGGAAAGTGAGCACCTGTCTTGGTAGTCAAGCCATTCACTGTGTTGTATAGACTTATTACAAGCAACTAGGGGGTTGAAGGCAGTCTCTGTAAATTGATGGATTTGTATTTTAAAACAATAGATTTTATTTTTAAAAAATTTAATTTGTGTCAATACTTTCCCATCACTATACAGTTGTAAGTATCGTGAGTTGGAAAGAATAAATTTTTTTGTCCTAGAGGTGAATCAGGGTGTTGAGTTACATTACCTACTGAGTGTGAGTGTCTAAGCAAATAGATGATCTTTTTTCTAACAAGGGGTTATGTATTGGACTGAATTCTTGTAGCTGTGGAGTTTTTGCTCTCATGAAATTTTTCAAAAAATGTAGATAATTTCCCCAGAGTGCTACACTTTTGGAAATATGGGTTATGAGGAGTGGATGGCTCCTTCTCTTATAAGTATACATTCTTTGGTGATTTTGCAGACCCCGAGTATCGGGTTGGGTTTTGTTCTGATGGCTTCAAGACAAGCGAAAATTGCCAATACATAACTGGTTAATGGTTCCTCTGTTGGGTATGTATGGGTGCCAATACAGGCAGTCCCTGGTTATCGGCGGCCTCGGTTGTTGGCGATCAGGTTTTATGGCGCTTGTCTAATGCCAAAAATTGGCGATTTTCAGTGCCGAAATGCGCCAATTTCTGGTTATTCGTGCCAATAATAGAGTATTGGTTCCGATACATACCTAACAGGTGCCATTAACTGGTTATTGGCACCATATAGTGCTGATTTTTTGGTTATCAGCAGTGTTCGCCTATCATCAAGCCGCCAAAACAACCCCCACTGTTAACCGCGGCTGCCTTACTCTATTATCGGTGCCAGTAACCAGAAATTGGCACTTTTTGGCTTCTTGACAAGTGCCATAAAACCAGATAGCTGATAACCGAGGCCACCAATAACTGGGAACTGTCTGTAATTTTCTGCTTAAATACCAGAGAATTTTAAACACCATGTACTTTGTTACTTGGCCTTAATTTGGGATAGTTGTACGTCTGCAACAAAAAGCAGGGTCCTTATTTCCTGCTTCAGTTGATAAAGTATTTTACCATAACAAAAAGAAGTGATTTGGGCAGATCGAGTGTAAGTGAGAAAGAAATGGGCGAATAATTATCCCAGCCCAGCTGATAAGTCAGTGGGAAGCAGACCCCTTTCTCTCTCTCTCTCTCTCTCTCTCTCTCTCTCTCTCTCTCTCTCTCTCTCTCTCTCTCTCTCTCTCAGCACACTGAACACTGACTCGAGCAAGCTTTATGTTTCTTTTTTTTTTATTGCTCTGTTGCATTTGATCGTTTTCATGTTTATCAAAATTCTATTGTTGAAAAGGGGATTTTGACGTAAGGAAAAATCTATGTCTGGGACGATTGGCTCGTGTCGCAGCAGAAAATAACCTTTAATCTATTATTTCTAGGGTAATGTACTAACACATACCAGAGAATAAATAAAATAAAGAAAAAGGTCAGTATAACTGACTCGCTCACCCTCCAGGAGTGGGTGTCGGTATGAACACTAGGCGAGTGAGACCACTACCACGAGCCAAATGCCAATAGAAACTCCCACTACAAAATCCCTCCAAGAGGGGAGCCGACCCACAGAGTGAGCAGCTCGTACTACTACTACTCCATCCCATGCTGCCGACTGCTGCGCCTCTGGTGGCCATCCTGAAGTTAGCAGACAATCTTGGGCGAAGGGATGGGTAGGGTGGGATTTCGCTGGCGACACGAGCCAATCGCCCAGAAATAGATTTTTCCTTACGTCAAAACCCCTCCCTTTTCTGGCTCAGCTCGTGTCGCTGCGCGAAATCGTACCAGAGAAATAGCACAAGATTGTAAACAAAAGTAATAAAATGAGAATAAAAATAAATAAATCAGAATAGGTCTCAAATAAAAGATAAATATATAAGAATAGACTATAATTGCTAAAAGATACATATACACAGGGGTATAAAAATAGAAATATGCTTAAATTACCCTTAAATCTAATCATGTTTGTAAACATAAGGTAATTACATATGTACAGGTAAAATTATTTACATGTATCAATGTTATCTGTGTAACAGCATGTATCAAAAGTATAATAGCAATTAATAAAAACAATCAACAATAATAATATATAAAGGAATGTATATGACTTAATATACAAAAAACGTAATCACTTATAATATGATGTATCCCCTAGCATAAAAAAATAAGGGGAAACATCCATGAGATCAATGGTGTAATCTTTATTTGTGAGTGTCCCCTAACCAGACAATAAGGGGCACCCACTACACTATCACAAAAGCAGCTAAGACACAAGGTGAATGCAAATGAACCAGGTAGGAATAGACCGAACTTTTGGGTGAGGCAGGTAGAAATGAGGACTGAATCTCTACTACAAACTAGCTAGAGTCAGGGGAAACTATGTTACCGCTGCTACTGCTGGGAATTTCAGAGCTTCCAAGGACTTAAGGTAGTGACGTTTGAACACTGTCGGCGATTTCCATCCAGTATACTTTTTCAACTCATCGAAGTTCATATGTTGGAAATAATTAATTGAGTGGCTACTGCCCTGACATCATGTGCTTTCGGGGAAAGAGTCAGGATTGGCGCTTGCTTAATAAAGTACAGGATTTGTTGCCTGATGCCTTTAATGGATAAAGTTCCACCTTTTTTCCCTCCTAAACGAGGGGACCCGACGAAGATGAGGAGGTGGTTTCCTAGACAGAAAGGCTCGTAAGGTTGTAACTGGGCAAAGAGATACATCTTGTGGAAGGGTATGTACCTTCCAAGGTTCCCACCTCATCAAAGGATCTTCATTCTTTGCTAAAAAGCTACGTTCCGGAGAAAGTAGGACTTCTCCTGTGGGAAGGAACTGAATATGATCCGGGTCTCTGGATAGAGCCGACAGTTCTGAAATTCTTGCTCCTGAAGCTAAGCTTAATAAGAATAGGGTTTTTCTTAAGAGCATTATAAACGAGCATGTGTCATTATCGGTTTCGGAAGCCAGTTTTAGAACATCGTTTAAGAACCATGAAACTGACGTAGGCCTTACAGAAGGCCTAAGCCTAGCACATGCCTTAGGAATAGACGAGAAGTAGGAATCCGTCAAGTCTATGTTAAATCCAAATTGAAATATCTTTTTCAAAGCTGACTTGTTTGTCGTAATCGTGCTAGCTGCTAAACCTTTTTCAAATAAGGATCTGAAAAAGGATATAGCTGAATTAACTGTCATGATTCTAATATCCGAATCTCTCAGGAAAGGTTGCTAACTTTGTTTTGACAGCAGCATCATACTGCCTCAAAGTCGAATCCCTTTTATCGGATTCCAAGAATAGAATATTCTGAGGGTCAATATTCGCATCTCTTTTTGTCCGCAAACTTCATGAAATCCATAAAGTTAGGGTTTTGTAGAATCCCTGAGGAAGCGAACACAGTCTTCATTTGTACTGACTGGGAGAGCTTGGGACTGGGGATCTGAAGAGGACGAAGGCCCAGCTCCAAAATTAGAGGATACCAGTTGCTCTTCGGCCAGTCTGGGGCTACTAGAGCCACTTGACCCTTGAAAGTCCTGAGTTTGTTCAATACTTTCATGAGGAGATTCACTGGAGGAAGACGTAAATCTTCTCCCAGTTGTTCCAGTCTAGAGCCAGGGCGTCCGTGGCATAGGCCAGAGGGTCCAGGTTGGGGGCTACATAACACGGTAGTTTGTGGTTTCGCTTGTGATGCGAAGAGTGGTGTTTTCCCCCCCTGTAGCCCTGGGACTCTTTGAAGGATCCATTGAAACGAACTGTTGTCCAGTGACCATTCCGACTCTAGGGGTACTGATCGGGATAGGGCGGTCTGCTATGACGTTTCTTACTCCCAGCTATGTGAGTGGAGGAAAGATGCCAACTGAACTTGTCTGCCAGGGAGAAGATGGCTATCATGACGTGATTTAGATGACGTGAACTTGAGCCTCCTCTGTTTATACAATGTAACTACCACTGCGCTGTCCAGGACAGCTAGCTTTATGTGGGAGAGTACTTGGGTGGGTGCGTAACCTTTTAGAGTCAAGAACACTGCCATTGCCTCCAGTACGTTTTAATATGGAACTGACGGAACTGAGGTGACCAAGTCCCTTGAACCTTTTTGACCTGGGAATACCCTCCCCAGCCGCTTAAGGACGCGGTTCTGTGTGGATGGTGACCCCTGGTGGAGGGAACTGAAGGGGTACTGACATTGTATAAATTCTTGACTCTCGCCCATGGCCGAAGTCGATTCTTTAGAATCAGAGGCGGCACTGAGGATAGTTTGTCCCTGGACCTGACGTTTGCTCGCGAGTGCCAGATTCTGGTTAGGTCTTTCAGTTTGGCTTTCATTAAGACGTTTGTCACTGATGCAAACTGGAGAGAACCCAGGATCCTTTCCTGGGCTCTCCTTGACGCTAGTTTGTGACTTAGAAATTGCTTGACTGACTTTGCTATTTCTTTCCTTTTGGTTGATGGAATCGACAGAGTTGTGGGATGATAGATTCCATTGAATCGCCCAGCCACTGAAAGTTTGACTCTGGAGTGAGTCTTGATTTGGTCCTGTTTATTTTGAAGCCTAGATATTCCAGGAACTGAATCACTTTTCACAGCAGTAGCTCTGTTGCATTCCTCGACTGATGGGGCCCAGATCAACCAATCGTCGAGATACGCTACTACCATGATCCCTTTGCGATCTGAGTTGTTGCACTACCACTTCCGCTTCCACTAGCTTCGTGAACACTCTGGGTGCCAACGTTGAGTCCGAATGGAACTACCTTGAAGGAGAATGTCTGGTCTCCTATCTTGAAACCCAGATACGGACGGAAGTGTCTTGCAATAGGGATATGATAGTAAGCGTCTGTAAGATCGATAGAGGTGGTGACGGCCCCACGGGGAAGTAGGGTCCGCACCTGTGAGATCGTGAGCATCTTGAACTTGTCGCAAGCGGATGGCTAAGTTTCAAGCGGGACAGTCTAAGAATTTACCCTTCTTTTTTGTGAGCCTTTCTTTGGCACGCTGAACAAGCGACCTTGAAATTTTAATCTCTTGACTCTCGCTATAGCTCCTTTTGAAGGAGATCGTCTGCGTACTCTGTCAATTCCTTGGAAGGAAGTTGACGGAAAGGTCTGGATGGAGGTGGGTTCGTCCAACCAGCTCAACCCAGACCTTTTGACACTATGCTCTGAGCCAATTGGCTGAAGTTCCACCGGTGGCGAAAAGTGAAACAGCCTCCCCCCCTTACCTGAAGTTCTTCATTGGTTCTGGTAACCGCCTCGGCCTCCTCTGAAGTGCTTCCCCTGTTAAAGGGGCCTCCCGATCCTCTCCCACGAAAGGAACGCTTACCTCTACCTCCCTTACCCGAGCGGTCATACTTCTGAGAAGCTTGACTCTCGAAGGCTTGATTGTAAGCTGGAGAGATGGCGTAAGAGGTGGAGGGCTGAGGCTGAGGGGATATCACATAAATTGGCTGTGATTGACCTTTAGAAGTGGAGGGTTGGGCTGTCTGCACTAACGGTACTGTTTGGAACTTGTTGAGGAAAGCGTAGTTGCTTCTTCTGGTAACGTGGAAACGCCTGGGTTTTTTTCTTTTGTCCCTTACCTTTAGGAGTCAAGGTCTTGCCTCCTCTTAGCCGAAAGGCCCCAACGATCCTTAAGGCTCTGGTTTAACCTGGTAGCCTCTGACTGGACCTCCTTAAACCATAGCTTCTGGGAAGAGATCTGCTCCCCAGATGCTAGACAGAGTAACCTATTCGGTTCATGCCGAATGGTTGCCTCTTGTAGGACATGCTTCCTACAATTCGTCCGAGCAGTGGCAAACTCAAACATATCTGACTGTACCGTTTGAGTCAGGGCTTTGGTCATGAGCTTAAAAATCGGTTCTGATCCATAAGCCATGGTAGCTACCTCAGACATAGCCATAGAATTGATGGATCTGGCTAGACGCGATTTTGCATCAAACTCAGCCTGAATAAGGCTATCTTGGGAGCCTGGGTAGCTTTTTTTTCACCAACTGCTCCATAGCACAGTCCGGTTTGAGTTTTGCCAGCTGAGAATGTATTCGGCAAGTCTTCCCACAATTCTCCAACTGAGGGGAGCAACGGAGAAGTGGGATCCGCTTCCTTCAACTGCGGTATAGGTTCCCCCTTCTGGGCCGCTGGGATGGTCGACCTCGCGATCTTGGTTAGGAACGGGAGCGGGGTACTCTCATCCATTGTAAAATGGTAAAGGGACTCTTAAATGGTTGTATCTTGGGTGTTTAGAACAATCCATGTCCTCTAAACACCTGAGCCATTCTCTCTGAGCCTGGTCTCGTGAGTAGAGGACTGTCTCCTTAGGTACCTTATCGTTCCCGCACCATAGCCGACGGCGTAAGCCTTGCGTAGCCTATGAACGGAGGCTGAGGTCTTCCGGGAAGAACTCGAAGTCCTCTATTCTTCGAGTCCCAAATTACCGGTATAGAGATGAGACCGTCCTGGAAGGGGGTCGTATGACGCTACTCTCCACGGATTGTTCATAGAGAACTGAGGTAGAGAGTCATACGGAGGAAGTTGGGATCCACTCGTGTTGGACAGTGGAGGAGAGGCTAGAGGAGCTTCTCTCAGCCCGGCTATAATGGAGTCCTGGGAAAGTAATCCTGTCCGACAGACGAGAGATCATTTGCTCCATGCTACTCTTTACGGACCCAACCAGGTCCCCCACCTGTTCAACAGGCCAGCATTGGAGTCCAAAGCCGGGGGGAGCTGCTGCGGAGGTGTGGAGGGGAGGCTCTGAATCGGAACCAAAGGTAGCGGAAACTGGTGATTCTGCCGGAGTGCGAGATCTCTCTCTGGAGGATTTACTCCTCGAGGACTTAGAGCCGGAGCTAGAGCTTTTAGACCTGGATGCTCCGGGATTCCCAGCCGGAGACTTACGGGAGGAGGATGAAGCCGAAGTCGTCTTCTTAGACGACGACGACGTCTTAGTCAAAGTCATCACCTTAGACTTGACCTTAGTCTAACCGAAGCACCAGGAGGAGAATATATTTCGTCACCCGTAAAGCCTTGGAAGGATGGAGAGGTTGCAGGAGTAGAAGAAACAGTTACGCCCAAGGGGCCCTGACCCTTGGGTGTCCACCGTACCTACCTCGACCAACAGTCGTCTATACCTACCATAGGTTCAACATTAATATCTATGGTCGCGACATCCGTAGAGATATCCTGGTCCTGATCAGATAATGAGGTGGCCAGCTGTTGTTGGATGAAGGCGATAGTCGGATCCGCTTCTATCGGGTCGACGTATCCTGTCGCCTTGCCTCCGGGGAAGATTAGTAATGCCAACCGCTTCTCTAGATGTAGGGCTGTCCCTTGGCGGCGTTTTTCCCAAAACCGCCGCCCCACCCAGGCCCGCAGGGTAGCCAGTGCGGTATCTCTTACCGCCGGAGCTGGAAGAGAGTGGCGTAGTTTTTAGATTTTAAGAATCACTTAAAAAACTAAAACTTAAAGTTATAACTTAAATTAATTGTCCTTATTAGTTATATGATGAAAACTTAAGCGCTAAAAAAGAAGCGGAGCAGCTACTGGTAGATGTAAAACTTACCCCTTCCAAAAGCTGGCTCACCAGATCGTAAACTATGGTACACGTCTCATGGTACCAGACCTGGATGTCCCCGAGCGGAGTCGCGCATGGAGCATGGGACCGGCAAAACTTCGTGTCCACAAGGGTCCTGAAGTGTGGCGGAAACATCCCGGATGCTCACAGTTGGTGGCCTGTAAGTGGGGAGACACATGAGTATCTTAAAAAACATCACTTACAGTCTAAAGGACAGAAGAGCTCCGTGGCATGCCGGAGCTCGGAAAAAATTTGTGCATAACCCCTCCCTGCATCGCCTGAAATAGGCTATAATCCCGGAGAGATCCCGGTAAGAATATGTAAGGGAGGGGGTGGGATGGTTTAAGGTTTCTTAAGATAAACTTAAAGATAACTTAAACCTAACACACAAGCAAACCGGACTAAGTCCAGTGCGTAGCGGAGTGTAGTAACTCAGCAAAACGGTAAGGTTAGTAGAGACCCACTGTATGCTCCGGTCCACCCTACTGGGTGGACTAACAAACTTTCCGCTGCTGACCAGGACTCCGATCAGGAAGGAGCCCTAGTAAGATGGGAAAGAGCGAGAAGACATTACAGGCTCAAGCTAGCCCGGAGCGACAAGGTAGCGCGGAGTGTGGGCAAGCCAGTACCCCCCACTCCGTACCAACCGGCCGGTACCGAGAAGACCGGGAGAGGTCGAGACCAGTCTGGTCTGTCCCGACTCCCTAGCCCCTCCGCCTGAGGGGAGAGAGGGAGGCAGGCTCGGGTATGAGGAGCGAGCATGGGGCAGACCGACCCCGCCCCCCCCGCACGACTCTATGGTAAAGAGCGGGAGGGGGGGGGAAGAATGACTGGACAGGCGTCTGGCTGGCCCGTGATCACGAAGTGACCACGAGGCGGTAAGACCAAATACGACAACTAAGCCTAGGACAACCACTGATCAGGGAGATGCTATCGGAAAGCATACTGAACTGAAAAGCGGAGGCAAATAAGCCCACTGGGCCGAACCAACTGATCAGAGAGATGCTATAGGGAAGCAAACCGAACTGATGAGCGGTAGTATAGGCTCAAAGAGCCAGGACCTAGGCTAAGCCAGACGCCTAACTAACCTAACAATAATAAAATATACAGTTATATAAATAAATAAATGAAAGAAAGAAAACAATATAGCAGGAGAAAAAATCCAGGAGTGTACGACTAACCCGAAGGCAAGTCCTACCACTCCAAAAGCTAGTCAGAGGCCGATACTAAGAACCTGGACTAGGGTCTGGATAGAAGAAGCCTACGTAAGGTAAAAATACATGCATGCATGACAAACCTGAGTAGACCGTACCCTAAGTAAAGCGGATAATCATAAAGAGCGAAGATAAATAAGGGGATGTTCTAGGTATTGGGAGACCAAGAACGAACCCATCACGAGGCAGAACCATTGCTGCCATGCTTCCGACCCCGAGGTCGTAATTATACCTAAAAACGGCAAATACTGTCTCAGGGCCGGAAAAAACCAACTAACCGTAAATACTGAGTACTTAACTTAGTTGCTGCGATAGCTGCACGCTCCATAATAGAAAATCCAATGAAAGGGCACAAAAAAACACAGAGAGAAAAAATATCACAACCGCTCGTGTGCGCTAACTTGAAAGGATGGCCACCAGAGGCGCAGCAGTTCGGCAGCATGGGATGGAGTAGTAGTAGTACGAGCTGCTCACTCTGTTGGGTCGGCTCCCCTCTTGGAGGGATTTTTTGTAGTGGGAGATTTCTATTGGCATTTGGGCTCGTGGTAGTGGTCTCACTCGCCTATTGTTCATACCGACACCCTCCTGGCAGGTGTGAGCGAGTCAGTTATACTGGACCTTTTTCTTTATTTTATTTATTCTCTGGTATGTGTTAGTACATTTACCCTAGAAATAATAGATTAAAGGATATTTCGCGCAGCGACACGAGCTGAGCCCAGAAAAGCTTTGTTCTTTCATTTACTATTTTGCAGAATATTGTTCAATAGACCATTTCACTTGGCGCACCAAACAAAGGCTCAATTAGGAAATATTTTCTTTATTGCATTTGATTGATTTATATTTTATCGTTACGTTAAATTTATTGTGAAATTCCCTTTATGTGAATTGTTTTAGCTTTTACATACATAGAGTAATATTTTAACTCTTCTTCTCTCCTCAACATAGCAACGCTCCCTCATTCAGTCTCAAGTCAGCTGGGCATGATGTCGCCGCGGTTACGTATGATTTTATGCATCTTTTATGCTAATTTTATATTGAAATGATTTATACTTTATTTTGTCAAATATGGTTATCATTAAACTATATATTGTAAATAAAAAAGAATATTAATACAGTGGTCCCCCATATTCGCAGGGGATGCGTATCAGACCCCCCCCCCCCCCCTCCCCCCCGTGAATAAACGTAGTTAGAACCCACGAATAGTCGGAACCCCTATAGAAATGCTGAAAACGGCCTATTTTGTTGGTAAAAACTCAAGAAAAACCCACTGGACCGGTTGTAAGATTTACTAACAAGGTAGTTCTGCGGCAACTGCTTGTCCGTTGGTCGGGAGTCCCGCCCGACTGGAGGTAAACATATCACTTTGCTTTCGACCGCCGTTGGGTGAAGATGTGTGCTTGCCTCTCTGCCAGCCTCTGTTGTGAGATTTTGTTGATGAACAACTTTAAAGCTGCCTACTTCTGCCGTTTTCTTTGTGAAATACTTAGTGAGTGTGTAACTGTTAGTACTTTATTCATTATTTTTGTTAATTTTCTGAGGGCGTGAATGCTGTCGGGCCGTAGCCTGTGATATTGTGTCTTCTGGACGGAGGAGTAGTGGGAGTTGTATGAGAAGAAGAGGGAACCACGTAAAGTCGCCAAGGTGTCGTCGGAAAGCTCTCCCTCGACACCTCTGGTGACAGACACTTCGTCTTCCTTCCTCCCTCCTAGCCAACTCCCGCGGATGACTCTCTCCAATTCGGTGGATGTGTCCTGCTCCGCGTCTTCACTCGATTTGTCGAGCGCAGAGGAAGGAGCGTGACACCCCGACCTGGAGTGTTATTCGGGGTCTTCTGTCTGTTCAGGGTGGGATCTTTTCGCCTCTGACCGAAACAGGAAACTTAACCTGACTGTTGCTTCCCCAGGTGTTTCTGGCTCCGCGGGTGGAGATCTTCAGCAGGTGTGGCGATCGCTGAGTCTTCCGGGCACTCTGAGTATCCAGGGACTGATCCAACACCTGGCTGTGGCCCGAGTTACTCACGGGGTGGTGACGATGACGACCACCGCTGTCTCTACACCAGGGTATGCTGCACCTGGTGTATACACAGTATATTACGATGGTAACACCTTCGGCCGCAGTACAAGCCCCGCTGTCGTACGTGCCGTGGAAGGAGATGGTTCCTCCGCCGCCTGGGTTTGCTGTCCTCGCCCCGCCCCCTGACTTCGAATGCCCGAAGAGCTCCCCCCTTGACCGTCCTCCGGTAGCTGTTGCTGTGCCTGCTGTCTCCGTACCTGTCCGTGGAAGTGTTGGTGCTCCTGCAGGTCCCTCCGGACAGGTGGAGTTGGGCTGTGTTGCTACCGCAACTGCCCCAGCTCTATCCTAGATGGAGGACCTGTCGGTTGTCCTGAGGAAGCTGGCGAAGAAGAAGTCCAGGAAGAAGAGGAAGGTGTCGTCGTCTTCTGCCACCTCTTCCCCTTCGACTTCCAACGTCCCCCCAGCCGAGGAAGAAGAAGCTGGCCTACACCCCCCCCCCCCCACCCCCCCCCCCCCCCCCCTGCTAAGAAGTCTTGCACAGACTTCTAAGGGTCTGTCCCGCCGAAGGATCTTCCGCTGGTCCTCCTGTTCCTCTGTGAATGGGGCCCGTCCCTCCTTCCCCAGGAAAGAAGAAGACGGGGACC